>NW_026644599.1:927606-1236808 GCF_030020395.1 Manis pentadactyla | reverse complement strand
TGTGAGTGTGTTACTGTTCAGGTATGCATAAGGATGAATATATCAGTGAGTGTGAGTGTCAGTGGGACTTTGAGGGTGCGTGAGTGTGAGAGACAGTATGTCTGAGCATGTGTGTGTAAGTGTGTGTTCTAAAGACAGTTTTTGAATGTGTGTGCGTGTGTAAATTGTATGAATGTCTGAGAGTGACAGCACAAAAGACGAATGTCTGTGTGTGTGAACACTTGTGTGTATATGAGAGTCTGTGTAAGTGCGTTTGCTGGAGTGCTAGTGTGTGTGTAGGTGTCTGAGTGTGAGAAAATGAGAGTTTGTGAGTGTGTATTCGAGAATGTTGCAGCTTTTGTGTGATTGTTATTTTGCTTGAATGCGTGTGTTTGAGTGTCTGTGTGGTTGCTTTCACATGTGTGATGTTTGCTTGTGTGTGTGAGTGTGTGGGTCTGTGTGTGCGTCTGCTTGTGTGTCAGTGTGAGAGTGTGAGGGGAATGGGGTGAATTATGATGCAAGGGTGCCTAACATGTTTGGAAGCGAAATGGGCATTCTCTGAGATAACGGAAAGCGACAGAACATGGTGGGAGACTATATATAGGAGTGCAATGTTGTCGAATGGTTTGGAAAGTGCTGCAATGTGACGCAGTAGATGGTTCCTGTGTGTTTTGGAAGAGAACGGATCCTTCTTTGATGGAAAGAAACGCAGTAGAACGTGGTGGATTGTTGTAGAATGCAGTGGAATGTTGTGTAATGGAGAGCATTGTGATGAAGTGGAGAGAAAGTGAGTGGTTTGGACACGAGAGTAGCCTTCTTTCATGGAATGGAATGCAATACATGTTGATGGATTTTTGGGTACGATAGTAGAAAATTGTGGAATGGAGTGAAATGTAGTGCAATAGACGGTTGAGGACCTTGTTTTATGCGAACGGTTGTATGTGTGTGTGACTGTGCAGCTGTGTGCGTTTGTGTGAGTGATTGTCATAGAGAGTGTGAGTGTGGAAGAGAGCGTGTGCATGATTGTGAGGGAGGTGTTGTGTGAGTGCACATGTGTGTGAAAGGCTGAGTGTGAGTGTGTTTATGGGAGTGTGTGTGAGCATGCTTATGTGAGAGTGAATATGAGGGATTACATGTGCGTTTGTGAGTGTATGAGAATGTGTGGGTGTGTGTGATACTGTGAGCCTGTGTGAGTACATGTATGAGTGTGAGAAAATGTGTGAGAATGTGAGTGAGTACATGTGAGTCTGAGTGAGGATATGTCAGTGTGACAGTGACTATGTCAGGTGTGTAGGTCTGCACATGTGTTTGGGTCTATGTACATGTGTGTGTTTGTTAGTTTGTGAGACTATAGGTGTCTGTGAGTGTGCGATTGTTGATATGTGATTGTGTGAGTCTGTGTGTGTCGGGCAGTGGGTGAGTTTGTGATAGTGTGAGAGGATTGCTTACTTTATTGTGTGTGCTTTGGTGAGCATATATTTGTTGGTGTTTCTGTGAGCGTGTTTGTGAGAGCGGAGGTATGTGAGTGGAAGTGTGACTCTGAATGTGTGACTGTGTGTGTTTGTGATAGTATGAGTGCATGTGAATATTTGTTAATATTTGAGTGTGCTTGTGTGTGTGTTTCAGTGGTCAGTAAGTATGTGTGTGTGTGTTTGTGAGTTTTTGTGAGTGTGTTTGTAGGTGTGGGAGTGTGGGAGAAGTGTTATTTTGTGACAGTGTGTGTTTGCCAATGTGTCTGAATGTCTGAATAATTGTGTGACTGTACGTGTTTGTGAGTGAGTGTGCGTGTGTAAGTGTGTGTGTACGAATGTGTGAGTGTGTCTGATTATGAGTATGAGTGTGTCAGAGTACCTGAGTGTGTGTTTAAATGTGATTGTGAGAGTGCTGGTGAGTGGGAGTGTGCGGGTGTGTATATGGCTGTGCTATTGTTTGAGAGAGTGTGTGATGGTATGTGAGGATGGGTGTGAGTTTGTCTATGTTTAGGTGTGAGAGTGTGTGTGAGTGTGTGTTAGTGTGTGATGCTGTGTGACATTATGTGTTTGTGTGAGTGTAGTTGTGTCAGAGAGGGTGTGCGAATATTCATTTTTGAATGTGTGAACGAGTGTGAGCCTTTGTGTGATGGTGTGTGTGAGTGAGTGTTTCTGTTTGCCATTATATGTGTGATTGTGTGAATGAGTGTGACCAGTTAGAAATTTATCTGTGTGTGTACTTGTGTGAGTGTATATGACAGTGAGATTGTGAGCAGGTGTGAGTCTGTGAGTGTGTGTTTGTGTGTGTGAGAGTGTGTGTGATGGTGTGCTTGATGTGCGTCTGTGCATTTGTGTCTGCGTACATGTGAGTAATTTTGTGACAGTGTGTACAACTGTGTGTATTCTGGTGTGTGCCTGTGTGAGTGTGTGATTTTGTGTGGTTTTCAGTGAGTGAGCATGTGTTTGAGAGTGTGAGTGTCCAAGGGGCTGTGTGTGTTGTGTGAGAGTGTGAAAGGTGATAGTATGTGATTGTGTGTGAGTTAATATGAGCAGGTGTGTTTGAGTGTTTAAGTGAGTGTGTGTTTGTGATAGAGTAGCTTGAGTGTGTGTGTTACACTGTGTGTATGAGTGACTGTGTGCTTCTGTTTACACGAGAGTGTGTGTGAGTGTGTGTTCGTGTTTGCAGGTGTGGAAGTGAGAGATAGACTGTGTGACTGTGTGAGTGTGTGTGATTGTGTGATTGTATGTGAATAGTTGTGAGGGTATGTATGCACGTGTGTGTGAATGTGAGTGTTTGAATGTGCACAAGTGCGTATGTGAGTGTGTTACTGTTCAGGTATGCATAAGGATGAATATATCAGTGAGTGTGAGTGTCAGTGGGACTTTGAGGGTGCGTGAGTGTGAGAGACAGTATGTCTGAGCATGTGTGTGTAAGTGTGTGTTCTAAAGACAGTTTTTGAATGTGTGTGCGTGTGTAAATTGTATGAATGTCTGAGAGTGACAGCACAAAAGACGAATGTCTGTGTGTGTGAACACTTGTGTGTATATGAGAGTCTGTGTAAGTGCCTTTGCTGGAGTGCTAGTGTGTGTGTAGGTGTCTGAGTGTGAGAAAATGAGAGTATGTGAGTGTGTATTCGAGAATGTTGCAGCTTTTGTGTGATTGTGTTATTTTGCTTGAATGCGTGTGTTTGAGTGTCTGTGTGGTTGCTTTCACATGTGTGATGTTTGCTTGTGTGTGTGAGTGTGAGAGTGTGAGGGGAATGGGGTGAATTATGTTGCAAGGGTGCCTAACATGTTTGGAAGCGAAATGGGCATTCTCTGAGATAACGGAAAGCGACAGAACATGGTGGGAGACTATATATAGGAGTGCAATGTTGTCGAATGGTTTGGAAAGTGCTGCAATGTGACGCAGTAGATGGTTCCTGTGTGTTTTGGAAGAGAACGGATCC
Organism: Manis pentadactyla; assembly: GCF_030020395.1. Classification (NCBI taxonomy): domain Eukaryota; kingdom Metazoa; phylum Chordata; class Mammalia; order Pholidota; family Manidae; genus Manis; species Manis pentadactyla. Next base: position 1,233,411 of record NW_026644599.1, on the reverse strand, counting down.
TTCTTTGATGGAAAGAAACGCAGTAGAACGTGGTGGATTGTTGTAGAATGCAGTGGAATGTTGTGTAATGGAGAGCATTGTGATGAAGTGGAGAGAAAGTGAGTGGTTTGGACACGAGAGTAGCCTTCTTTCATGGAATGGAATGCAATACATGTTGATGGATTTTTGGGTACGATAGTAGAAAATTGTGGAATGGAGTGAAATGTAGTGCAATAGACGGTTGAGGACCTTGTTTTATGCGAACGGTTGTATGTGTGTGTGACTGTGCAGCTGTGTGCGTTTGTGTGAGTGATTGTCATAGAGAGTGTGAGTGTGGAAGAGAGCGCGTGCATGATTGTGAGGGAGGTGTTGTGTGAGTGCACATGTGTGTGAAAGGCTGAGTGTGAGTGTGTTTATGGGAGTGTGTGTGAGCATGCTTATGTGAGAGTGAATATGAGGGATTACATGTGCGTTTGTGAGTGTATGAGAATGTGTGGGTGTGTGTGATACTGTGAGCCTGTGTGAGTACATGTATGAGTGTGAGAAAATGTGTGAGAATGTGAGTGAGTACATGTGAGTCTGAGTGAGGATATGTCAGTGTGACAGTGACTATGTCAGGTGTGTAGGTCTGCACATGTGTTTGGGTCTATGTACATGTGTGTGTTTGTTAGTTTGTGAGACTATAGGTGTCTGTGAGTGTGCGATTGTTGTTATGTGATTGTGTGAGTCTGTGTGTGTCGGGCAGTGGGTGAGTTTGTGATAGTGTGAGAGGATTGCTTACTTTATTGTGTGTGCTTTGGTGAGCATATATTTGTTGGTGTTTCTGTGACCGTGTTTGTGAGAGCGGAGGTATGTGAGTGGAAGTGTGACTCTGAATGTGTGACTGTGTGTGTTTGTGATAGTATGAGTGCATGTGAATATTTGTTAATATTTGAGTGTGCTTGTGTGTGTGTTTCAGTGGTCAGTAAGTATGTGTGTGTGTGTTTGTGAGTTTTTGTGAGTGTGTTTGTAGGTGTGGGAGTGTGGGAGAAGTGTTATTTTGTGACAGTGTGTGTTTGCCAATGTGTCTCAATGTCTGAATAATTGTGTGACTGTACGTGTTTGTGAGTGAGTGTGCGTGTGTAAGTGTGTGTGTACGAATGTGTGAGTGTGTCTGATTATGAGTATGAGTGTGTCAGAGTACCTGAGTGTGTGTTTAAATGTGATTGTGAGAGTGCTGGTGAGTGGGAGTGTGCGGGTGTGTATATGGCTGTGCTATTGTTTGAGAGAGTGTGTGATGGTATGTGAGGATGGGTGTGAGTTTGTCTATGTTTAGGTGTGAGAGTGTGTGTGAGTGTGTGTTAGTGTGTGATGCTGTGTGACATTATGTGTTTGTGTGAGTGTAGTTGTGTCAGAGAGGGTGTGCGAATATTCATTTTTGAATGTGTGAACGAGTGTGAGCCTTTGTGTGATGGTGTGTGTGAGTGAGTGTTTCTGTTTGCCATTATGTGTGTGATTGTGTGAATGAGTGTGACCAGTTAGTAATTTCTCTGTGTGCGTACTTGTGTGAGTGTATATGACAGTGAGATTGTGAGCAGGTGTGAGTCTGTGGGTGTGTGTTTGTGTGTGTGAGAGTGTGTGTGATGGTGTGTTTGATGTGCGTCTGTGCATTTGTGTCTGCGTACATGTGAGTAATTTTGTGACAGTGTGTACAACTGTGTGTATTCTGGTGTGTGCCTGTGTGAGTGTGTGATTTTGTGTGGTTTTCAGTGAGTGAGCATGTGTTTGAGAGTGTAAGTGCTCAAGGGGCTGTGTGTGTTGTGTGAGAGTGTGAAAGGTGATAGTATGTGATTGTGTGTGAGTTAATATGAGCAGGTGTGTTTGAGTGTTTAAGTGAGTGTGTGTTTGTGGTAGAGTAGCTTGAGTGTGTGTGTTACACTGTGTGTATGAGTGACTGTGTGCTTCTGTTTACACGAGAGTGTATGTGAGTGTGTGTGAGTGTTTGCAGGTGTGGAAGTGAGAGATAGACTGTGTGACTGTGTGAGTGTGTGTGATTGTGTGATTGTATGTGAATAGTTGTGAGGGTATGTATGCACGTGTGTGTGAATGTGAGTGTTTGAATGTGCACAAGTGCGTATGTGAGTGTGTTACTGTTCAGGTATGCATAAGGATGAATATATCAGTGAGTGTGAGTGTCAGTGGGACTTTGAGTGTGCGTGAGTGTGAGAGACAGTATGTCTGAGCATGTGTGTGTAAGTGTGTGTTCTAAAGACTGTTTTTGAATGTGTGTGCGTGTGTAAATTGTATGAATGTGTGAGAGTGACAGCACAAAAGACGAATGTCTGTGTGTGTGAACATTTGTGTGTATATGAGAGTCTGTGTAAGTGCGTTTGCTGGTGTGCTAGTGTGTGTGTAGGTGTCTGAGTGTGAGAAAATGAGAGTTTGTGAGTGTGTATTCGAGAATGTTGCAGCTTTTGTGTGATTGTGTTATTTTGCTTGAATGCATGTGTTTGAGTGTCTGTGTGGTTGCTTTCACATGTGTGATGTTTGCTTGTGTGTGTGAGTGTGTGGGTCTGTGTGTGCGTCTGCTTGTGTGTCAGTGTGAGAGTGTGAGGGGAATGGGGTGAATTATGATGCAAGGGTGCCTAACATGTTTGGAAGCGAAATGGGCATTCTCTGAGATAACGGAAAGCGACAGAACATGGTGGGAGACTATATATAGGAGTGCAATGTTGTCGAATGGTTTGGAAAGTGCTGCAATGTGACGCAGTAGATGGTTCCTGTGTGTTTTGGAAGAGAACGGATCCTTCTTTGATGGAAAGAAACGCAGTAGAACGTGGTGGATTGTTGTAGAATGCAGTGGAATGTTGTGTAATGGAGAGCATTGTGATGAAGTGGAGAGAAAGTGAGTGGTTTGGACACGAGAGTAGCCTTCTTTCATGGAATGGAATGCAATACATGTTGATGGATTTTTGGGTACGATAGTAGAAAATTGTGGAATGGAGTGAAATGTAGTGCAATAGACGGTTGAGGACCTTGTTTTATGCGAACGGTTGTATGTGTGTGTGACTGTGCAGCTGTGTGCGTTTGTGTGAGTGATTGTCATAGAGAGTGTGAGTGTGGAAGAGAGCGTGTGCATGATTGTGAGGGAGGTGTTGTGTGAGTGCACATGTGTGTGAAAGGCTGAGTGTGAGTGTGTTTATGGGAGTGTGTGTGAGCATGCTTATGTGAGAGTGAATATGAGGGATTACATGTGCGTTTGTGAGTGTATGAGAATGTGTGGGTGTGTGTGATACTGTGAGCCTGTGTGAGTACATGTATGAGTGTGAGAAAATGTGTGAGAATGTGAGTGAGTACATGTGAGTCTGAGTGAGGATATGTCAGTGTGACAGTGACTATGTCAGGTGTGTAGGTCTGCACATGTGTTTGGGTCTATGTACATGTGTGTGTTTGTTAGTTTGTGAGACTATAGGTGTCTGTGAGTGTGCGATTGTTGATATGTGATTGTGTGAGTCTGTGTGTGTCGGGCAGTGGGTGAGTTTGTGATAGTGTGAGAGGATTGCTTACTTTATTGTGTGTGCTTTGGTGAGCATATATTTGTTGGTGTTTCTGTGAGCGTGTTTGTGAGAGCGGAGGTATGTGAGTGGAAGTGTGACTCTGAATGTGTGACTGTGTGTGTTTGTGATAGTATGAGTGCATGTGAATATTTGTTAATATTTGAGTGTGCTTGTGTGTGTGTTTCAGTGGTCAGTAAGTATGTGTGTGTGTGTGTTTGTGAGTTTTTGTGAGTGTGTTTGTAGGTGTGGGAGTGTGGGAGAAGTGTTATTTTGTGACAGTGTGTGTTTGCCAATGTGTCTGAATGTCTGAATAATTGTGTGACTGTACGTGTTTGTGAGTGAGTGTGCGTGTGTAAGTGTGTGTGTACGAATGTGTGAGTGTGTCTGATTATGAGTATGAGTGTGTCAGAGTACCTGAGTGTGTGTTTCAATGTGATTGTGAGAGTGCTGGTGAGTGGGAGTGTGCGGGTGTGTATATGGCTGTGCTATTGTTTGAGAGAGTGTGTGATGGTATGTGAGGATGGGTGTGAGTTTGTCTATGTTTAGGTGTGAGAGTGTGTGTGAGTGTGTGTTAGTGTGTGATGCTGTGTGACATTATGTGTTTGTGTGAGTGTAGTTGTGTCAGAGAGGGTGTGCGAATATTCATTTTTGAATGTGTGAACGAGTGTGAGCCTTTGTGTGATGGTGTGTGTGAGTGAGTGTTTCTGTTTGCCATTATATGTGTGATTGTGTGAATGAGTGTGACCAGTTAGAAATTTATCTGTGTGTGTACTTGTGTGAGTGTATATGACAGTGAGATTGTGAGCAGGTGTGAGTCTGTGAGTGTGTGTCTGTGTGTGTGAGAGTGTGTGTGATGGTGTGCTTGATGTGCGTCTGTGCATTTGTGTCTGCGTACATGTGAGTAATTTTGTGACAGTGTGTACAACTGTGTGTATTCTGGTGTGTGCCTGTGTGAGTGTGTGATTTTGTGTGGTTTTCAGTGAGTGAGCATGTGTTTGAGAGTGTGAGTGTCCAAGGGGCTGTGTGTGTTGTGTGAGAGTGTGAAAGGTGATAGTATGTGATTGTGTGTGAGTTAATATGAGCAGGTGTGTTTGAGTGTTTAAGTGAGTGTGTGTTTGTGATAGAGTAGCTTGAGTGTGTGTGTTACACTGTGTGTATGAGTGACTGTGTGCTTCTGTTTACACGAGAGTGTGTGTGAGTGTGTGTTCGTGTTTGCATGTGTGGAAGTGAGAGATAGACTGTGTGACTGTGTGAGTGTGTGTGATTGTGTGATTGTATGTGAATAGTTGTGAGGGTATGTATGCACGTGTGTGTGAATGTGAGTGTTTGAATGTGCACAAGTGCGTATGTGAGTGTGTTACTGTTCAGGTATGCATAAGGATGAATATATCAGTGAGTGTGAGTGTCAGTGGGACTTTGAGGGTGCGTGAGTGTGAGAGACAGTATGTCTGAGCATGTGTGTGTAAGTGTGTGTTCTAAAGACAGTTTTTGAATGTGTGTGCGTGTGTAAATTGTATGAATGTCTGAGAGTGACAGCACAAAAGACGAATGTCTGTGTGTGTGAACACTTGTGTGTATATGAGAGTCTGTGTAAGTGCGTTTGCTGGAGTGCTAGTGTGTGTGTAGGTGTCTGAGTGTGAGAAAATGAGAGTTTGTGAGTGTGTATTCGAGAATGTTGCAGCTTTTGTGTGATTGTTATTTTGCTTGAATGCGTGTGTTTGAGTGTCTGTGTGGTTGCTTTCACATGTGTGATGTTTGCTTGTGTGTGTGAGTGTGTGGGTCTGTGTGTGCGTCTGCTTGTGTGTCAGTGTGAGAGTGTGAGGGGAATGGGGTGAATTATGATGCAAGGGTGCCTAACATGTTTGGAAGCGAAATGGGCATTCTCTGAGATAACGGAAAGCAACAGAACATGGTGGGAGACTATATATAGGAGTGCAATGTTGTCGAATGGTTTGGAAAGTGCTGCAATGTGACGCAGTAGATGGTTCCTGTGTGTTTTGGAAGAGAACGGATCCTTCTTTGATGGAAAGAAACGCAGTAGAACGTGGTGGATTGTTGTAGAATGCAGTGGAATGTTGTGTAATGGAGAGCATTGTGATGAAGTGGAGAGAAAGTGAGTGGTTTGGACACGAGAGTAGCCTTCTTTCATGGAATGGAATGCAATACATGTTGATGGATTTTTGGGTACGATAGTAGAAAATTGTGGAATGGAGTGAAATGTAGTGCAATAGACGGTTGAGGACCTTGTTTTATGCGAACGGTTGTATGTGTGTGTGACTGTGCAGCTGTGTGCGTTTGTGTGAGTGATTGTCATAGAGAGTGTGAGTGTGGAAGAGAGCGTGTGCATGATTGTGAGGGAGGTGTTGTGTGAGTGCACATGTGTGTGAAAGGCTGAGTGTGAGTGTGTTTATGGGAGTGTGTGTGAGCATGCTTATGTGAGAGTGAATATGAGGGATTACATGTGCGTTTGTGAGTGTATGAGAATGTGTGGGTGTGTGTGATACTGTGAGCCTGTGTGAGTACATGTATGAGTGTGAGAAAATGTGTGAGAATGTGAGTGAGTACATGTGAGTCTGAGTGAGGATATGTCAGTGTGACAGTGACTATGTCAGGTGTGTAGGTCTGCACATGTGTTTGGGTCTATGTACATGTGTGTGTTTGTTAGTTTGTGAGACTATAGGTGTCTGTGAGTGTGCGATTGTTGATATGTGATTGTGTGAGTCTGTGTGTGTCGGGCAGTGGGTGAGTTTGTGATAGTGTGAGAGGATTGCTTACTTTATTGTGTGTGCTTTGGTGAGCATATATTTGTTGGTGTTTCTGTGAGCGTGTTTGTGAGAGCGGAGGTATGTGAGTGGAAGTGTGACTCTGAATGTGTGACTGTGTGTGTTTGTGATAGTATGAGTGCATGTGAATATTTGTTAATATTTGAGTGTGCTTGTGTGTGTGTTTCAGTGGTCAGTAAGTATGTGTGTGTGTGTTTGTGAGTTTTTGTGAGTGTGTTTGTAGGTGTGGGAGTGTGGGAGAAGTGTTATTTTGTGACAGTGTGTGTTTGCTAATGTGTCTGAATGTCTGAATAATTGTGTGACTGTACGTGTTTGTGAGTGAGTGTGCGTGTGTAAGTGTGTGTGTACGAATGTGTGAGTGTGTCTGATTATGAGTATGAGTGTGTCAGAGTACCTGAGTGTGTGTTTCAATGTGATTGTGAGAGTGCTGGTGAGTGGGAGTGTGCGGGTGTGTATATGGCTGTGCTATTGTTTGAGAGAGTGTGTGATGGTATGTGAGGATGGGTGTGAGTTTGTCTATGTTTAGGTGTGAGAGTGTGTGTGAGTGTGTGTTAGTGTGTGATGCTGTGTGACATTATGTGTTTGTGTGAGTGTAGTTGTGTCAGAGAGGGTGTGCGAATATTCATTTTTGAATGTGTGAACGAGTGTGAGCCTTTGTGTGATGGTGTGTGTGAGTGAGTGTTTCTGTTTGCCATTATATGTGTGATTGTGTGAATGAGTGTGACCAGTTAGAAATTTATCTGTGTGTGTACTTGTGTGAGTGTATATGACAGTGAGATTGTGAGCAGGTGTGAGTCTGTGAGTGTGTGTCTGTGTGTGTGAGAGTGTGTGTGATGGTGTGCTTGATGTGCGTCTGTGCATTTGTGTCTGCGTACATGTGAGTAATTTTGTGACAGTGTGTACAACTGTGTGTATTCTGGTGTGTGCCTGTGTGAGTGTGTGATTTTGTGTGGTTTTCAGTGAGTGAGCATGTGTTTGAGAGTGTGAGTGTCCAAGGGGCTGTGTGTGTTGTGTGAGAGTGTGAAAGGTGATAGTATGTGATTGTGTGTGAGTTAATATGAGCAGGTGTGTTTGAGTGTTTAAGTGAGTGTGTGTTTGTGATAGAGTAGCTTGAGTGTGTGTGTTACACTGTGTGTATGAGTGACTGTGTGCTTCTGTTTACACGAGAGTGTGTGTGAGTGTGTGTTCGTGTTTGCATGTGTGGAAGTGAGAGATAGACTGTGTGACTGTGTGAGTGTGTGTGATTGTGTGATTGTATGTGAATAGTTGTGAGGGTATGTATGCACGTGTGTGTGAATGTGAGTGTTTGAATGTGCACAAGTGCGTATGTGAGTGTGTTACTGTTCAGGTATGCATAAGGATGAATATATCAGTGAGTGTGAGTGTCAGTGGGACTTTGAGGGTGCGTGAGTGTGAGAGACAGTATGTCTGAGCATGTGTGTGTAAGTGTGTGTTCTAAAGACAGTTTTTGAATGTGTGTGCGTGTGTAAATTGTATGAATGTCTGAGAGTGACAGCACAAAAGACGAATGTCTGTGTGTGTGAACACTTGTGTGTATATGAGAGTCTGTGTAAGTGCGTTTGCTGGAGTGCTAGTGTGTGTGTAGGTGTCTGAGTGTGAGAAAATGAGAGTTTGTGAGTGTGTATTCGAGAATGTTGCAGCTTTTGTGTGATTGTTATTTTGCTTGAATGCGTGTGTTTGAGTGTCTGTGTGGTTGCTTTCACATGTGTGATGTTTGCTTGTGTGTGTGAGTGTGTGGGTCTGTGTGTGCGTCTGCTTGTGTGTCAGTGTGAGAGTGTGAGGGGAATGGGGTGAATTATGATGCAAGGGTGCCTAACATGTTTGGAAGCGAAATGGGCATTCTCTGAGATAACGGAAAGCAACAGAACATGGTGGGAGACTATATATAGGAGTGCAATGTTGTCGAATGGTTTGGAAAGTGCTGCAATGTGACGCAGTAGATGGTTCCTGTGTGTTTTGGAAGAGAACGGATCCTTCTTTGATGGAAAGAAACGCAGTAGAACGTGGTGGATTGTTGTAGAATGCAGTGGAATGTTGTGTAATGGAGAGCATTGTGATGAAGTGGAGAGAAAGTGAGTGGTTTGGACACGAGAGTAGCCTTCTTTCATGGAATGGAATGCAATACATGTTGATGGATTTTTGGGTACGATAGTAGAAAATTGTGGAATGGAGTGAAATGTAGTGCAATAGACGGTTGAGGACCTTGTTTTATGCGAACGGTTGTATGTGTGTGTGACTGTGCAGCTGTGTGCGTTTGTGTGAGTGATTGTCATAGAGAGTGTGAGTGTGGAAGAGAGCGTGTGCATGATTGTGAGGGAGGTGTTGTGTGAGTGCACATGTGTGTGAAAGGCTGAGTGTGAGTGTGTTTATGGGAGTGTGTGTGAGCATGCTTATGTGAGAGTGAATATGAGGGATTACATGTGCGTTTGTGAGTGTATGAGAATGTGTGGGTGTGTGTGATACTGTGAGCCTGTGTGAGTACATGTATGAGTGTGAGAAAATGTGTGAGAATGTGAGTGAGTACATGTGAGTCTGAGTGAGGATATGTCAGTGTGACAGTGACTATGTCAGGTGTGTAGGTCTGCACATGTGTTTGGGTCTATGTACATGTGTGTGTTTGTTAGTTTGTGAGACTATAGGTGTCTGTGAGTGTGCGATTGTTGATATGTGATTGTGTGAGTCTGTGTGTGTCGGGCAGTGGGTGAGTTTGTGATAGTGTGAGAGGATTGCTTACTTTATTGTGTGTGCTTTGGTGAGCATATATTTGTTGGTGTTTCTGTGAGCGTGTTTGTGAGAGCGGAGGTATGTGAGTGGAAGTGTGACTCTGAATGTGTGACTGTGTGTGTTTGTGATAGTATGAGTGCATGTGAATATTTGTTAATATTTGAGTGTGCTTGTGTGTGTGTTTCAGTGGTCAGTAAGTATGTGTGTGTGTGTTTGTGAGTTTTTGTGAGTGTGTTTGTAGGTGTGGGAGTGTGGGAGAAGTGTTATTTTGTGACAGTGTGTGTTTGCTAATGTGTCTGAATGTCTGAATAATTGTGTGACTGTACGTGTTTGTGAGTGAGTGTGCGTGTGTAAGTGTGTGTGTACGAATGTGTGAGTGTGTCTGATTATGAGTATGAGTGTGTCAGAGTACCTGAGTGTGTGTTTCAATGTGATTGTGAGAGTGCTGGTGAGTGGGAGTGTGCGGGTGTGTATATGGCTGTGCTATTGTTTGAGAGAGTGTGTGATGGTATGTGAGGATGGGTGTGAGTTTGTCTATGTTTAGGTGTGAGAGTGTGTGTGAGTGTGTGTTAGTGTGTGATGCTGTGTGACATTATGTGTTTGTGTGAGTGTAGTTGTGTCAGAGAGGGTGTGCGAATATTCATTTTTGAATGTGTGAACGAGTGTGAGCCTTTGTGTGATGGTGTGTGTGAGTGAGTGTTTCTGTTTGCCATTATATGTGTGATTGTGTGAATGAGTGTGACCAGTTAGAAATTTATCTGTGTGTGTACTTGTGTGAGTGTATATGACAGTGAGATTGTGAGCAGGTGTGAGTCTGTGAGTGTGTGTTTGTGTGTGTGAGAGTGTGTGTGATGGTGTGCTTGATGTGCGTCTGTGCATTTGTGTCTGCGTACATGTGAGTAATTTTGTGACAGTGTGTACAACTGTGTGTATTCTGGTGTGTGCCTGTGTGAGTGTGTGATTTTGTGTGGTTTTCAGTGAGTGAGCATGTGTTTGAGAGTGTGAGTGTCCAAGGGGCTGTGTGTGTTGTGTGAGAGTGTGAAAGGTGATAGTATGTGATTGTGTGTGAGTTAATATGAGCAGGTGTGTTTGAGTGTTTAAGTGAGTGTGTGTTTGTGATAGAGTAGCTTGAGTGTGTGTGTTACACTGTGTGTATGAGTGACTGTGTGCTTCTGTTTACACGAGAGTGTGTGTGAGTGTGTGTTCGTGTTTGCAGGTGTGGAAGTGAGAGATAGACTGTGTGACTGTGTGAGTGTGTGTGATTGTGTGATTGTATGTGAATAGTTGTGAGGGTATGTATGCACGTGTGTGTGAATGTGAGTGTTTGAATGTGCACAAGTGCGTATGTGAGTGTGTTACTGTTCAGGTATGCATAAGGATGAATATATCAGTGAGTGTGAGTGTCAGTGGGACTTTGAGGGTGCGTGAGTGTGAGAGACAGTATGTCTGAGCATGTGTGTGTAAGTGTGTGTTCTAAAGACAGTTTTTGAATGTGTGTGCGTGTGTAAATTGTATGAATGTCTGAGAGTGACAGCACACAAGACGAATGTCTGTGTGTGTGAACACTTGTGTGTATATGAGAGTCTGTGTAAGTGCGTTTGCTGGAGTGCTAGTGTGTGTGTAGGTGTCTGAGTGTGAGAAAATGAGAGTTTGTGAGTGTGTATTCGAGAATGTTGCAGCTTTTGTGTGATTGTGTTATTTTGCTTGAATGCGTGTGTTTGAGTGTCTGTGTGGTTGCTTTCACATGTGTGATGTTTGCTTGTGTGTGTGAGTGTGAGAGTGTGAGGGGAATGGGGTGAATTATGATGCAAGGGTGCCTAACATGTTTGGAAGCGAAATGGGCATTCTCTGAGATAACGGAAAGCGACAGAACATGGTGGGAGACTATATATAGGAGTGCAATGTTGTCGAATGGTTTGGAAAGTGCTGCAATGTGACGCAGTAGATGGTTCCTGTGTGTTTTGGAAGAGAACGGATCCTTCTTTGATGGAAAGAAACGCAGTAGAACGTGGTGGATTGTTGTAGAATGCAGTGGAATGTTGTGTAATGGAGAGCATTGTGATGAAGTGGAGAGAAAGTGAGTGGTTTGGACACGAGAGTAGCCTTCTTTCATGGAATGGAATGCAATACATGTTGATGGATTTTTGGGTACGATAGTAGAAAATTGTGGAATGGAGTGAAATGTAGTGCAATAGACGGTTGAGGACCTTGTTTTATGCGAACGGTTGTATGTGTGTGTGACTGTGCAGCTGTGTGCGTTTGTGTGAGTGATTGTCATAGAGAGTGTGAGTGTGGAAGAGAGCGTGTGCATGATTGTGAGGGAGGTGTTGTGTGAGTGCACATGTGTGTGAAAGGCTGAGTGTGAGTGTGTTTATGGGAGTGTGTGTGAGCATGCTTATGTGAGAGTGAATATGAGGGATTACATGTGCGTTTGTGAGTGTATGAGAATGTGTGGGTGTGTGTGATACTGTGAGCCTGTGTGAGTACATGTATGAGTGTGAGAAAATGTGTGAGAATGTGAGTGAGTACATGTGAGTCTGAGTGAGGATATGTCAGTGTGACAGTGACTATGTCAGGTGTGTAGGTCTGCACATGTGTTTGGGTCTATGTACATGTGTGTGTTTGTTAGTTTGTGAGACTATAGGTGTCTGTGAGTGTGCGATTGTTGTTATGTGATTGTGTGAGTCTGTGTGTGTCGGGCAGTGGGTGAGTTTGTGATAGTGTGAGAGGATTGCTTACTTTATTGTGTGTGCTTTGGTGAGCATATATTTGTTGGTGTTTCTGTGAGCGTGTTTGTGAGAGCGGAGGTATGTGAGTGGAAGTGTGACTCTGAATGTGTGACTGTGTGTGTTTGTGATAGTATGAGTGCATGTGAATATTTGTTAATATTTGAGTGTGCTTGTGTGTGTGTTTCAGTGGTCAGTAAGTATGTGTGTGTGTGTTTGTGAGTTTTTGTGAGTGTGTTTGTAGGTGTGGGAGTGTGGGAGAAGTGTTATTTTGTGACAGTGTGTGTTTGCCAATGTGTCTGAATGTCTGAATAATTGTGTGACTGTACGTGTTTGTGAGTGAGTGTGCGTGTGTAAGTGTGTGTGTACGAATGTGTGAGTGTGTCTGATTATGAGTATGAGTGTGTCAGAGTACCTGAGTGTGTGTTTAAATGTGATTGTGAGAGTGCTGGTGAGTGGGAGTGTGCGGGTGTGTATATGGCTGTGCTATTGTTTGAGAGAGTGTGTGATGGTATGTGAGGATGGGTGTGAGTTTGTCTATGTTTAGGTGTGAGAGTGTGTGTGAGTGTGTGTTAGTGTGTGATGCTGTGTGACATTATGTGTTTGTGTGAGTGTAGTTGTGTCAGAGAGGGTGTGCGAATATTCATTTTTGAATGTGTGAACGAGTGTGAGCCTTTGTGTGATGGTGTGTGTGAGTGAGTGTTTCTGTTTGCCATTATATGTGTGATTGTGTGAATGAGTGTGACCAGTTAGAAATTTATCTGTGTGTGTACTTGTGTGAGTGTATATGACAGTGAGATTGTGAGCAGGTGTGAGTCTGTGAGTGTGTGTTTGTGTGTGTGAGAGTGTGTGTGATGGTGTGCTTGATGTGCGTCTGTGCATTTGTGTCTGCGTACATGTGAGTAATTTTGTGACAGTGTGTACAACTGTGTGTATTCTGGTGTGTGCCTGTGTGAGTGTGTGATTTTGTGTGGTTTTCAGTGAGTGAGCATGTGTTTGTGAGTGTGAGTGTCCAAGGGGCTGTGTGTGTTGTGTGAGAGTGTGAAAGGTGATAGTATGTGATTGTGTGTGAGTTAATATGAGCAGTTGTGTTTGAGTGTTTAAGTGAGTGTGTGTTTGTGATAGAGTAGCTTGAGTGTGTGTGTTACACTGTGTGTATGAGTGACTGTGTGCTTCTGTTTACACGAGAGTGTGTGTGAGTGTGTGTTCGTGTTTGCAGGTGTGGAAGTGAGAGATAGACTGTGTGACTGTGTGAGTGTGTGTGATTGTGTGATTGTATGTGAATAGTTGTGAGGGTATGTATGCACGTGTGTGTGAATGTGAGTGTTTGAATGTGCACAAGTGCGTATGTGAGTGTGTTACTGTTCAGGTATGCATAAGGATGAATATATCAGTGAGTGTGAGTGTCAGTGGGACTTTGAGGGTGCGTGAGTGTGAGAGACAGTATGTCTGAGCATGTGTGTGTAAGTGTGTGTTCTAAAGACAGTTTTTGAATGTGTGTGCGTGTGTAAATTGTATGAATGTCTGAGAGTGACAGCACACAAGACGAATGTCTGTGTGTGTGAACACTTGTGTGTATATGAGAGTCTGTGTAAGTGCGTTTGCTGGAGTGCTAGTGTGTGTGTAGGTGTCTGAGTGTGAGAAAATGAGAGTTTGTGAGTGTGTATTCGAGAATGTTGCAGCTTTTGTGTGATTGTGTTATTTTGCTTGAATGCGTGTGTTTGAGTGTCTGTGTGGTTGCTTTCACATGTGTGATGTTTGCTTGTGTGTGTGAGTGTGTGGGTCTGTGTGTGCGTCTGCTTGTGTGTCAGTGTGAGAGTGTGAGGGGAATGGGGTGAATTATGATGCAAGGGTGCCTAACATGTTTGGAAGCGAAATGGGCATTCTCTGAGATAACGGAAAGCGACAGAACATGGTGGGAGACTATATATAGGAGTGCAATGTTGTCGAATGGTTTGGAAAGTGCTGCAATGTGACGCAGTAGATGGTTCCTGTGTGTTTTGGAAGAGAACGGATCCTTCTTTGATGGAAAGAAACGCAGTAGAACGTGGTGGATTGTTGTAGAATGCAGTGGAATGTTGTGTAATGGAGAGCATTGTGATGAAGTGGAGAGAAAGTGAGTGGTTTGGACACGAGAGTAGCCTTCTTTCATGGAATGGAATGCAATACATGTTGATGGATTTTTGGGTACGATAGTAGAAAATTGTGGAATGGAGTGAAATGTAGTGCAATAGACGGTTGAGGACCTTGTTTTATGCGAACGGTTGTATGTGTGTGTGACTGTGCAGCTGTGTGCGTTTGTGTGAGTGATTGTCATAGAGAGTGTGAGTGTGGAAGAGAGCGTGTGCATGATTGTGAGGGAGGTGTTGTGTGAGTGCACATGTGTGTGAAAGGCTGAGTGTGAGTGTGTTTATGGGAGTGTGTGTGAGCATGCTTATGTGAGAGTGAATATGAGGGATTACATGTGCGTTTGTGAGTGTATGAGAATGTGTGGGTGTGTGTGATACTGTGAGCCTGTGTGAGTACATGTATGAGTGTGAGAAAATGTGTGAGAATGTGAGTGAGTACATGTGAGTCTGAGTGAGGATATGTCAGTGTGACAGTGACTATGTCAGGTGTGTAGGTCTGCACATGTGTTTGGGTCTATGTACATGTGTGTGTTTGTTAGTTTGTGAGACTATAGGTGTCTGTGAGTGTGCGATTGTTGATATGTGATTGTGTGAGTCTGTGTGTGTCGGGCAGTGGGTGAGTTTGTGATAGTGTGAGAGGATAGCTTACTTTATTGTGTGTGCTTTGGTGAGCATATATTTGTTGGTGTTTCTGTGAGCGTGTTTGTGAGAGCGGAGGTATGTGAGTGGAAGTGTGACTCTGAATGTGTGACTGTGTGTGTTTGTGATAGTATGAGTGCATGTGAATATTTGTTAATATTTGAGTGTGCTTGTGTGTGTGTTTCAGTGGTCAGTAAGTATGTGTGTGTGTGTTTGTGAGTTTTTGTGAGTGTGTTTGTAGGTGTGGGAGTGTGGGAGAAGTGTTATTTTGTGACAGTGTGTGTTTGCTAATGTGTCTGAATGTCTGAATAATTGTGTGACTGTACGTGTTTGTGAGTGAGTGTGCGTGTGGTAGTGTGTGTGTACGAATGTGTGAGTGTGTCTGATTATGAGTATGAGTGTGTCAGAGTACCTGAGTGTGTGTTTCAATGTGATTGTGAGAGTGCTGGTGAGTGGGAGTGTGCGGGTGTGTATATGGCTGTGCTATTGTTTGAGAGAGTGTGTGATGGTATGTGAGGATGGGTGTGAGTTTGTCTATGTTTAGGTGTGAGAGAGTGTGTGAGTGTGTGTTAGTGTGTGATGCTGTGTGACATTATGTGTTTGTGTGAGTGTAGTTGTGTCAGAGAGGGTGTGCGAATATTCATTTTTGAATGTGTGAACGAGTGTGAGCCTTTGTGTGATGGTGTGTGTGAGTGAGTGTTTCTGTTTGCCATTATATGTGTGATTGTGTGAATGAGTGTGACCAGATAGAAATTTATCTGTGTGCGTACTTGTGTGAGTGTATATGACAGTGAGATTGTGAGCAGGTGTGAGTCTGTGAGTGTGTGTTTGTGTGTGTGAGAGTGTGTGTGATGGTGTGCTTGATGTGCGTCTGTGCATTTGTGTCTGCGTACATGTGAGTAATTTTGTGACAGTGTGTACAACTGTGTGTATTCTGGTGTGTGCCTGTGTGAGTGTGTGATTTTGTGTGGTTTTCAGTGAGTGAGCATGTGTTTGTGAGTGTGAGTGTCCAAGGGGCTGTGTGTGTTGTGTGAGAGTGTGAAAGGTGATAGTATGTGATTGTGTGTGAGTTAATATGAGCAGTTGTGTTTGAGTGTTTAAGTGAGTGTGTGTTTGTGATAGAGTAGCTTGAGTGTGTGTGTTACACTGTGTGTATGAGTGACTGTGTGCTTCTGTTTACACGAGAGTGTGTGTGAGTGTGTGTTCGTGTTTGCAGGTGTGGAAGTGAGAGATAGACTGTGTGACTGTGTGAGTGTGTGTGATTGTGTGATTGTATGTGAATAGTTGTGAGGGTATGTATGCACGTGTGTGTGAATGTGAGTGTTTGAATGTGCACAAGTGCGTATGTGAGTGTGTTACTGTTCAGGTATGCATAAGGATGAATATATCAGTGAGTGTGAGTGTCAGTGGGACTTTGAGGGTGCGTGAGTGTGAGAGACAGTATGTCTGAGCATGTGTGTGTAAGTGTGTGTTCTAAAGACAGTTTTTGAATGTGTGTGCGTGTGTAAATTGTATGAATGTCTGAGAGTGACAGCACACAAGACGAATGTCTGTGTGTGTGAACACTTGTGTGTATATGAGAGTCTGTGTAAGTGCGTTTGCTGGAGTGCTAGTGTGTGTGTAGGTGTCTGAGTGTGAGAAAATGAGAGTTTGTGAGTGTGTATTCGAGAATGTTGCAGCTTTTGTGTGATTGTGTTATTTTGCTTGAATGCGTGTGTTTGAGTGTCTGTGTGGTTGCTTTCACATGTGTGATGTTTGCTTGTGTGTGTGAGTGTGTGGGTCTGTGTGTGCGTCTGCTTGTGTGTCAGTGTGAGAGTGTGAGGGGAATGGGGTGAATTATGATGCAAGGGTGCCTAACATGTTTGGAAGCGAAATGGGCATTCTCTGAGATAACGGAAAGCGACAGAACATGGTGGGAGACTATATATAGGAGTGCAATGTTGTCGAATGGTTTGGAAAGTGCTGCAATGTGACGCAGTAGATGGTTCCTGTGTGTTTTGGAAGAGAACGGATCCTTCTTTGATGGAAAGAAACGCAGTAGAACGTGGTGGATTGTTGTAGAATGCAGTGGAATGTTGTGTAATGGAGAGCATTGTGATGAAGTGGAGAGAAAGTGAGTGGTTTGGACACGAGAGTAGCCTTCTTTCATGGAATGGAATGCAATACATGTTGATGGATTTTTGGGTACGATAGTAGAAAATTGTGGAATGGAGTGAAATGTAGTGCAATAGACGGTTGAGGACCTTGTTTTATGCGAACGGTTGTATGTGTGTGTGACTGTGCAGCTGTGTGCGTTTGTGTGAGTGATTGTCATAGAGAGTGTGAGTGTGGAAGAGAGCGTGTGCATGATTGTGAGGGAGGTGTTGTGTGAGTGCACATGTGTGTGAAAGGCTGAGTGTGAGTGTGTTTATGGGAGTGTGTGTGAGCATGCTTATGTGAGAGTGAATATGAGGGATTACATGTGCGTTTGTGAGTGTATGAGAATGTGTGGGTGTGTGTGATACTGTGAGCCTGTGTGAGTACATGTATGAGTGTGAGAAAATGTGTGAGAATGTGAGTGAGTACATGTGAGTCTGAGTGAGGATATGTCAGTGTGACAGTGACTATGTCAGGTGTGTAGGTCTGCACATGTGTTTGGGTCTATGTACATGTGTGTGTTTGTTAGTTTGTGAGACTATAGGTGTCTGTGAGTGTGCGATTGTTGATATGTGATTGTGTGAGTCTGTGTGTGTCGGGCAGTGGGTGAGTTTGTGATAGTGTGAGAGGATAGCTTACTTTATTGTGTGTGCTTTGGTGAGCATATATTTGTTGGTGTTTCTGTGAGCGTGTTTGTGAGAGCGGAGGTATGTGAGTGGAAGTGTGACTCTGAATGTGTGACTGTGTGTGTTTGTGATAGTATGAGTGCATGTGAATATTTGTTAATATTTGAGTGTGCTTGTGTGTGTGTTTCAGTGGTCAGTAAGTATGTGTGTGTGTGTTTGTGAGTTTTTGTGAGTGTGTTTGTAGGTGTGGGAGTGTGGGAGAAGTGTTATTTTGTGACAGTGTGTGTTTGCTAATGTGTCTGAATGTCTGAATAATTGTGTGACTGTACGTGTTTGTGAGTGAGTGTGCGTGTGGTAGTGTGTGTGTACGAATGTGTGAGTGTGTCTGATTATGAGTATGAGTGTGTCAGAGTACCTGAGTGTGTGTTTCAATGTGATTGTGAGAGTGCTGGTGAGTGGGAGTGTGCGGGTGTGTATATGGCTGTGCTATTGTTTGAGAGAGTGTGTGATGGTATGTGAGGATGGGTGTGAGTTTGTCTATGTTTAGGTGTGAGAGAGTGTGTGAGTGTGTGTTAGTGTGTGATGCTGTGTGACATTATGTGTTTGTGTGAGTGTAGTTGTGTCAGAGAGGGTGTGCGAATATTCATTTTTGAATGTGTGAACGAGTGTGAGCCTTTGTGTGATGGTGTGTGTGAGTGAGTGTTTCTGTTTGCCATTATATGTGTGATTGTGTGAATGAGTGTGACCAGATAGAAATTTATCTGTGTGCGTACTTGTGTGAGTGTATATGACAGTGAGATTGTGAGCAGGTGTGAGTCTGTGAGTGTGTGTTTGTGTGTGTGAGAGTGTGTGTGATGGTGTGCTTGATGTGCGTCTGTGCATTTGTGTCTGCGTACATGTGAGTAATTTTGTGACAGTGTGTACAACTGTGTGTATTCTGGTGTGTGCCTGTGTGAGTGTGTGATTTTGTGTGGTTTTCAGTGAGTGAGCATGTGTTTGAGAGTGTGAGTGCCCAAGGGGCTGTGTGTGTTGTGTGAGAGTGTGAAAGGTGATAGTATGTGATTGTGTGTGAGTTAATATGAGCAGGTGTGTTTGAGTGTTTAAGTGAGTGTGTGTTTGTGATAGAGTAGCTTGAGTGTGTGTGTTACACTGTGTGTATGAGTGACTGTGTGCTTCTGTTTACACGAGAGTGTGTGTGAGTGTGTGTTCGTGTTTGCAGGTGTGGAAGTGAGAGATAGACTGTGTGACTGTGTGAGTGTGTGTGATTGTGTGATTGTATGTGAATAGTTGTGAGGGTATGTATGCACGTGTGTGTGAATGTGAGTGTTTGAATGTGCACAAGTGCGTATGTGAGTGTGTTACTGTTCAGGTATGCATAAGGATGAATATATCAGTGAGTGTGAGTGTCAGTGGGACTTTGAGGGTGCGTGAGTGTGAGAGACAGTATGTCTGAGCATGTGTGTGTAAGTGTGTGTTCTAAAGACTGTTTTTGAATGTGTGTGCGTGTGTAAATTGTATGAATGTCTGAGAGTGACAGCACACAAGACGAATGTCTGTGTGTGTGAACACTTGTGTGTATATGAGAGACTGTGTAAGTGCGTTTGCTGGAGTGCTAGTGTGTGTGTAGGTGTCTGAGTGTGAGAAAATGAGAGTTTGTGAGTGTGTATTCGAGAATGTTGCAGCTTTTGTGTGATTGTGTTATTTTGCTTGAATGCGTGTGTTTGAGTGTCTGTGTGGTTGCTTTCACATGTGTGATGTTTGCTTGTGTGTGTGAGTGTGTGGGTCTGTGTGTGCGTCTGCTTGTGTGTGAGTGTGAGAGTGTGAGGGGAATGGGGTGAATTATGATGCAAGGGTGCCTAACATGTTTGGAAGCGAAATGGGCATTCTCTGAGATAACGGAAAGCGACAGAACATGGTGGGAGACTATATATAGGAGTGCAATGTTGTCGAATGGTTTGGAAAGTGCTGCAATGTGACGCAGTAGATGGTTCCTGTGTGTTTTGGAAGAGAACGGATCCTTCTTTGATGGAAAGAAACGCAGTAGAACGTGGTGGATTGTTGTAGAATGCAGTGGAATGTTGTGTAATGGAGAGCATTGTGATGAAGTGGAGAGAAAGTGAGTGGTTTGGACACGAGAGTAGCCTTCTTTCATGGAATGGAATGCAATACATGTTGATGGATTTTTGGGTACGATAGTAGAAAATTGTGGAATGGAGTGAAATGTAGTGCAATAGACGGTTGAGGACCTTGTTTTATGCGAACGGTTGTATGTGTGTGTGACTGTGCAGCTGTGTGCGTTTGTGTGAGTGATTGTCATAGAGAGTGTGAGTGTGGAAGAGAGCGTGTGCATGATTGTGAGGGAGGTGTTGTGTGAGTGCACATGTGTGTGAAAGGCTGAGTGTGAGTGTGTTTATGGGAGTGTGTGTGAGCATGCTTATGTGAGAGTGAATATGAGGGATTACATGTGCGTTTGTGAGTGTATGAGAATGTGTGGGTGTGTGTGATACTGTGAGCCTGTGTGAGTACATGTATGAGTGTGAGAAAATGTGTGAGAATGTGAGTGAGTACATGTGAGTCTGAGTGAGGATATGTCAGTGTGACAGTGACTATGTCAGGTGTGTAGGTCTGCACATGTGTTTGGGTCTATGTACATGTGTGTGTTTGTTAGTTTGTGAGACTATAGGTGTCTGTGAGTGTGCGATTGTTGTTATGTGATTGTGTGAGTCTGTGTGTGTCGGGCAGTGGGTGAGTTTGTGATAGTGTGAGAGGATTGCTTACTTTATTGTGTGTGCTTTGGTGAGCATATATTTGTTGGTGTTTCTGTGAGCGTGTTTGTGAGAGCGGAGGTATGTGAGTGGAAGTGTGACTCTGAATGTGTGACTGTGTGTGTTTGTGATAGTATGAGTGCATGTGAATATTTGTTAATATTTGAGTGTGCTTGTGTGTGTGTTTCAGTGGTCAGTAAGTATGTGTGTGTGTGTTTGTGAGTTTTTGTGAGTGTGTTTGTAGGTGTGGGAGTGTGGGAGAAGTGTTATTTTGTGACAGTGTGTGTTTGCCAATGTGTCTGAATGTCTGAATAATTGTGTGACTGTACGTGTTTGTGAGTGAGTGTGTGTGTGTAAGTGTGTGTGTACGAATGTGTGAGTGTGTCTGATTATGAGTATGAGTGTGTCAGAGTACCTGAGTGTGTGTTTAAATGTGATTGTGAGAGTGCTGGTGAGTGGGAGTGTGCGGGTGTGTATATGGCTGTGCTATTGTTTGAGAGAGTGTGTGATGGTATGTGAGGATGGGTGTGAGTTTGTCTATGTTTAGGTGTGAGAGTGTGTGTGAGTGTGTGTTAGTGTGTGATGCTGTGTGACATTATGTGTTTGTGTGAGTGTAGTTGTGTCAGAGAGGGTGTGCGAATATTCATTTTTGAATGTGTGAACGAGTGTGAGCCTTTGTGTGATGGTGTGTGTGAGTGAGTGTTTCTGTTTGCCATTATGTGTGTGATTGTGTGAATGAGTGTGACCAGTTAGAAATTTATCTGTGTGTGTACTTGTGTGAGTGTATATGACAGTGAGATTGTGAGCAGGTGTGAGTCTGTGAGTGTGTGTTTGTGTGTGTGAGAGTGTGTGTGATGGTGTGTTTGATGTGCGTCTGTGCATTTGTGTCTGCGTACATGTGAGTAATTTTGTGACAGTGTGTACAACTGTGTGTATTCTGGTGTGTGCCTGTGTGAGTGTGTGATTTTGTGTGGTTTTCAGTGAGTGAGCATGTGTTTGAGAGTGTCAGTGTGCAAGGGGCTGTGTGTGTTGTGTGAGAGTGTGAAAGGTGATAGTATGTGATTGTGTGTGAGTTAATATGAGCAGGTGTGTTTGAGTGTTTAAGTGAGTGTGTGTTTGTGATAGAGTAGCTTGAGTGTGTGTGTTACACTGTGTGTATGAGTGACTGTGTGCTTCTGTTTACACGAGAGTGTGTGTGAGTGTGTGTTCGTGTTTGCAGGTGTGGAAGTGAGAGATAGACTGTGTGACTGTGTGAGTGTGTGTGATTGTGTGATTGTATGTGAATAGTTGTGAGGGTATGTATGCACGTGTGTGTGAATGTGAGTGTTTGAATGTGCACAAGTGCGTATGTGAGTGTGTTACTGTTCAGGTATGCATAAGGATGAATATATCAGTGAGTGTGAGTGTCAGTGGGACTTTGAGGGTGCGTGAGTGTGAGAGACAGTATGTCTGAGCATGTGTGTGTAAGTGTGTGTTCTAAAGACAGTTTTTGAATGTGTGTGCGTGTGTAAATTGTATGAATGTCTGAGAGTGACAGCACACAAGACGAATGTCTGTGTGTGTGAACACTTGTGTGTATATGAGAGTCTGTGTAAGTGCGTTTGCTGGAGTGCTAGTGTGTGTGTAGGTGTCTGAGTGTGAGAAAATGAGAGTTTGTGAGTGTGTATTCGAGAATGTTGCAGCTTTTGTGTGATTGTGTTATTTTGCTTGAATGCGTGTGTTTGAGTGTCTGTGTGGTTGCTTTCACATGTGTGATGTTTGCTTGTGTGTGTGAGTGTGTGGGTCTGTGTGTGCGTCTGCTTGTGTGTCAGTGTGAGAGTGTGAGGGGAATGGGGTGAATTATGATGCAAGGGTGCCTAACATGTTTGGAAGCGAAATGGGCATTCTCTGAGATAACGGAAAGCGACAGAACATGGTGGGAGACTATATATAGGAGTGCAATGTTGTCGAATGGTTTGGAAAGTGCTGCAATGTGACGCAGTAGATGGTTCCTGTGTGTTTTGGAAGAGAACGGATCCTTCTTTGATGGAAAGAAACGCAGTAGAACGTGGTGGATTGTTGTAGAATGCAGTGGAATGTTGTGTAATGGAGAGCATTGTGATGAAGTGGAGAGAAAGTGAGTGGTTTGGACACGAGAGTAGCCTTCTTTCATGGAATGGAATGCAATACATGTTGATGGATTTTTGGGTACGATAGTAGAAAATTGTGGAATGGAGTGAAATGTAGTGCAATAGACGGTTGAGGACCTTGTTTTATGCGAACGGTTGTATGTGTGTGTGACTGTGCAGCTGTGTGCGTTTGTGTGAGTGATTGTCATAGAGAGTGTGAGTGTGGAAGAGAGCGTGTGCATGATTGTGAGGGAGGTGTTGTGTGAGTGCACATGTGTGTGAAAGGCTGAGTGTGAGTGTGTTTATGGGAGTGTGTGTGAGCATGCTTATGTGAGAGTGAATATGAGGGATTACATGTGCGTTTGTGAGTGTATGAGAATGTGTGGGTGTGTGTGATACTGTGAGCCTGTGTGAGTACATGTATGAGTGTGAGAAAATGTGTGAGAATGTGAGTGAGTACATGTGAGTCTGAGTGAGGATATGTCAGTGTGACAGTGACTATGTCAGGTGTGTAGGTCTGCACATGTGTTTGGGTCTATGTACATGTGTGTGTTTGTTAGTTTGTGAGACTATAGGTGTCTGTGAGTGTGCGATTGTTGTTATGTGATTGTGTGAGTCTGTGTGTGTCGGGCAGTGGGTGAGTTTGTGATAGTGTGAGAGGATTGCTTACTTTATTGTGTGTGCTTTGGTGAGCATATATTTGTTGGTGTTTCTGTGAGCGTGTTTGTGAGAGCGGAGGTATGTGAGTGGAAGTGTGACTCTGAATGTGTGACTGTGTGTGTTTGTGATAGTATGAGTGCATGTGAATATTTGTTAATATTTGAGTGTGCTTGTGTGTGTGTTTCAGTGGTCAGTAAGTATGTGTGTGTGTGTTTGTGAGTTTTTGTGAGTGTGTTTGTAGGTGTGGGAGTGTGGGAGAAGTGTTATTTTGTGACAGTGTGTGTTTGCCAATGTGTCTGAATGTCTGAATAATTGTGTGACTGTACGTGTTTGTGAGTGAGTGTGCGTGTGTAAGTGTGTGTGTACGAATGTGTGAGTGTGTCTGATTATGAGTATGAGTGTGTCAGAGTACCTGAGTGTGTGTTTAAATGTGATTGTGAGAGTGCTGGTGAGTGGGAGTGTGCGGGTGTGTATATGGCTGTGCTATTGTTTGAGAGAGTGTGTGATGGTATGTGAGGATGGGTGTGAGTTTGTCTATGTTTAGGTGTGAGAGTGTGTGTGAGTGTGTGTTAGTGTGTGATGCTGTGTGACATTATGTGTTTGTGTGAGTGTAGTTGTGTCAGAGAGGGTGTGCGAATATTCATTTTTGAATGTGTGAACGAGTGTGAGCCTTTGTGTGATGGTGTGTGTGAGTGAGTGTTTCTGTTTGCCATTATATGTGTGATTGTGTGAATGAGTGTGATCAGTTAGAAATTTATCTGTGTGTGTACTTGTGTGAGTGTATATGACAGTGAGATTGTGAGCAGGTGTGAGTCTGTGAGTGTGTGTTTGTGTGTGTGAGAGTGTGTGTGATGGTGTGCTTGATGTGCGTCTGTGCATTTGTGTCTGCGTACATGTGAGTAATTTTGTGACAGTGTGTACAACTGTGTGTATTCTGGTGTGTGCCTGTGTGAGTGTGTGATTTTGTGTGGTTTTCAGTGAGTGAGCATGTGTTTGTGAGTGTGAGTGTCCAAGGGGCTGTGTGTGTTGTGTGAGAGTGTGAAAGGTGATAGTATGTGATTGTGTGTGAGTTAATATGAGCAGGTGTGTTTGAGTGTTTAAGTGAGTGTGTGTTTGTGATAGAGTAGCTTGAGTGTGTGTGTTACACTGTGTGTATGAGTGACTGTGTGCTTCTGTTTACACGAGAGTGTGTGTGAGTGTGTGTTCGTGTTTGCAGGTGTGGAAGTGAGAGATAGACTGTGTGACTGTGTGAGTGTGTGTGATTGTGTGATTGTATGTGAATAGTTGTGAGGGTATGTATGCACGTGTGTGTGAATGTGAGTGTTTGAATGTGCACAAGTGCGTATGTGAGTGTGTTACTGTTCAGGTATGCATAAGGATGAATATATCAGTGAGTGTGAGTGTCAGTGGGACTTTGAGGGTGCGTGAGTGTGAGAGACAGTATGTCTGAGCATGTGTGTGTAAGTGTGTGTTCTAAAGACAGTTTTTGAATGTGTGTGCGTGTGTAAATTGTATGAATGTCTGAGAGTGACAGCACACAAGACGAATGTCTGTGTGTGTGAACACTTGTGTGTATATGAGAGTCTGTGTAAGTGCGTTTGCTGGAGTGCTAGTGTGTGTGTAGGTGTCTGAGTGTGAGAAAATGAGAGTTTGTGAGTGTGTATTCGAGAATGTTGCAGCTTTTGTGTGATTGTGTTATTTTGCTTGAATGCGTGTGTTTGAGTGTCTGTGTGGTTGCTTTCACATGTGTGATGTTTGCTTGTGTGTGTGAGTGTGTGGGTCTGTGTGTGCGTCTGCTTGTGTGTCAGTGTGAGAGTGTGAGGGGAATGGGGTGAATTATGATGCAAGGGTGCCTAACATGTTTGGAAGCGAAATGGGCATTCTCTGAGATAACGGAAAGCGACAGAACATGGTGGGAGACTATATATAGGAGTGCAATGTTGTCGAATGGTTTGGAAAGTGCTGCAATGTGACGCAGTAGATGGTTCCTGTGTGTTTTGGAAGAGAACGGATCCTTCTTTGATGGAAAGAAACGCAGTAGAACGTGGTGGATTGTTGTAGAATGCAGTGGAATGTTGTGTAATGGAGAGCATTGTGATGAAGTGGAGAGAAAGTGAGTGGTTTGGACACGAGAGTAGCCTTCTTTCATGGAATGGAATGCAATACATGTTGATGGATTTTTGGGTACGATAGTAGAAAATTGTGGAATGGAGTGAAATGTAGTGCAATAGACGGTTGAGGACCTTGTTTTATGCGAACGGTTGTATGTGTGTGTGACTGTGCAGCTGTGTGCGTTTGTGTGAGTGATTGTCATAGAGAGTGTGAGTGTGGAAGAGAGCGTGTGCATGATTGTGAGGGAGGTGTTGTGTGAGTGCACATGTGTGTGAAAGGCTGAGTGTGAGTGTGTTTATGGGAGTGTGTGTGAGCATGCTTATGTGAGAGTGAATATGAGGGATTACATGTGCGTTTGTGAGTGTATGAGAATGTGTGGGTGTGTGTGATACTGTGAGCCTGTGTGAGTACATGTATGAGTGTGAGAAAATGTGTGAGAATGTGAGTGAGTACATGTGAGTCTGAGTGAGGATATGTCAGTGTGACAGTGACTATGTCAGGTGTGTAGGTCTGCACATGTGTTTGGGTCTATGTACATGTGTGTGTTTGTTAGTTTGTGAGACTATAGGTGTCTGTGAGTGTGCGATTGTTGATATGTGATTGTGTGAGTCTGTGTGTGTCGGGCAGTGGGTGAGTTTGTGATAGTGTGAGAGGATAGCTTACTTTATTGTGTGTGCTTTGGTGAGCATATATTTGTTGGTGTTTCTGTGAGCGTGTTTGTGAGAGCGGAGGTATGTGAGTGGAAGTGTGACTCTGAATGTGTGACTGTGTGTGTTTGTGATAGTATGAGTGCATGTGAATATTTGTTAATATTTGAGTGTGCTTGTGTGTGTGTTTCAGTGGTCAGTAAGTATGTGTGTGTGTGTTTGTGAGTTTTTGTGAGTGTGTTTGTAGGTGTGGGAGTGTGGGAGAAGTGTTATTTTGTGACAGTGTGTGTTTGCTAATGTGTCTGAATGTCTGAATAATTGTGTGACTGTACGTGTTTGTGAGTGAGTGTGCGTGTGGTAGTGTGTGTGTACGAATGTGTGAGTGTGTCTGATTATGAGTATGAGTGTGTCAGAGTACCTGAGTGTGTGTTTCAATGTGATTGTGAGAGTGCTGGTGAGTGGGAGTGTGCGGGTGTGTATATGGCTGTGCTATTGTTTGAGAGAGTGTGTGATGGTATGTGAGGATGGGTGTGAGTTTGTCTATGTTTAGGTGTGAGAGAGTGTGTGAGTGTGTGTTAGTGTGTGATGCTGTGTGACATTATGTGTTTGTGTGAGTGTAGTTGTGTCAGAGAGGGTGTGCGAATATTCATTTTTGAATGTGTGAACGAGTGTGAGCCTTTGTGTGATGGTGTGTGTGAGTGAGTGTTTCTGTTTGCCATTATATGTGTGATTGTGTGAATGAGTGTGACCAGATAGAAATTTATCTGTGTGCGTACTTGTGTGAGTGTATATGACAGTGAGATTGTGAGCAGGTGTGAGTCTGTGAGTGTGTGTTTGTGTGTGTGAGAGTGTGTGTGATGGTGTGCTTGATGTGCGTCTGTGCATTTGTGTCTGCGTACATGTGAGTAATTTTGTGACAGTGTGTACAACTGTGTGTATTCTGGTGTGTGCCTGTGTGAGTGTGTGATTTTGTGTGGTTTTCAGTGAGTGAGCATGTGTTTGAGAGTGTGAGTGCCCAAGGGGCTGTGTGTGTTGTGTGAGAGTGTGAAAGGTGATAGTATGTGATTGTGTGTGAGTTAATATGAGCAGGTGTGTTTGAGTGTTTAAGTGAGTGTGTGTTTGTGATAGAGTAGCTTGAGTGTGTGTGTTACACTGTGTGTATGAGTGACTGTGTGCTTCTGTTTACACGAGAGTGTGTGTGAGTGTGTGTTCGTGTTTGCAGGTGTGGAAGTGAGAGATAGACTGTGTGACTGTGTGAGTGTGTGTGATTGTGTGATTGTATGTGAATAGTTGTGAGGGTATGTATGCACGTGTGTGTGAATGTGAGTGTTTGAATGTGCACAAGTGCGTATGTGAGTGTGTTACTGTTCAGGTATGCATAAGGATGAATATATCAGTGAGTGTGAGTGTCAGTGGGACTTTGAGGGTGCGTGAGTGTGAGAGACAGTATGTCTGAGCATGTGTGTGTAAGTGTGTGTTCTAAAGACTGTTTTTGAATGTGTGTGCGTGTGTAAATTGTATGAATGTCTGAGAGTGACAGCACACAAGACGAATGTCTGTGTGTGTGAACACTTGTGTGTATATGAGAGACTGTGTAAGTGCGTTTGCTGGAGTGCTAGTGTGTGTGTAGGTGTCTGAGTGTGAGAAAATGAGAGTTTGTGAGTGTGTATTCGAGAATGTTGCAGCTTTTGTGTGATTGTGTTATTTTGCTTGAATGCGTGTGTTTGAGTGTCTGTGTGGTTGCTTTCACATGTGTGATGTTTGCTTGTGTGTGTGAGTGTGTGGGTCTGTGTGTGCGTCTGCTTGTGTGTGAGTGTGAGAGTGTGAGGGGAATGGGGTGAATTATGATGCAAGGGTGCCTAACATGTTTGGAAGCGAAATGGGCATTCTCTGAGATAACGGAAAGCGACAGAACATGGTGGGAGACTATATATAGGAGTGCAATGTTGTCGAATGGTTTGGAAAGTGCTGCAATGTGACGCAGTAGATGGTTCCTGTGTGTTTTGGAAGAGAACGGATCCTTCTTTGATGGAAAGAAACGCAGTAGAACGTGGTGGATTGTTGTAGAATGCAGTGGAATGTTGTGTAATGGAGAGCATTGTGATGAAGTGGAGAGAAAGTGAGTGGTTTGGACACGAGAGTAGCCTTCTTTCATGGAATGGAATGCAATACATGTTGATGGATTTTTGGGTACGATAGTAGAAAATTGTGGAATGGAGTGAAATGTAGTGCAATAGACGGTTGAGGACCTTGTTTTATGCGAACGGTTGTATGTGTGTGTGACTGTGCAGCTGTGTGCGTTTGTGTGAGTGATTGTCATAGAGAGTGTGAGTGTGGAAGAGAGCGTGTGCATGATTGTGAGGGAGGTGTTGTGTGAGTGCACATGTGTGTGAAAGGCTGAGTGTGAGTGTGTTTATGGGAGTGTGTGTGAGCATGCTTATGTGAGAGTGAATATGAGGGATTACATGTGCGTTTGTGAGTGTATGAGAATGTGTGGGTGTGTGTGATACTGTGAGCCTGTGTGAGTACATGTATGAGTGTGAGAAAATGTGTGAGAATGTGAGTGAGTACATGTGAGTCTGAGTGAGGATATGTCAGTGTGACAGTGACTATGTCAGGTGTGTAGGTCTGCACATGTGTTTGGGTCTATGTACATGTGTGTGTTTGTTAGTTTGTGAGACTATAGGTGTCTGTGAGTGTGCGATTGTTGTTATGTGATTGTGTGAGTCTGTGTGTGTCGGGCAGTGGGTGAGTTTGTGATAGTGTGAGAGGATTGCTTACTTTATTGTGTGTGCTTTGGTGAGCATATATTTGTTGGTGTTTCTGTGAGCGTGTTTGTGAGAGCGGAGGTATGTGAGTGGAAGTGTGACTCTGAATGTGTGACTGTGTGTGTTTGTGATAGTATGAGTGCATGTGAATATTTGTTAATATTTGAGTGTGCTTGTGTGTGTGTTTCAGTGGTCAGTAAGTATGTGTGTGTGTGTTTGTGAGTTTTTGTGAGTGTGTTTGTAGGTGTGGGAGTGTGGGAGAAGTGTTATTTTGTGACAGTGTGTGTTTGCTAATGTGTCTGAATGTCTGAATAATTGTGTGACTGTACGTGTTTGTGAGTGAGTGTGCGTGTGGTAGTGTGTGTGTACGAATGTGTGAGTGTGTCTGATTATGAGTATGAGTGTGTCAGAGTACCTGAGTGTGTGTTTCAATGTGATTGTGAGAGTGCTGGTGAGTGGGAGTGTGCGGGTGTGTATATGGCTGTGCTATTGTTTGAGAGAGTGTGTGATGGTATGTGAGGATGGGTGTGAGTTTGTCTATGTTTAGGTGTGAGAGAGTGTGTGAGTGTGTGTTAGTGTGTGATGCTGTGTGACATTATGTGTTTGTGTGAGTGTAGTTGTGTCAGAGAGGGTGTGCGAATATTCATTTTTGAATGTGTGAACGAGTGTGAGCCTTTGTGTGATGGTGTGTGTGAGTGAGTGTTTCTGTTTGCCATTATATGTGTGATTGTGTGAATGAGTGTGACCAGATAGAAATTTATCTGTGTGCGTACTTGTGTGAGTGTATATGACAGTGAGATTGTGAGCAGGTGTGAGTCTGTGAGTGTGTGTTTGTGTGTGTGAGAGTGTGTGTGATGGTGTGCTTGATGTGCGTCTGTGCATTTGTGTCTGCGTACATGTGAGTAATTTTGTGACAGTGTGTACAACTGTGTGTATTCTGGTGTGTGCCTGTGTGAGTGTGTGATTTTGTGTGGTTTTCAGTGAGTGAGCATGTGTTTGAGAGTGTGAGTGCCCAAGGGGCTGTGTGTGTTGTGTGAGAGTGTGAAAGGTGATAGTATGTGATTGTGTGTGAGTTAATATGAGCAGGTGTGTTTGAGTGTTTAAGTGAGTGTGTGTTTGTGATAGAGTAGCTTGAGTGTGTGTGTTACACTGTGTGTATGAGTGACTGTGTGCTTCTGTTTACACGAGAGTGTGTGTGAGTGTGTGTTCGTGTTTGCAGGTGTGGAAGTGAGAGATAGACTGTGTGACTGTGTGAGTGTGTGTGATTGTGTGATTGTATGTGAATAGTTGTGAGGGTATGTATGCACGTGTGTGTGAATGTGAGTGTTTGAATGTGCACAAGTGCGTATGTGAGTGTGTTACTGTTCAGGTATGCATAAGGATGAATATATCAGTGAGTGTGAGTGTCAGTGGGACTTTGAGGGTGCGTGAGTGTGAGAGACAGTATGTCTGAGCATGTGTGTGTAAGTGTGTGTTCTAAAGACTGTTTTTGAATGTGTGTGCGTGTGTAAATTGTATGAATGTCTGAGAGTGACAGCACACAAGACGAATGTCTGTGTGTGTGAACACTTGTGTGTATATGAGAGACTGTGTAAGTGCGTTTGCTGGAGTGCTAGTGTGTGTGTAGGTGTCTGAGTGTGAGAAAATGAGAGTTTGTGAGTGTGTATTCGAGAATGTTGCAGCTTTTGTGTGATTGTGTTATTTTGCTTGAATGCGTGTGTTTGAGTGTCTGTGTGGTTGCTTTCACATGTGTGATGTTTGCTTGTGTGTGTGAGTGTGTGGGTCTGTGTGTGCGTCTGCTTGTGTGTGAGTGTGAGAGTGTGAGGGGAATGGGGTGAATTATGATGCAAGGGTGCCTAACATGTTTGGAAGCGAAATGGGCATTCTCTGAGATAACGGAAAGCGACAGAACATGGTGGGAGACTATATATAGGAGTGCAATGTTGTCGAATGGTTTGGAAAGTGCTGCAATGTGACGCAGTAGATGGTTCCTGTGTGTTTTGGAAGAGAACGGATCCTTCTTTGATGGAAAGAAACGCAGTAGAACGTGGTGGATTGTTGTAGAATGCAGTGGAATGTTGTGTAATGGAGAGCATTGTGATGAAGTGGAGAGAAAGTGAGTGGTTTGGACACGAGAGTAGCCTTCTTTCATGGAATGGAATGCAATACATGTTGATGGATTTTTGGGTACGATAGTAGAAAATTGTGGAATGGAGTGAAATGTAGTGCAATAGACGGTTGAGGACCTTGTTTTATGCGAACGGTTGTATGTGTGTGTGACTGTGCAGCTGTGTGCGTTTGTGTGAGTGATTGTCATAGAGAGTGTGAGTGTGGAAGAGAGCGTGTGCATGATTGTGAGGGAGGTGTTGTGTGAGTGCACATGTGTGTGAAAGGCTGAGTGTGAGTGTGTTTATGGGAGTGTGTGTGAGCATGCTTATGTGAGAGTGAATATGAGGGATTACATGTGCGTTTGTGAGTGTATGAGAATGTGTGGGTGTGTGTGATACTGTGAGCCTGTGTGAGTACATGTATGAGTGTGAGAAAATGTGTGAGAATGTGAGTGAGTACATGTGAGTCTGAGTGAGGATATGTCAGTGTGACAGTGACTATGTCAGGTGTGTAGGTCTGCACATGTGTTTGGGTCTATGTACATGTGTGTGTTTGTTAGTTTGTGAGACTATAGGTGTCTGTGAGTGTGCGATTGTTGTTATGTGATTGTGTGAGTCTGTGTGTGTCGGGCAGTGGGTGAGTTTGTGATAGTGTGAGAGGATTGCTTACTTTATTGTGTGTGCTTTGGTGAGCATATATTTGTTGGTGTTTCTGTGAGCGTGTTTGTGAGAGCGGAGGTATGTGAGTGGAAGTGTGACTCTGAATGTGTGACTGTGTGTGTTTGTGATAGTATGAGTGCATGTGAATATTTGTTAATATTTGAGTGTGCTTGTGTGTGTGTTTCAGTGGTCAGTAAGTATGTGTGTGTGTGTTTGTGAGTTTTTGTGAGTGTGTTTGTAGGTGTGGGAGTGTGGGAGAAGTGTTATTTTGTGACAGTGTGTGTTTGCCAATGTGTCTGAATGTCTGAATAATTGTGTGACTGTACGTGTTTGTGAGTGAGTGTGCGTGTGTAAGTGTGTGTGTACGAATGTGTGAGTGTGTCTGATTATGAGTATGAGTGTGTCAGAGTACCTGAGTGTGTGTTTAAATGTGATTGTGAGAGTGCTGGTGAGTGGGAGTGTGCGGGTGTGTATATGGCTGTGCTATTGTTTGAGAGAGTGTGTGATGGTATGTGAGGATGGGTGTGAGTTTGTCTATGTTTAGGTGTGAGAGTGTGTGTGAGTGTGTGTTAGTGTGTGATGCTGTGTGACATTATGTGTTTGTGTGAGTGTAGTTGTGTCAGAGAGGGTGTGCGAATATTCATTTTTGAATGTGTGAACGAGTGTGAGCCTTTGTGTGATGGTGTGTGTGAGTGAGTGTTTCTGTTTGCCATTATGTGTGTGATTGTGTGAATGAGTGTGACCAGTTAGAAATTTATCTGTGTGTGTACTTGTGTGAGTGTATATGACAGTGAGATTGTGAGCAGGTGTGAGTCTGTGAGTGTGTGTTTGTGTGTGTGAGAGTGTGTGTGATGGTGTGTTTGATGTGCGTCTGTGCATTTGTGTCTGCGTACATGTGAGTAATTTTGTGACAGTGTGTACAACTGTGTGTATTCTGGTGTGTGCCTGTGTGAGTGTGTGATTTTGTGTGGTTTTCAGTGAGTGAGCATGTGTTTGAGAGTGTCAGTGTGCAAGGGGCTGTGTGTGTTGTGTGAGAGTGTGAAAGGTGATAGTATGTGATTGTGTGTGAGTTAATATGAGCAGGTGTGTTTGAGTGTTTAAGTGAGTGTGTGTTTGTGATAGAGTAGCTTGAGTGGGTGTGTTACACTGTGTGTATGAGTGACTGTGTGCTTCTGTTTACACGAGAGTGTGTGTGAGTGTGTGTTCGTGTTTGCAGGTGTGGAAGTGAGAGATAGACTGTGTGACTGTGTGAGTGTGTGTGATTGTGTGATTGTATGTGAATAGTTGTGAGGGTATGTATGCACGTGTGTGTGAATGTGAGTGTTTGAATGTGCACAAGTGCGTATGTGAGTGTGTTACTGTTCAGGTATGCATAAGGATGAATATATCAGTGAGTGTGAGTGTCAGTGGGACTTTGAGGGTGCGTGAGTGTGAGAGACAGTATGTCTGAGCATGTGTGTGTAAGTGTGTGTTCTAAAGACAGTTTTTGAATGTGTGTGCGTGTGTAAATTGTATGAATGTCTGAGAGTGACAGCACACAAGACGAATGTCTGTGTGTGTGAACACTTGTGTGTATATGAGAGTCTGTGTAAGTGCGTTTGCTGGAGTGCTAGTGTGTGTGTAGGTGTCTGAGTGTGAGAAAATGAGAGTTTGTGAGTGTGTATTCGAGAATGTTGCAGCTTTTGTGTGATTGTGTTATTTTGCTTGAATGCGTGTGTTTGAGTGTCTGTGTGGTTGCTTTCACATGTGTGATGTTTGCTTGTGTGTGTGAGTGTGTGGGTCTGTGTGTGCGTCTGCTTGTGTGTCAGTGTGAGAGTGTGAGGGGAATGGGGTGAATTATGATGCAAGGGTGCCTAACATGTTTGGAAGCGAAATGGGCATTCTCTGAGATAACGGAAAGCGACAGAACATGGTGGGAGACTATATATAGGAGTGCAATGTTGTCGAATGGTTTGGAAAGTGCTGCAATGTGACGCAGTAGATGGTTCCTGTGTGTTTTGGAAGAGAACGGATCCTTCTTTGATGGAAAGAAACGCAGTAGAACGTGGTGGATTGTTGTAGAATGCAGTGGAATGTTGTGTAATGGAGAGCATTGTGATGAAGTGGAGAGAAAGTGAGTGGTTTGGACACGAGAGTAGCCTTCTTTCATGGAATGGAATGCAATACATGTTGATGGATTTTTGGGTACGATAGTAGAAAATTGTGGAATGGAGTGAAATGTAGTGCAATAGACGGTTGAGGACCTTGTTTTATGCGAACGGTTGTATGTGTGTGTGACTGTGCAGCTGTGTGCGTTTGTGTGAGTGATTGTCATAGAGAGTGTGAGTGTGGAAGAGAGCGTGTGCATGATTGTGAGGGAGGTGTTGTGTGAGTGCACATGTGTGTGAAAGGCTGAGTGTGAGTGTGTTTATGGGAGTGTGTGTGAGCATGCTTATGTGAGAGTGAATATGAGGGATTACATGTGCGTTTGTGAGTGTATGAGAATGTGTGGGTGTGTGTGATACTGTGAGCCTGTGTGAGTACATGTATGAGTGTGAGAAAATGTGTGAGAATGTGAGTGAGTACATGTGAGTCTGAGTGAGGATATGTCAGTGTGACAGTGACTATGTCAGGTGTGTAGGTCTGCACATGTGTTTGGGTCTATGTACATGTGTGTGTTTGTTAGTTTGTGAGACTATAGGTGTCTGTGAGTGTGCGATTGTTGATATGTGATTGTGTGAGTCTGTGTGTGTCGGGCAGTGGGTGAGTTTGTGATAGTGTGAGAGGATAGCTTACTTTATTGTGTGTGCTTTGGTGAGCATATATTTGTTGGTGTTTCTGTGAGCGTGTTTGTGAGAGCGGAGGTATGTGAGTGGAAGTGTGACTCTGAATGTGTGACTGTGTGTGTTTGTGATAGTATGAGTGCATGTGAATATTTGTTAATATTTGAGTGTGCTTGTGTGTGTGTTTCAGTGGTCAGTAAGTATGTGTGTGTGTGTTTGTGAGTTTTTGTGAGTGTGTTTGTAGGTGTGGGAGTGTGGGAGAAGTGTTATTTTGTGACAGTGTGTGTTTGCTAATGTGTCTGAATGTCTGAATAATTGTGTGACTGTACGTGTTTGTGAGTGAGTGTGCGTGTGGTAGTGTGTGTGTACGAATGTGTGAGTGTGTCTGATTATGAGTATGAGTGTGTCAGAGTACCTGAGTGTGTGTTTAAATGTGATTGTGAGAGTGCTGGTGAGTGGGAGTGTGCGGGTGTGTATATGGCTGTGCTATTGTTTGAGAGAGTGTGTGATGGTATGTGAGGATGGGTGTGAGTTTGTCTATGTTTAGGTGTGAGAGAGTGTGTGAGTGTGTGTTAGTGTGTGATGCTGTGTGACATTATGTGTTTGTGTGAGTGTAGTTGTGTCAGAGAGGGTGTGCGAATATTCATTTTTGAATGTGTGAACGAGTGTGAGCCTTTGTGTGATGGTGTGTGTGAGTGAGTGTTTCTGTTTGCCATTATATGTGTGATTGTGTGAATGAGTGTGACCAGATTGAAATTTATCTGTGTGCGTACTTGTGTGAGTGTATATGACAGTGAGATTGTGAGCAGGTGTGAGTCTGTGAGTGTGTGTTTGTGTGTGTGAGAGTGTGTGTGATGGTGTGCTTGATGTGCGTCTGTGCATTTGTGTCTGCGTACATGTGAGTAATTTTGTGACAGTGTGTACAACTGTGTGTATTCTGGTGTGTGCCTGTGTGAGTGTGTGATTTTGTGTGGTTTTCAGTGAGTGAGCATGTGTTTGAGAGTGTGAGTGCCCAAGGGGCTGTGTGTGTTGTGTGAGAGTGTGAAAGGTGATAGTATGTGATTGTGTGTGAGTTAATATGAGCAGGTGTGTTTGAGTGTTTAAGTGAGTGTGTGTTTGTGATAGAGTAGCTTGAGTGTGTGTGTTACACTGTGTGTATGAGTGACTGTGTGCTTCTGTTTACACGAGAGTGTGTGTGAGTGTGTGTTCGTGTTTGCAGGTGTGGAAGTGAGAGATAGACTGTGTGACTGTGTGAGTGTGTGTGATTGTGTGATTGTATGTGAATAGTTGTGAGGGTATGTATGCACGTGTGTGTGAATGTGAGTGTTTGAATGTGCACAAGTGCGTATGTGAGTGTGTTACTGTTCAGGTATGCATAAGGATGAATATATCAGTGAGTGTGAGTGTCAGTGGGACTTTGAGGGTGCGTGAGTGTGAGAGACAGTATGTCTGAGCATGTGTGTGTAAGTGTGTGTTCTAAAGACTGTTTTTGAATGTGTGTGCGTGTGTAAATTGTATGAATGTCTGAGAGTGACAGCACACAAGACGAATGTCTGTGTGTGTGAACACTTGTGTGTATATGAGAGACTGTGTAAGTGCGTTTGCTGGAGTGCTAGTGTGTGTGTAGGTGTCTGAGTGTGAGAAAATGAGAGTTTGTGAGTGTGTATTCGAGAATGTTGCAGCTTTTGTGTGATTGTGTTATTTTGCTTGAATGCGTGTGTTTGAGTGTCTGTGTGGTTGCTTTCACATGTGTGATGTTTGCTTGTGTGTGTGAGTGTGTGGGTCTGTGTGTGCGTCTGCTTGTGTGTCAGTGTGAGAGTGTGAGGGGAATGGGGTGAATTATGATGCAAGGGTGCCTAACATGTTTGGAATCGAAATGGGCATTCTCTGAGATAACGGAAAGCGACAGAACATGGTGGGAGACTATATATAGGAGTGCAATGTTGTCGAATGGTTTGGAAAGTGCTGCAATGTGACGCAGTAGATGGTTCCTGTGTGTTTTGGAAGAGAACGGATCCTTCTTTGATGGAAAGAAACGCAGTAGAACGTGGTGGATTGTTGTAGAATGCAGTGGAATGTTGTGTAATGGAGAGCATTGTGATGAAGTGGAGAGAAAGTGAGTGGTTTGGACACGAGAGTAGCCTTCTTTCATGGAATGGAATGCAATACATGTTGATGGATTTTTGGGTACGATAGTAGAAAATTGTGGAATGGAGTGAAATGTAGTGCAATAGACGGTTGAGGACCTTGTTTTATGCGAACGGTTGTATGTGTGTGTGACTGTGCAGCTGTGTGCGTTTGTGTGAGTGATTGTCATAGAGAGTGTGAGTGTGGAAGAGAGCGTGTGCATGATTGTGAGGGAGGTGTTGTGTGAGTGCACATGTGTGTGAAAGGCTGAGTGTGAGTGTGTTTATGGGAGTGTGTGTGAGCATGCTTATGTGAGAGTGAATATGAGGGATTACATGTGCGTTTGTGAGTGTATGAGAATGTGTGGGTGTGTGTGATACTGTGAGCCTGTGTGAGTACATGTATGAGTGTGAGAAAATGTGTGAGAATGTGAGTGAGTACATGTGAGTCTGAGTGAGGATATGTCAGTGTGACAGTGACTATGTCAGGTGTGTAGGTCTGCACATGTGTTTGGGTCTATGTACATGTGTGTGTTTGTTAGTTTGTGAGACTATAGGTGTCTGTGAGTGTGCGATTGTTGATATGTGATTGTGTGAGTCTGTGTGTGTCGGGCAGTGGGTGAGTTTGTGATAGTGTGAGAGGATTGCTTACTTTATTGTGTGTGCTTTGGTGAGCATATGTTTGTTGGTGTTTCTGTGAGCGTGTTTGTGAGAGCGGAGGTATGTGAGTGGAAGTGTGACTCTGAATGTGTGACTGTGTGTGTTTGTGATAGTATGAGTGCATGTGAATATATGTTAATATTTGAGTGTGCTTGTGTGTGTGTTTCAGTGGTCAGTAAGTATGTGTGTGTGTGTTTGTGAGTTTTTGTGAGTGTGTTTGTAGGTGTGGGAGTGTGGGAGAAGTGTTATTTTGTGACAGTGTGTGTTTGCCAATGTGTCTGAATGTCTGAATAATTGTGTGACTGTACGTGTTTGTGAGTGAGTGTGCGTGTGTAAGTGTGTGTGTACGAATGTGTGAGTGTGTCTGATTATGAGTATGAGTGTGTCAGAGTACCTGAGTGTGTGTTTAAATGTGATTGTGAGAGTGCTGGTGAGTGGGAGTGTGCGGGTGTGTATATGGCTGTGCTATTGTTTGAGAGAGTGTGTGATGGTATGTGAGGATGGGTGTGAGTTTGTCTATGTTTAGGTGTGAGAGTGTGTGTGAGTGTGAGTTAGTGTGTGATGCTGTGTGACATTATGTGTTTGTGTGAGTGTAGTTGGGTCAGAGAGGGTGTGCGAATATTCATTTTTGAATGTGTGAACGAGTGTGAGCCTTTGTGTGATGGTGTGTGTGAGTGAGTGTTTCTGTTTGCCATTATATGTGTGATTGTGTGAATGAGTGTGACCAGTTAGAAATTTATCTGTGTGCGTACTTGTGTGAGTGTATATGACAGTGAGATTGTGAGCAGGTGTGAGTCTGTGAGTGTGTGTTTGTGTGTGTGAGAGTGTGTGTGATGGTGTGCTTGATGTGCGTCTGTGCATTTGTGTCTGCGTACATGTGAGTAATTTTGTGACAGTGTGTACAACTGTGTGTATTCTGGTGTGTGCCTGTGTGAGTGTGTGATTTTGTGTGGTTTTCAGTGAGTGAGCATGTGTTTGAGAGTGTGAGTGCCCAAGGGGCTGTGTGTGTTGTGTGAGAGTGTGAAAGGTGATAGTATGTGATTGTGTGTGAGTTAATATGAGCAGGTGTGTTTGAGTGTTTAAGTGAGTGTGTGTTTGTGATAGAGTAGCTTGAGTGTGTGTGTTACACTGTGTGTATGAGTGACTGTGTGCTTCTGTTTACACGAGAGTGTGTGTGAGTGTGTGTTCGTGTTTGCAGGTGTGGAAGTGAGAGATAGACTGTGTGACTGTGTGAGTGTGTGTGATTGTGTGATTGTATGTGAATAGTTGTGAGGGTATGTATGCACGTGTGTGTGAATGTGAGTGTTTGAATGTGCACAAGTGCGTATGTGAGTGTGTTACTGTTCAGGTATGCATAAGGATGAATATATCAGTGAGTGTGAGTGTCAGTGGGACTTTGAGGGTGCGTGAGTGTGAGAGACAGTATGTCTGAGCATGTGTGTGTAAGTGTGTGTTCTAAAGACTGTTTTTGAATGTGTGTGCGTGTGTAAATTGTATGAATGTCTGAGAGTGACAGCACACAAGACGAATGTCTGTGTGTGTGAACACTTGTGTGTATATGAGAGACTGTGTAAGTGCGTTTGCTGGAGTGCTAGTGTG
The DNA here is from genome assembly GCF_030020395.1 of Manis pentadactyla. Taxonomy (NCBI): domain Eukaryota; kingdom Metazoa; phylum Chordata; class Mammalia; order Pholidota; family Manidae; genus Manis; species Manis pentadactyla. The sequence continues at coordinate 1,195,137 of NW_026644599.1, read as the reverse complement.
TGTGTAGGTGTCTGAGTGTGAGAAAATGAGAGTTTGTGAGTGTGTATTCGAGAATGTTGCAGCTTTTGTGTGATTGTGTTATTTTGCTTGAATGCGTGTGTTTGAGTGTCTGTGTGGTTGCTTTCACATGTGTGATGTTTGCTTGTGTGTGTGAGTGTGTGGGTCTGTGTGTGCGTCTGCTTGTGTGTCAGTGTGAGAGTGTGAGGGGAATGGGGTGAATTATGATGCAAGGGTGCCTAACATGTTTGGAAGCGAAATGGGCATTCTCTGAGATAACGGAAAGCGACAGAACATGGTGGGAGACTATATATAGGAGTGCAATGTTGTCGAATGGTTTGGAAAGTGCTGCAATGTGACGCAGTAGATGGTTCCTGTGTGTTTTGGAAGAGAACGGATCCTTCTTTGATGGAAAGAAACGCAGTAGAACGTGGTGGATTGTTGTAGAATGCAGTGGAATGTTGTGTAATGGAGAGCATTGTGATGAAGTGGAGAGAAAGTGAGTGGTTTGGACACGAGAGTAGCCTTCTTTCATGGAATGGAATGCAATACATGTTGATGGATTTTTGGGTACGATAGTAGAAAATTGTGGAATGGAGTGAAATGTAGTGCAATAGACGGTTGAGGACCTTGTTTTATGCGAACGGTTGTATGTGTGTGTGACTGTGCAGCTGTGTGCGTTTGTGTGAGTGATTGTCATAGAGAGTGTGAGTGTGGAAGAGAGCGTGTGCATGATTGTGAGGGAGGTGTTGTGTGAGTGCACATGTGTGTGAAAGGCTGAGTGTGAGTGTGTTTATGGGAGTGTGTGTGAGCATGCTTATGTGAGAGTGAATATGAGGGATTACATGTGCGTTTGTGAGTGTATGAGAATGTGTGGGTGTGTGTGATACTGTGAGCCTGTGTGAGTACATGTATGAGTGTGAGAAAATGTGTGAGAATGTGAGTGAGTACATGTGAGTCTGAGTGAGGATATGTCAGTGTGACAGTGACTATGTCAGGTGTGTAGGTCTGCACATGTGTTTGGGTCTATGTACATGTGTGTGTTTGTTAGTTTGTGAGACTATAGGTGTCTGTGAGTGTGCGATTGTTGATATGTGATTGTGTGAGTCTGTGTGTGTCGGGCAGTGGGTGAGTTTGTGATAGTGTGAGAGGATAGCTTACTTTATTGTGTGTGCTTTGGTGAGCATATATTTGTTGGTGTTTCTGTGAGCGTGTTTGTGAGAGCGGAGGTATGTGAGTGGAAGTGTGACTCTGAATGTGTGACTGTGTGTGTTTGTGATAGTATGAGTGCATGTGAATATTTGTTAATATTTGAGTGTGCTTGTGTGTGTGTTTCAGTGGTCAGTAAGTATGTGTGTGTGTGTTTGTGAGTTTTTGTGAGTGTGTTTGTAGGTGTGGGAGTGTGGGAGAAGTGTTATTTTGTGACAGTGTGTGTTTGCTAATGTGTCTGAATGTCTGAATAATTGTGTGACTGTACGTGTTTGTGAGTGAGTGTGCGTGTGGTAGTGTGTGTGTACGAATGTGTGAGTGTGTCTGATTATGAGTATGAGTGTGTCAGAGTACCTGAGTGTGTGTTTAAATGTGATTGTGAGAGTGCTGGTGAATGGGAGTGTGCGGGTGTGTATATGGCTGTGCTATTGTTTGAGAGAGTGTGTGATGGTATGTGAGGATGGGTATGAGTTTGTCTATGTTTAGGTGTGAGAGTGTGTGTGAGTGTGTGTTAGTGTGTGATGCTGTGTGACATTATGTGTTTGTGTGAGTGTAGTTGTGTCAGAGAGGGTGTGCGAATATTCATTTTTGAATGTGTGAACGAGTGTGAGCCTTTGTGTGATGGTGTGTGTGAGTGAGTGTTTCTGTTTGCCATTATGTGTGTGATTGTGTGAATGAGTGTGACCAGTTAGAAATTTATCTGTGTGCGTACTTGTGTGAGTGTATATGACAGTGAGATTGTGAGCAGGTGTGAGTCTGTGAGTGTGTGTTTGTGTGTGTGTGTGTGTGATGGTGTGCTTGATGTGCGTCTGTGCATTTGTGTCTGCGTACATGTGAGTAATTTTGTGACAGTGTGTACAACTGTGTGTATTCTGGTGTGTGCCTGTGTGAGTGTGTGATTTTGTGTGGTTTTCAGTGAGTGAGCATGTGTTTGAGATTGTGAGTGCCCAAGGGGCTGTGTGTGTTGTGTGAGAGTGTGAAAGGTGATAGTATGTGATTGTGTGTGAGTTAATATGAGCAGGTGTGTTTGAGTGTTTAAGTGAGTGTGTGTTTGTGATAGAGTAGCTTGAGTGTGTGTGTTACACTGTGTGTATGAGTGACTGTGTGCTTCTGTTTACACGAGAGTGTGTGTGAGTGTGTGTTCGTGTTTGCAGGTGTGGAAGTGAGAGATAGACTGTGTGACTGTGTGAGTGTGTGTGATTGTGTGATTGTATGTGAATAGTTGTGAGGGTATGTATGCACGTGTGTGTGAATGTGAGTGTTTGAATGTGCACAAGTGCGTATGTGAGTGTGTTACTGTTCAGGTATGCATAAGGATGAATATATCAGTGAGTGTGAGTGTCAGTGGGACTTTGAGGGTGCGTGAGTGTGAGAGACAGTATGTCTGAGCATGTGTGTGTAAGTGTGTGTTCTAAAGACTGTTTTTGAATGTGTGTGCGTGTGTAAATTGTATGAATGTCTGAGAGTGACAGCACACAAGACGAATGTCTGTGTGTGTGAACACTTGTGTGTATATGAGAGTCTGTGTAAGTGCGTTTGCTGGAGTGCTAGTGTGTGTGTAGGTGTCTGAGTGTGAGAAAATGAGAGTTTGTGAGTGTGTATTCGAGAATGTTGCAGCTTTTGTGTGATTGTGTTATTTTGCTTGAATGCGTGTGTTTGAGTGTCTGTGTGGTTGCTTTCACATGTGTGATGTTTGCTTGTGTGTGTGAGTGTGTGGGTCTGTGTGTGCGTCTGCTTGTGTGTCAGTGTGAGAGTGTGAGGGGAATGGGGTGAATTATGATGCAAGGGTGCCTAACATGTTTGGAAGCGAAATGGGCATTCTCTGAGATAACGGAAAGCGACAGAACATGGTGGGAGACTATATATAGGAGTGCAATGTTGTCGAATGGTTTGGAAAGTGCTGCAATGTGACGCAGTAGATGGTTCCTGTGTGTTTTGGAAGAGAACGGATCCTTCTTTGATGGAAAGAAACGCAGTAGAACGTGGTGGATTGTTGTAGAATGCAGTGGAATGTTGTGTAATGGAGAGCATTGTGATGAAGTGGAGAGAAAGTGAGTGGTTTGGACACGAGAGTAGCCTTCTTTCATGGAATGGAATGCAATACATGTTGATGGATTTTTGGGTACGATAGTAGAAAATTGTGGAATGGAGTGAAATGTAGTGCAATAGACGGTTGAGGACCTTGTTTTATGCGAACGGTTGTATGTGTGTGTGACTGTGCAGCTGTGTGCGTTTGTGTGAGTGATTGTCATAGAGAGTGTGAGTGTGGAAGAGAGCGTGTGCATGATTGTGAGGGAGGTGTTGTGTGAGTGCACATGTGTGTGAAAGGCTGAGTGTGAGTGTGTTTATGGGAGTGTGTGTGAGCATGCTTATGTGAGAGTGAATATGAGGGATTACATGTGCGTTTGTGAGTGTATGAGAATGTGTGGGTGTGTGTGATACTGTGAGCCTGTGTGAGTACATGTATGAGTGTGAGAAAATGTGTGAGAATGTGAGTGAGTACATGTGAGTCTGAGTGAGGATATGTCAGTGTGACAGTGACTATGTCAGGTGTGTAGGTCTGCACATGTGTTTGGGTCTATGTACATGTGTGTGTTTGTTAGTTTGTGAGACTATAGGTGTCTGTGAGTGTGCGATTGTTGATATGTGATTGTGTGAGTCTGTGTGTGTCGGGCAGTGGGTGAGTTTGTGATAGTGTGAGAGGATTGCTTACTTTATTGTGTGTGCTTTGGTGAGCATATATTTGTTGGTGTTTCTGTGAGCGTGTTTGTGAGAGCGGAGGTATGTGAGTGGAAGTGTGACTCTGAATGTGTGACTGTGTGTGTTTGTGATAGTATGAGTGCATGTGAATATTTGTTAATATTTGAGTGTGCTTGTGTGTGTGTTTCAGTGGTCAGTAAGTATGTGTGTGTGTGTTTGTGAGTTTTTGTGAGTGTGTTTGTAGGTGTGGGAGTGTGGGAGAAGTGTTATTTTGTGACAGTGTGTGTTTGCCAATGTGTCTGAATGTCTGAATGATTGTGTGACTGTAAGTGTTTGTGAGTGAGTGTGCGTGTGTAAGTGTGTGTGTACGAATGTGTGAGTGTGTCTGATTATGAGTATGAGTGTGTCAGAGTACCTGAGTGTGTGTTTAAATGTGATTGTGAGAGTGCTGGTGAGTGGGAGTGTGCGGGTGTGTATATGGCTGTGCTATTGTTTGAGAGAGTGTGTGATGGTATGTGAGGATGGGTGTGAGTTTGTCTATGTTTAGGTGTGAGAGTGTGTGTGAGTGTGTGTTAGTGTGTGATGCTGTGTGACATTATGTGTTTGTGTGAGTGTAGTTGTGTCAGAGAGGGTGTGCGAATATTCATTTTTGAATGTGTGAACGAGTGTGAGCCTTTGTGTGATGGTGTGTGTGAGTGAGTGTTTCTGTTTGCCATTATATGTGTGATTGTGTGAATGAGTGTGACCAGTTAGAAATTTATCTGTGTGCGTACTTGTGTGAGTGTATATGACAGTGAGATTGTGAGCAGGTGTGAGTCTGTGAGTGTGTGTTTGTGTGTGTGAGAGTGTGTGTGATGGTGTGCTTGATGTGCGTCTGTGCATTTGTGTCTGCGTACATGTGAGTAATTTTGTGACAGTGTGTACAACTGTGTGTATTCTGGTGTGTGCCTGTGTGAGTGTGTGATTTTGTGTGGTTTTCAGTGAGTGAGCATGTGTTTGAGAGTGTGAGTGCCCAAGGGGCTGTGTGTGTTGTGTGAGAGTGTGAATGGTGATAGTATGTGATTGTGTGTGAGTTAATATGAGCAGGTGTGTTTGAGTGTTTAAGTGAGTGTGTGTTTGTGATAGAGTAGCTTGAGTGTGTGTGTTACACTGTGTGTATGAGTGACTGTGTGCTTCTGTTTACACGAGAGTGTGTGTGAGTGTGTGTTCGTGTTTGCAGGTGTGGAAGTGAGAGATAGACTGTGTGACTGTGTGAGTGTGTGTGATTGTGTGATTGTATGTGAATAGTTGTGAGGGTATGTATGCACGTGTGTGTGAATGTGAGTGTTTGAATGTGCACAAGTGCGTATGTGAGTGTGTTACTGTTCAGGTATGCATAAGGATGAATATATCAGTGAGTGTGAGTGTCAGTGGGACTTTGAGGGTGCGTGAGTGTGAGAGACAGTATGTCTGAGCATGTGTGTGTAAGTGTGTGTTCTAAAGACTGTTTTTGAATGTGTGTGCGTGTGTAAATTGTATGAATGTCTGAGAGTGACAGCACACAAGACGAATGTCTGTGTGTGTGAACACTTGTGTGTATATGAGAGACTGTGTAAGTGCGTTTGCTGGAGTGCTAGTGTGTGTGTAGGTGTCTGAGTGTGAGAAAATGAGAGTTTGTGAGTGTGTATTCGAGAATGTTGCAGCTTTTGTGTGATTGTGTTATTTTGCTTGAATGCGTGTGTTTGAGTGTCTGTGTGGTTGCTTTCACATGTGTGATGTTTGCTTGTGTGTGTGAGTGTGTGGGTCTGTGTGTGCGTCTGCTTGTGTGTCAGTGTGAGAGTGTGAGGGGAATGGGGTGAATTATGATGCAAGGGTGCCTAACATGTTTGGAAGCGAAATGGGCATTCTCTGAGATAACGGAAAGCGACAGAACATGGTGGGAGACTATATATAGGAGTGCAATGTTGTCGAATGGTTTGGAAAGTGCTGCAATGTGACGCAGTAGATGGTTCCTGTGTGTTTTGGAAGAGAACGGATCCTTCTTTGATGGAAAGAAACGCAGTAGAACGTGGTGGATTGTTGTAGAATGCAGTGGAATGTTGTGTAATGGAGAGCATTGTGATGAAGTGGAGAGAAAGTGAGTGGTTTGGACACGAGAGTAGCCTTCTTTCATGGAATGGAATGCAATACATGTTGATGGATTTTTGGGTACGATAGTAGAAAATTGTGGAATGGAGTGAAATGTAGTGCAATAGACGGTTGAGGACCTTGTTTTATGCGAACGGTTGTATGTGTGTGTGACTGTGCAGCTGTGTGCGTTTGTGTGAGTGATTGTCATAGAGAGTGTGAGTGTGGAAGAGAGCGTGTGCATGATTGTGAGGGAGGTGTTGTGTGAGTGCACATGTGTGTGAAAGGCTGAGTGTGAGTGTGTTTATGGGAGTGTGTGTGAGCATGCTTATGTGAGAGTGAATATGAGGGATTACATGTGCGTTTGTGAGTGTATGAGAATGTGTGGGTGTGTGTGATACTGTGAGCCTGTGTGAGTACATGTATGAGTGTGAGAAAATGTGTGAGAATGTGAGTGAGTACATGTGAGTCTGAGTGAGGATATGTCAGTGTGACAGTGACTATGTCAGGTGTGTAGGTCTGCACATGTGTTTGGGTCTATGTACATGTGTGTGTTTGTTAGTTTGTGAGACTATAGGTGTCTGTGAGTGTGCGATTGTTGATATGTGTTTGTGTGAGTCTGTGTGTGTCGGGCAGTGGGTGAGTTTGTGATAGTGTGAGAGGATTGCTTACTTTATTGTGTGTGCTTTGGTGAGCATATATTTGTTGGTGTTTCTGTGAGCGTGTTTGTGAGAGCGGAGGTATGTGAGTGGAAGTGTGACTCTGAATGTGTGACTGTGTGTGTTTGTGATAGTATGAGTGCATGTGAATATTTGTTAATATTTGAGTGTGCTTGTGTGTGTGTTTCAGTGGTCAGTAAGTATGTGTGTGTGTGTTTGTGAGTTTTTGTGAGTGTGTTTGTAGGTGTGGGAGTGTGGGAGAAGTGTTATTTTGTGACAGTGTGTGTTTGCTAATGTGTCTGAATGTCTGAATAATTGTGTGACTGTACGTGTTTGTGAGTGAGTGTGCGTGTGGTAGTGTGTGTGTACGAATGTGTGAGTGTGTCTGATTATGAGTATGAGTGTGTCAGAGTACCTGAGTGTGTGTTTAAATGTGATTGTGAGAGTGCTGGTGAATGGGAGTGTGCGGGTGTGTATATGGCTGTGCTATTGTTTGAGAGAGTGTGTGATGGTATGTGAGGATGGGTATGAGTTTGTCTATGTTTAGGTGTGAGAGTGTGTGTGAGTGTGTGTTAGTGTGTGATGCTGTGTGACATTATGTGTTTGTGTGAGTGTAGTTGTGTCAGAGAGGGTGTGCGAATATTCATTTTTGAATGTGTGAACGAGTGTGAGCCTTTGTGTGATGGTGTGTGTGAGTGAGTGTTTCTGTTTGCCATTATGTGTGTGATTGTGTGAATGAGTGTGACCAGTTAGAAATTTATCTGTGTGCGTACTTGTGTGAGTGTATATGACAGTGAGATTGTGAGCAGGTGTGAGTCTGTGAGTGTGTGTTTGTGTGTGTGTGTGTGTGATGGTGTGCTTGATGTGCGTCTGTGCATTTGTGTCTGCGTACATGTGAGTAATTTTGTGACAGTGTGTACAACTGTGGGTATTCTGGTGTGTGCCTGTGTGAGTGTGTGATTTTGTGTGGTTTTCAGTGAGTGAGCATGTGTTTGAGAGTGTGAGTGCCCAAGGGGCTGTGTGTGTTGTGTGAGAGTGTGAAAGGTGATAGTATGTGATTGTGTGTGAGTTAATATGAGCAGGTGTGTTTGAGTGTTTAAGTGAGTGTGTGTTTGTGATAGAGTAGCTTGAGTGTGTGTGTTACACTGTGTGTATGAGTGACTGTGTGCTTCTGTTTACACGAGAGTGTGTGTGAGTGTGTGTTCGTGTTTGCAGGTGTGGAAGTGAGAGATAGACTGTGTGACTGTGTGAGTGTGTGTGATTGTGTGATTGTATGTGAATAGTTGTGAGGGTATGTATGCACGTGTGTGTGAATGTGAGTGTTTGAATGTGCACAAGTGCGTATGTGAGTGTGTTACTGTTCAGGTATGCATAAGGATGAATATATCAGTGAGTGTGAGTGTCAGTGGGACTTTGAGGGTGCGTGAGTGTGAGAGACAGTATGTCTGAGCATGTGTGTGTAAGTGTGTGTTCTAAAGAGTGTTTTTGAATGTGTGTGCGTGTGTAAATTGTATGAATGTCTGAGAGTGACAGCACACAAGACGAATGTCTGTGTGTGTGAACACTTGTGTGTATATGAGAGACTGTGTAAGTGCGTTTGCTGGAGTGCTAGTGTGTGTGTAGGTGTCTGAGTGTGAGAAAATGAGAGTTTGTGAGTGTGTATTCGAGAATGTTGCAGCTTTTGTGTGATTGTGTTATTTTGCTTGAATGCGTGTGTTTGAGTGTCTGTGTGGTTGCTTTCACATGTGTGATGTTTGCTTGTGTGTGTGAGTGTGTGGGTCTGTGTGTGCGTCTGCTTGTGTGTCAGTGTGAGAGTGTGAGGGGAATGGGGTGAATTATGATGCAAGGGTGCCTAACATGTTTGGAAGCGAAATGGGCATTCTCTGAGATAACGGAAAGCGACAGAACATGGTGGGAGACTATATATAGGAGTGCAATGTTGTCGAATGGTTTGGAAAGTGCTGCAATGTGACGCAGTAGATGGTTCCTGTGTGTTTTGGAAGAGAACGGATCCTTCTTTGATGGAAAGAAACGCAGTAGAACGTGGTGGATTGTTGTAGAATGCAGTGGAATGTTGTGTAATGGAGAGCATTGTGATGAAGTGGAGAGAAAGTGAGTGGTTTGGACACGAGAGTAGCCTTCTTTCATGGAATGGAATGCAATACATGTTGATGGATTTTTGGGTACGATAGTAGAAAATTGTGGAATGGAGTGAAATGTAGTGCAATAGACGGTTGAGGACCTTGTTTTATGCGAACGGTTGTATGTGTGTGTGACTGTGCAGCTGTGTGCGTTTGTGTGAGTGATTGTCATAGAGAGTGTGAGTGTGGAAGAGAGCGTGTGCATGATTGTGAGGGAGGTGTTGTGTGAGTGCACATGTGTGTGAAAGGCTGAGTGTGAGTGTGTTTATGGGAGTGTGTGTGAGCATGCTTATGTGAGAGTGAATATGAGGGATTACATGTGCGTTTGTGAGTGTATGAGAATGTGTGGGTGTGTGTGATACTGTGAGCCTGTGTGAGTACATGTATGAGTGTGAGAAAATGTGTGAGAATGTGAGTGAGTACATGTGAGTCTGAGTGAGGATATGTCAGTGTGACAGTGACTATGTCAGGTGTGTAGGTCTGCACATGTGTTTGGGTCTATGTACATGTGTGTGTTTGTTAGTTTGTGAGACTATAGGTGTCTGTGAGTGTGCGATTGTTGATATGTGATTGTGTGAGTCTGTGTGTGTCGGGCAGTGGGTGAGTTTGTGATAGTGTGAGAGGATAGCTTACTTTATTGTGTGTGCTTTGGTGAGCATATATTTGTTGGTGTTTCTGTGAGCGTGTTTGTGAGAGCGGAGGTATGTGAGTGGAAGTGTGACTCTGAATGTGTGACTGTGTGTGTTTGTGATAGTATGAGTGCATGTGAATATTTGTTAATATTTGAGTGTGCTTGTGTGTGTGTTTCAGTGGTCAGTAAGTATGTGTGTGTGTGTTTGTGAGTTTTTGTGAGTGTGTTTGTAGGTGTGGGAGTGTGGGAGAAGTGTTATTTTGTGACAGTGTGTGTTTGCTAATGTGTCTGAATGTCTGAATAATTGTGTGACTGTACGTGTTTGTGAGTGAGTGTGCGTGTGGTAGTGTGTGTGTACGAATGTGTGAGTGTGTCTGATTATGAGTATGAGTGTGTCAGAGTACCTGAGTGTGTGTTTAAATGTGATTGTGAGAGTGCTGGTGAATGGGAGTGTGCGGGTGTGTATATGGCTGTGCTATTGTTTGAGAGAGTGTGTGATGGTATGTGAGGATGGGTATGAGTTTGTCTATGTTTAGGTGTGAGAGTGTGTGTGAGTGTGTGTTAGTGTGTGATGCTGTGTGACATTATGTGTTTGTGTGAGTGTAGTTGTGTCAGAGAGGGTGTGCGAATATTCATTTTTGAATGTGTGAACGAGTGTGAGCCTTTGTGTGATGGTGTGTGTGAGTGAGTGTTTCTGTTTGCCATTATGTGTGTGATTGTGTGAATGAGTGTGACCAGTTAGAAATTTATCTGTGTGCGTACTTGTGTGAGTGTATATGACAGTGAGATTGTGAGCAGGTGTGAGTCTGTGAGTGTGTGTTTGTGTGTGTGTGTGTGTGATGGTGTGCTTGATGTGCGTCTGTGCATTTGTGTCTGCGTACATGTGAGTAATTTTGTGACAGTGTGTACAACTGTGGGTATTCTGGTGTGTGCCTGTGTGAGTGTGTGATTTTGTGTGGTTTTCAGTGAGTGAGCATGTGTTTGAGAGTGTGAGTGCCCAAGGGGCTGTGTGTGTTGTGTGAGAGTGTGAAAGGTGATAGTATGTGATTGTGTGTGAGTTAATATGAGCAGGTGTGTTTGAGTGTTTAAGTGAGTGTGTGTTTGTGATAGAGTAGCTTGAGTGTGTGTGTTACACTGTGTGTATGAGTGACTGTGTGCTTCTGTTTACACGAGAGTGTGTGTGAGTGTGTGTTCGTGTTTGCAGGTGTGGAAGTGAGAGATAGACTGTGTGACTGTGTGAGTGTGTGTGATTGTGTGATTGTATGTGAATAGTTGTGAGGGTATGTATGCACGTGTGTGTGAATGTGAGTGTTTGAATGTGCACAAGTGCGTATGTGAGTGTGTTACTGTTCAGGTATGCATAAGGATGAATATATCAGTGAGTGTGAGTGTCAGTGGGACTTTGAGGGTGCGTGAGTGTGAGAGACAGTATGTCTGAGCATGTGTGTGTAAGTGTGTGTTCTAAAGACTGTTTTTGAATGTGTGTGCGTGTGTAAATTGTATGAATGTCTGAGAGTGACAGCACACAAGACGAATGTCTGTGTGTGTGAACACTTGTGTGTATATGAGAGACTGTGTAAGTGCGTTTGCTGGAGTGCTAGTGTGTGTGTAGGTGTCTGAGTGTGAGAAAATGAGAGTTTGTGAGTGTGTATTCGAGAATGTTGCAGCTTTTGTGTGATTGTGTTATTTTGCTTGAATGCGTGTGTTTGAGTGTCTGTGTGGTTGCTTTCACATGTGTGATGTTTGCTTGTGTGTGTGAGTGTGTGGGTCTGTGTGTGCGTCTGCTTGTGTGTCAGTGTGAGAGTGTGAGGGGAATGGGGTGAATTATGATGCAAGGGTGCCTAACATGTTTGGAAGCGAAATGGGCATTCTCTGAGATAACGGAAAGCGACAGAACATGGTGGGAGACTATATATAGGAGTGCAATGTTGTCGAATGGTTTGGAAAGTGCTGCAATGTGACGCAGTAGATGGTTCCTGTGTGTTTTGGAAGAGAACGGATCCTTCTTTGATGGAAAGAAACGCAGTAGAACGTGGTGGATTGTTGTAGAATGCAGTGGAATGTTGTGTAATGGAGAGCATTGTGATGAAGTGGAGAGAAAGTGAGTGGTTTGGACACGAGAGTAGCCTTCTTTCATGGAATGGAATGCAATACATGTTGATGGATTTTTGGGTACGATAGTAGAAAATTGTGGAATGGAGTGAAATGTAGTGCAATAGACGGTTGAGGACCTTGTTTTATGCGAACGGTTGTATGTGTGTGTGACTGTGCAGCTGTGTGCGTTTGTGTGAGTGATTGTCATAGAGAGTGTGAGTGTGGAAGAGAGCGTGTGCATGATTGTGAGGGAGGTGTTGTGTGAGTGCACATGTGTGTGAAAGGCTGAGTGTGAGTGTGTTTATGGGAGTGTGTGTGAGCATGCTTATGTGAGAGTGAATATGAGGGATTACATGTGCGTTTGTGAGTGTATGAGAATGTGTGGGTGTGTGTGATACTGTGAGCCTGTGTGAGTACATGTATGAGTGTGAGAAAATGTGTGAGAATGTGAGTGAGTACATGTGAGTCTGAGTGAGGATATGTCAGTGTGACAGTGACTATGTCAGGTGTGTAGGTCTGCACATGTGTTTGGGTCTATGTACATGTGTGTGTTTGTTAGTTTGTGAGACTATAGGTGTCTGTGAGTGTGCGATTGTTGATATGTGATTGTGTGAGTCTGTGTGTGTCGGGCAGTGGGTGAGTTTGTGATAGTGTGAGAGGATTGCTTACTTTATTGTGTGTGCTTTGGTGAGCATATATTTGTTGGTGTTTCTGTGAGCGTGTTTGTGAGAGCGGAGGTATGTGAGTGGAAGTGTGACTCTGAATGTGTGACTGTGTGTGTTTGTGATAGTATGAGTGCATGTGAATATTTGTTAATATTTGAGTGTGCTTGTGTGTGTGTTTCAGTGGTCAGTAAGTATGTGTGTGTGTGTTTGTGAGTTTTTGTGAGTGTGTTTGTAGGTGTGGGAGTGTGGGAGAAGTGTTATTTTGTGACAGTGTGTGTTTGCTAATGTGTCTGAATGTCTGAATAATTGTGTGACTGTACGTGTTTGTGAGTGAGTGTGCGTGTGGTAGTGTGTGTGTACGAATGTGTGAGTGTGTCTGATTATGAGTATGAGTGTGTCAGAGTACCTGAGTGTGTGTTTAAATGTGATTGTGAGAGTGCTGGTGAGTGGGAGTGTGCGGGTGTGTATATGGCTGTGCTATTGTTTGAGAGAGTGTGTGATGGTATGTGAGGATGGGTATGAGTTTGTCTATGTATAGGTGTGTGAGTGTGTGTTAGTGTGTGATGCTGTGTGACATTATGTGTTTGTGTGAGTGTAGTTGTGTCAGAGAGGGTGTGCGAATATTCATTTTTGAATGTGTGAACGAGTGTGAGCCTTTGTGTGATGGTGTGTGTGAGTGAGTGTTTCTGTTTGCCATTATGTGTGTGATTGTGTGAATGAGTGTGACCAGTTAGAAATTTATCTGTGTGCGTACTTGTGTGAGTGTATATGACAGTGAGATTGTGAGCAGGTGTGAGTCTGTGAGTGTGTGTTTGTGTGTGTGTGTGTGTGATGGTGTGCTTGATGTGCGTCTGTGCATTTGTGTCTGCGTACATGTGAGTAATTTTGTGACAGTGTGTACAACTGTGTGTATTCTGGTGTGTGCCTGTGTGAGTGTGTGATTTTGTGTGGTTTTCAGTGAGTGAGCATGTGTTTGAGATTGTGAGTGCCCAAGGGGCTGTGTGTGTTGTGTGAGAGTGTGAAAGGTGATAGTATGTGATTGTGTGTGAGTTAATATGAGCAGGTGTGTTTGAGTGTTTAAGTGAGTGTGTGTTTGTGATAGAGTAGCTTGAGTGTGTGTGTTACACTGTGTGTATGAGTGACTGTGTGCTTCTGTTTACACGAGAGTGTGTGTGAGTGTGTGTTCGTGTTTGCAGGTGTGGAAGTGAGAGATAGACTGTGTGACTGTGTGAGTGTGTGTGATTGTGTGATTGTATGTGAATAGTTGTGAGGGTATGTATGCACGTGTGTGTGAATGTGAGTGTCTGAATGTGCACAAGTGCGTATGTGAGTGTGTTACTGTTCAGGTATGCATAAGGATGAATATATCAGTGAGTGTGAGTGTCAGTGGGACTTTGAGGGTGCGTGAGTGTGAGAGACAGTATGTCTGAGCATGTGTGTGTAAGTGTGTGTTCTAAAGACTGTTTTTGAATGTGTGTGCGTGTGTAAATTGTATGAATGTCTGAGAGTGACAGCACACAAGACGAATGTCTGTGTGTGTGAACACTTGTGTGTATATGAGAGTCTGTGTAAGTGCGTTTGCTGGAGTGCTAGTGTGTGTGTAGGTGTCTGAGTGTGAGAAAATGAGAGTTTGTGAGTGTGTATTCGAGAATGTTGCAGCTTTTGTGTGATTGTGTTATTTTGCTTGAATGCGTGTGTTTGAGTGTCTGTGTGGTTGCTTTCACATGTGTGATGTTTGCTTGTGTGTGTGAGTGTGTGGGTCTGTGTGTGCGTCTGCTTGTGTGTCAGTGTGAGAGTGTGAGGGGAATGGGGTGAATTATGATGCAAGGGTGCCTAACATGTTTGGAAGCGAAATGGGCATTCTCTGAGATAACGGAAAGCGACAGAACATGGTGGGAGACTATATATAGGAGTGCAATGTTGTCGAATGGTTTGGAAAGTGCTGCAATGTGACGCAGTAGATGGTTCCTGTGTGTTTTGGAAGAGAACGGATCCTTCTTTGATGGAAAGAAACGCAGTAGAACGTGGTGGATTGTTGTAGAATGCAGTGGAATGTTGTGTAATGGAGAGCATTGTGATGAAGTGGAGAGAAAGTGAGTGGTTTGGACACGAGAGTAGCCTTCTTTCATGGAATGGAATGCAATACATGTTGATGGATTTTTGGGTACGATAGTAGAAAATTGTGGAATGGAGTGAAATGTAGTGCAATAGACGGTTGAGGACCTTGTTTTATGCGAACGGTTGTATGTGTGTGTGACTGTGCAGCTGTGTGCGTTTGTGTGAGTGATTGTCATAGAGAGTGTGAGTGTGGAAGAGAGCGTGTGCATGATTGTGAGGGAGGTGTTGTGTGAGTGCACATGTGTGTGAAAGGCTGAGTGTGAGTGTGTTTATGGGAGTGTGTGTGAGCATGCTTATGTGAGAGTGAATATGAGGGATTACATGTGCGTTTGTGAGTGTATGAGAATGTGTGGGTGTGTGTGATACTGTGAGCCTGTGTGAGTACATGTATGAGTGTGAGAAAATGTGTGAGAATGTGAGTGAGTACATGTGAGTCTGAGTGAGGATATGTCAGTGTGACAGTGACTATGTCAGGTGTGTAGGTCTGCACATGTGTTTGGGTCTATGTACATGTGTGTGTTTGTTAGTTTGTGAGACTATAGGTGTCTGTGAGTGTGCGATTGTTGATATGTGATTGTGTGAGTCTGTGTGTGTCGGGCAGTGGGTGAGTTTGTGATAGTGTGAGAGGATTGCTTACTTTATTGTGTGTGCTTTGGTGAGCATATGTTTGTTGGTGTTTCTGTGAGCGTGTTTGTGAGAGCGGAGGTATGTGAGTGGAAGTGTGACTCTGAATGTGTGACTGTGTGTGTTTGTGATAGTATGAGTGCATGTGAATATTTGTTAATATTTGAGTGTGCTTGTGTGTGTGTTTCAGTGGTCAGTAAGTATGTGTGTGTGTGTTTGTGAGTTTTTGTGAGTGTGTTTGTAGGTGTGGGAGTGTGGGAGAAGTGTTATTTTGTGACAGTGTGTGTTTGCTAATGTGTCTGAATGTCTGAATGATTGTGTGACTGTACGTGTTTGTGAGTGAGTGTGCGTGTGGTAGTGTGTGTGTACGAATGTGTGAGTGTGTCTGATTATGAGTATGAGTGTGTCAGAGTACCTGAGTGTGTGTTTAAATGTGATTGTGAGAGTGCTGGTGAGTGGGAGTGTGCGGGTGTGTATATGGCTGTGCTATTGTTTGAGAGAGTGTGTGATGGTATGTGAGGATGGGTGTGAGTTTGTCTATGTTTAGGTGTGAGAGTGTGTGTGAGTGTGTGTTAGTGTGTGATGCTGTGTGACATTATGTGTTTGTGTGAGTGTAGTTGTGTCAGAGAGGGTGTGCGAATATTCATTTTTGAATGTGTGAACGAGTGTGAGCCTTTGTGTGATGGTGTGTGTGAGTGAGTGTTTCTGTTTGCCATTATGTGTGTGATTGTGTGAATGAGTGTGACCAGTTAGAAATTTATCTGTGTGTGTACTTGTGTGAGTGTATATGACAGTGAGATTGTGAGCAGGTGTGAGTCTGTGAGTGTGTGTTTGTGTGTGTGAGAGTGTGTGTGATGGTGTGTTTGATGTGCGTCTGTGCATTTGTGTCTGCGTACATGTGAGTAATTTTGTGACAGTGTGTACAACTGTGTGTATTCTGGTGTGTGCCTGTGTGAGTGTGTGATTTTGTGTGGTTTTCAGTGAGTGAGCATGTGTTTGAGAGTGTCAGTGTGCAAGGGGCTGTGTGTGTTGTGTGAGAGTGTGAAAGGTGATAGTATGTGATTGTGTGTGAGTTAATATGAGCAGGTGTGTTTGAGTGTTTAAGTGAGTGTGTGTTTGTGATAGACTAGCATGAGTGGGTGTGTTACTCTGTGTGTATGAGTGACTGTGTGCTTCTGTTTACACGAGAGTGTGTGTGAGTGTGTGTTCGTGTTTGCAGGTGTGGAAGTGAGAGATAGACTGTGTGACTGTGTGAGTGTGTGTGATTGTGTGATTGTATGTGAATAGTTGTGAGGGTATGTATGCACGTGTGTGTGAATGTGAGTGTTTGAATGTGCACAAGTGTGTATGTGAGTGTGTTACTGTTCAGGTATGCATAAGGATGAATATATCAGTGAGTGTGAGTGTCAGTGGGACTTTGAGGGTGCGTGAGTGTGAGAGACAGTATGTCTGAGCATGTGTGTGTAAGTGTGTGTTCTAAAGACTGTTTTTGAATGTGTGTGCGTGTGTAAATTGTATGAATGTGTGAGAGTGACAGCACAAAAGACGAATGTCTGTGTGTGTGAACATTTGTGTGTATATGAGAGTCTGTGTAAGTGCGTTTGCTGGTGTGCTAGTGTGTGTGTAGGTGTCTGAGTGTGAGAAAATGAGAGTTTGTGAGTGTGTATTCGAGAATGTTGCAGCTTTTGTGGGATTGTGTTATTTTGCTTGAATGCGTGTGTTTGAGTGTCTGTGTGGTTGCTTTCACATGTGTGATGTTTGCTTGTGTGTGTGAGTGTGTGGGTCTGTGTGTGCGTCTGCTTGTGTGTCAGTGTGAGAGTGTGAGGGGAATGGGGTGAATTATGATGCAAGGGTGCCTAACATGTTTGGAAGCGAAATGGGCATTCTCTGAGATAACGGAAAGCGACAGAACATGGTGGGAGACTATATATAGGAGTGCAATGTTGTCGAATGGTTTGGAAAGTGCTGCAATGTGACGCAATAGATGGTTCCTGTGTGTTTTGGAAGAGAACGGATCCTTCTTTGATGGAAAGAAACGCAGTAGAACGTGGTGGATTGTTGTAGAATGCAGTGGAATGTTGTGTAATGGAGAGCATTGTGATGAAGTGGAGAGAAAGTGAGTGGTTTGGACACGAGAGTAGCCTTCTTTCATGGAATGGAATGCAATACATTTTGATGGATTTTGGGGTACGATAGTAGAAAATTGTGGAATGGAGTGAAATGTAGTGCAATAGACGGTTGAGGACCTTGTTTTATGCGAACGGTTGTATGTGTGTGTGACTGTGCAGCTGTGTGCGTTTGTGTGAGTGATTGTCATAGAGAGTGTGAGTGTGGAAGAGAGCGTGTGCATGATTGTGAGGGAGGTGTTGTGTGAGTGCACATGTGTGTGAAAGGCTGAGTGTGAGTGTGTTTATGGGAGTGTGTGTGAGCATGCTTATGTGAGAGTGAATATGAGGGATTACATGTGCGTTTGTGAGTGTATGAGAATGTGTGGGTGTGTGTGATACTGTGAGCCTGTGTGAGTACATGTATGAGTGTGAGAAAATGTGTGAGAATGTGAGTGAGTATATGTGAGTCTGAGTGAGGATATGTCAGTGTGACAGTGACTATGTCAGGTGTGTAGGTCTGCACATGTGTTTGGGTCTATGTACATGTGTGTGTTTGTTAGTTTGTGAGACTATAGGTGTCTGTGAGTGTGCGATTGTTGATATGTGATTGTGTGAGTCTGTGTGTGTCGGGCAGTGGGTGAGTTTGTGATAGTGTGAGAGGATTGCTTACTTTATTGTGTGTGCTTTGGTGAGCATATGTTTGTTGGTGTTTCTGTGAGCGTGTTTGTGAGAGCGGAGGTATGTGAGTGGAAGTGTGACTCTGAATGTGTGACTGTGTGTGTTTGTGATAGTATGAGTGCATGTGAATATTTGTTAATATTTGAGTGTGCTTGTGTGTGTGTTTCAGTGGTCAGTAAGTATGTGTGTGTGTGTTTGTGAGTTTTTGTGAGTGTGTTTGTAGGTGTGGGAGTGTGGGAGAAGTGTTATTTTGTGACAGTGTGTGTTTGCTAATGTGTCTGAATGTCTGAATGATTGTGTGACTGTACGTGTTTGTGAGTGAGTGTGCGTGTGGTAGTGTGTGTGTACGAATGTGTGAGTGTGTCTGATTATGAGTATGAGTGTGTCAGAGTACCTGAGTGTGTGTTTAAATGTGATTGTGAGAGTGCTGGTGAGTGGGAGTGTGCGGGTGTGTATGTGGCTGTGCTATTGTTTGAGAGAGTGTGTGATGGTATGTGAGGATGGGTGTGAGTTTGTCTATGTTTAGGTGTGAGAGTGTGTGTGAGTGTGTGTTAGTGTGTGATGCTGTGTGACATTATGTGTTTGTGTGAGTGTAGTTGTGTCAGAGAGGGTGTGCGAATATTCATTTTTGAATGTGTGAACGAGTGTGAGCCTTTGTGTGATGGTGTGTGTGAGTGAGTGTTTCTGTTTGCCATTATGTGTGTGATTGTGTGAATGAGTGTGACCAGTTAGAAATTTATCTGTGTGTGTACTTGTGTGAGTGTATATGACAGTGAGATTGTGAGCAGGTGTGAGTCTGTGAGTGTGTGTTTGTGTGTGTGAGAGTGTGTGTGATGGTGTGTTTGATGTGCGTCTGTGCATTTGTGTCTGCGTACATGTGAGTAATTTTGTGACAGTGTGTACAACTGTGTGTATTCTGGTGTGTGCCTGTGTGAGTGTGTGATTTTGTGTGGTTTTCAGTGAGTGAGCATGTGTTTGAGAGTGTCAGTGTGCAAGGGGCTGTGTGTGTTGTGTGAGAGTGTGAAAGGTGATAGTATGTGATTGTGTGTGAGTTAATATGAGCAGGTGTGTTTGAGTGTTTAAGTGAGTGTGTGTTTGTGATAGACTAGCATGAGTGGGTGTGTTACTCTGTGTGTATGAGTGACTGTGTGCTTCTGTTTACACGAGAGTGTGTGTGAGTGTGTGTTCGTGTTTGCAGGTGTGGAAGTGAGAGATAGACTGTGTGACTGTGTGAGTGTGTGTGATTGTGTGATTGTATGTGAATAGTTGTGAGGGTATGTATGCACGTGTGTGTGAATGTGAGTGTTTGAATGTGCACAAGTGTGTATGTGAGTGTGTTACTGTTCAGGTATGCATAAGGATGAATATATCAGTGAGTGTGAGTGTCAGTGGGACTTTGAGGGTGCGTGAGTGTGAGAGACAGTATGTCTGAGCATGTGTGTGTAAGTGTGTGTTCTAAAGACTGTTTTTGAATGTGTGTGCGTGTGTAAATTGTATGAATGTGTGAGAGTGACAGCACAAAAGACGAATGTCTGTGTGTGTGAACATTTGTGTGTATATGAGAGTCTGTGTAAGTGCGTTTGCTGGTGTGCTAGTGTGTGTGTAGGTGTCTGAGTGTGAGAAAATGAGAGTTTGTGAGTGTGTATTCGAGAATGTTGCAGCTTTTGTGTGATTGTGTTATTTTGCTTGAATGCGTGTGTTTGAGTGTCTGTGTGGTTGCTTTCACATGTGTGATGTTTGCTTGTGTGTGTGAGTGTGTGGGTCTGTGTGTGCGTCTGCTTGTGTGTCAGTGTGAGAGTGTGAGGGGAATGGGGTGAATTATGATGCAAGGGTGCCTAACATGTTTGGAAGCGAAATGGGCATTCTCTGAGATAACGGAAAGCGACAGAACATGGTGGGAGACTATATATAGGAGTGCAATGTTGTCGAATGGTTTGGAAAGTGCTGCAATGTGACGCAATAGATGGTTCCTGTGTGTTTTGGAAGAGAACGGATCCTTCTTTGATGGAAAGAAACGCAGTAGAACGTGGTGGATTGTTGTAGAATGCAGTGGAATGTTGTGTAATGGAGAGCATTGTGATGAAGTGGAGAGAAAGTGAGTGGTTTGGACACGAGAGTAGCCTTCTTTCATGGAATGGAATGCAATACATGTTGATGGATTTTGGGGTACGATAGTAGAAAATTGTGGAATGGAGTGAAATGTAGTGCAATAGACGGTTGAGGACCTTGTTTTATGCGAACGGTTGTATGTGTGTGTGACTGTGCAGCTGTGTGCGTTTGTGTGAGTGATTGTCATAGAGAGTGTGAGTGTGGAAGAGAGCGTGTGCATGATTGTGAGGGAGGTGTTGTGTGAGTGCACATGTGTGTGAAAGGCTGAGTGTGAGTGTGTTTATGGGAGTGTGTGTGAGCATGCTTATGTGAGAGTGAATATGAGGGATTACATGTGCGTTTGTGAGTGTATGAGAATGTGTGGGTGTGTGTGATACTGTGAGCCTGTGTGAGTACATGTATGAGTGTGAGAAAATGTGTGAGAATGTGAGTGAGTATATGTGAGTCTGAGTGAGGATATGTCAGTGTGACAGTGACTATGTCAGGTGTGTAGGTCTGCACATGTGTTTGGGTCTATGTACATGTGTGTGTTTGTTAGTTTGTGAGACTATAGGTGTCTGTGAGTGTGCGATTGTTGATATGTGATTGTGTGAGTCTGTGTGTGTCTGGCAGTGGGTGAGTTTGTGATAGTGTGAGAGGATTGCTTACTTTATTGTGTGTGCTTTGGTGAGCATATGTTTGTTGGTGTTTCTGTGAGCGTGTTTGTGAGAGCGGAGGTATGTGAGTGGAAGTGTGACTCTGAATGTGTGACTGTGTGTGTTTGTGATAGTATGAGTGCATGTGAATATTTGTTAATATTTGAGTGTGCTTGTGTGTGTGTTTCAGTGGTCAGTAAGTATGTGTGTGTGTGTTTGTGAGTTTTTGTGAGTGTGTTTGTAGGTGTGGGAGTGTGGGAGAAGTGTTATTTTGTGACAGTGTGTGTTTGCTAATGTGTCTGAATGTCTGAATGATTGTGTGACTGTACGTGTTTGTGAGTGAGTGTGCGTGTGGTAGTGTGTGTGTACGAATGTGTGAGTGTGTCTGATTATGAGTATGAGTGTGTCAGAGTACCTGAGTGTGTGTTTAAATGTGATTGTGAGAGTGCTGGTGAGTGGGAGTGTGCGGGTGTGTATGTGGCTGTGCTATTGTTTGAGAGAGTGTGTGATGGTATGTGAGGATGGGTGTGAGTTTGTCTATGTTTAGGTGTGAGAGTGTGTGTGAGTGTGTGTTAGTGTGTGATGCTGTGTGACATTATGTGTTTGTGTGAGTGTAGTTGTGTCAGAGAGGGTGTGCGAATATTCATTTTTGAATGTGTGAACGAGTGTGAGCCTTTGTGTGATGGTGTGTGTGAGTGAGTGTTTCTGTTTGCCATTATGTGTGTGATTGTGTGAATGAGTGTGACCAGTTAGAAATTTATCTGTGTGTGTACTTGTGTGAGTGTATATGACAGTGAGATTGTGAGCAGGTGTGAGTCTGTGAGTGTGTGTTTGTGTGTGTGAGAGTGTGTGTGATGGTGTGTTTGATGTGCGTCTGTGCATTTGTGTCTGCGTACATGTGAGTAATTTTGTGACAGTGTGTACAACTGTGTGTATTCTGGTGTGTGCCTGTGTGAGTGTGTGATTTTGTGTGGTTTTCAGTGAGTGAGCATGTGTTTGAGAGTGTCAGTGTGCAAGGGGCTGTGTGTGTTGTGTGAGAGTGTGAAAGGTGATAGTATGTGATTGTGTGTGAGTTAATATGAGCAGGTGTGTTTGAGTGTTTAAGTGAGTGTGTGTTTGTGATAGACTAGCATGAGTGGGTGTGTTACTCTGTGTGTATGAGTGACTGTGTGCTTCTGTTTACACGAGAGTGTGTGTGAGTGTGTGTTCGTGTTTGCAGGTGTGGAAGTGAGAGATAGACTGTGTGACTGTGTGAGTGTGTGTGATTGTGTGATTGTATGTGAATAGTTGTGAGGGTATGTATGCACGTGTGTGTGAATGTGAGTGTTTGAATGTGCACAAGTGTGTATGTGAGTGTGTTACTGTTCAGGTATGCATAAGGATGAATATATCAGTGAGTGTGAGTGTCAGTGGGACTTTGAGGGTGCGTGAGTGTGAGAGACAGTATGTCTGAGCATGTGTGTGTAAGTGTGTGTTCTAAAGACTGTTTTTGAATGTGTGTGCGTGTGTAAATTGTATGAATGTGTGAGAGTGACAGCACAAAAGACGAATGTCTGTGTGTGTGAACATTTGTGTGTATATGAGAGTCTGTGTAAGTGCGTTTGCTGGTGTGCTAGTGTGTGTGTAGGTGTCTGAGTGTGAGAAAATGAGAGTTTGTGAGTGTGTATTCGAGAATGTTGCAGCTTTTGTGTGATTGTGTTATTTTGCTTGAATGCGTGTGTTTGAGTGTCTGTGTGGTTGCTTTCACATGTGTGATGTTTGCTTGTGTGTGTGAGTGTGTGGGTCTGTGTGTGCGTCTGCTTGTGTGTCAGTGTGAGAGTGTGAGGGGAATGGGGTGAATTATGATGCAAGGGTGCCTAACATGTTTGGAAGCGAAATGGGCATTCTCTGAGATAACGGAAAGCGACAGAACATGGTGGGAGACTATATATAGGAGTGCAATGTTGTCGAATGGTTTGGAAAGTGCTGCAATGTGACGCAATAGATGGTTCCTGTGTGTTTTGGAAGAGAACGGATCCTTCTTTGATGGAAAGAAACGCAGTAGAACGTGGTGGATTGTTGTAGAATGCAGTGGAATGTTGTGTAATGGAGAGCATTGTGATGAAGTGGAGAGAAAGTGAGTGGTTTGGACACGAGAGTAGCCTTCTTTCATGGAATGGAATGCAATACATGTTGATGGATTTTGGGGTACGATAGTAGAAAATTGTGGAATGGAGTGAAATGTAGTGCAATAGACGGTTGAGGACCTTGTTTTATGCGAACGGTTGTATGTGTGTGTGACTGTGCAGCTGTGTGCGTTTGTGTGAGTGATTGTCATAGAGAGTGTGAGTGTGGAAGAGAGCGTGTGCATGATTGTGAGGGAGGTGTTGTGTGAGTGCACATGTGTGTGAAAGGCTGAGTGTGAGTGTGTTTATGGGAGTGTGTGTGAGCATGCTTATGTGAGAGTGAATATGAGGGATTACATGTGCGTTTGTGAGTGTATGAGAATGTGTGGGTGTGTGTGATACTGTGAGCCTGTGTGAGTACATGTATGAGTGTGAGAAAATGTGTGAGAATGTGAGTGAGTATATGTGAGTCTGAGTGAGGATATGTCAGTGTGACAGTGACTATGTCAGGTGTGTAGGTCTGCACATGTGTTTGGGTCTATGTACATGTGTGTGTTTGTTAGTTTGTGAGACTATAGGTGTCTGTGAGTGTGCGATTGTTGATATGTGATTGTGTGAGTCTGTGTGTGTCGGGCAGTGGGTGAGTTTGTGATAGTGTGAGAGGATTGCTTACTTTATTGTGTGTGCTTTGGTGAGCATATGTTTGTTGGTGTTTCTGTGAGCGTGTTTGTGAGAGCGGAGGTATGTGAGTGGAAGTGTGACTCTGAATGTGTGACTGTGTGTGTTTGTGATAGTATGAGTGCATGTGAATATTTGTTAATATTTGAGTGTGCTTGTGTGTGTGTTTCAGTGGTCAGTAAGTATGTGTGTGTGTGTTTGTGAGTTTTTGTGAGTGTGTTTGTAGGTGTGGGAGTGTGGGAGAAGTGTTATTTTGTGACAGTGTGTGTTTGCTAATGTGTCTGAATGTCTGAATGATTGTGTGAGTGTACGTGTTTGTGAGTGAGTGTGCGTGTGGTAGTGTGTGTGTACGAATGTGTGAGTGTGTCTGATTATGAGTATGAGTGTGTCAGAGTACCTGAGTGTGTGTTTAAATGTGATTGTGAGAGTGCTGGTGAGTGGGAGTGTGCGGGTGTGTATATGGCTGTGCTATTGTTTGAGAGAGTGTGTGATGGTATGTGAGGATGGGTGTGAGTTTGTCTATGTTTAGGTGTGAGAGTGTGTGTGAGTGTGTGTTAGTGTGTGATGCTGTGTGACATTATGTGTTTGTGTGAGTGTAGTTGTGTCAGAGAGGGTGTGCGAATATTCATTTTTGAATGTGTGAACGAGTGTGAGCCTTTGTGTGATGGTGTGTGTGAGTGAGTGTTTCTGTTTGCCATTATGTGTGTGATTGTGTGAATGAGTGTGACCAGTTAGAAATTTATCTGTGTGTGTACTTGTGTGAGTGTATATGACAGTGAGATTGTGAGCAGGTGTGAGTCTGTGAGTGTGTGTTTGTGTGTGTGAGAGTGTGTGTGATGGTGTGTTTGATGTGCGTCTGTGCATTTGTGTCTGCGTACATGTGAGTAATTTTGTGACAGTGTGTACAACTGTGTGTATTCTGGTGTGTGCCTGTGTGAGTGTGTGATTTTGTGTGGTTTTCAGTGAGTGAGCATGTGTTTGAGAGTGTCAGTGTGCAAGGGGCTGTGTGTGTTGTGTGAGAGTGTGAAAGTTGATAGTATGTGATTGTGTGTGAGTTAATATGAGCAGGTGTGTTTGAGTGTTTAAGTGAGTGTGTGTTTGTGATAGACTAGCATGAGTGGGTGTGTTACTCTTTGTGTATGAGTGACTGTGTGCTTCTGTTTACACGAGAGTGTGTGTGAGTGTGTGTTCGTGTTTGCAGGTGTGGAAGTGAGAGATAGACTGTGTGTCTGTGTGAGTGTGTGTGATTGTGTGATTGTATGTGAATAGTTGTGAGGGTATGTATGCACGTGTGTGTGAATGTGAGTGTTTGAATGTGCACAAGTGTGTATGTGAGTGTGTTACTGTTCAGGTATGCATAAGGATGAATATATCAGTGAGTGTGAGTGTCAGTGGGACTTTGAGGGTGCGTGAGTGTGAGAGACAGTATGTCTGAGCATGTGTGTGTAAGTGTGTGTTCTAAAGACTGTTTTTGAATGTGTGTGCGTGTGTAAATTGTATGAATGTGTGAGAGTGACAGCACAAAAGACGAATGTCTGTGTGTGTGAACATTTGTGTGTATATGAGAGTCTGTGTAAGTGCGTTTGCTGGTGTGCTAGTGTGTGTGTAGGTGTCTGAGTGTGAGAAAATGAGAGTTTGTGAGTGTGTATTCGAGAATGTTGCAGCTTTTGTGTGATTGTGTTATTTTGCTTGAATGCGTGTGTTTGAGTGTCTGTGTGGTTGCTTTCACATGTGTGATGTTTGCTTGTGTGTGTGAGTGTGTGGGTCTGTGTGTGCGTCTGCTTGTGTGTCAGTGTGAGAGTGTGAGGGGAATGGGGTGAATTATGATGCAAGGGTGCCTAACATGTTTGGAAGCGAAATGGGCATTCTCTGAGATAACGGAAAGCGACAGAACATGGTGGGAGACTATATATAGGAGTGCAATGTTGTCGAATGGTTTGGAAAGTGCTGCAATGTGACGCAGTAGATGGTTCCTGTGTGTTTTGGAAGAGAACGGATCCTTCTTTGATGGAAAGAAACGCAGTAGAACGTGGTGGATTGTTGTAGAATGCAGTGGAATGTTGTGTAATGGAGAGCATTGTGATGAAGTGGAGAGAAAGTGAGTGGTTTGGACACGAGAGTAGCCTTCTTTCATGGAATGGAATGCAATACATGTTGATGGATTTTGGGGTACGATAGTAGAAAATTGTGGAATGGAGTGAAATGTAGTGCAATAGACGGTTGAGGACCTTGTTTTATGCGAACGGTTGTATGTGTGTGTGACTGTGCAGCTGTGTGCGTTTGTGTGAGTGATTGTCATAGAGAGTGTGAGTGTGGAAGAGAGCGTGTGCATGATTGTGAGGGAGGTGTTGTGTGAGTGCACATGTGTGTGAAAGGCTGAGTGTGAGTGTGTTTATGGGAGTGTGTGTGAGCATGCTTATGTGAGAGTGAATATGAGGGATTACATGTGCGTTTGTGAGTGTATGAGAATGTGTGGGTGTGTGTGATACTGTGAGCCTGTGTGAGTACATGTATGAGTGTGAGAAAATGTGTGAGAATGTGAGTGAGTACATGTGAGTCTGAGTGAGGATATGTCAGTGTGACAGTGACTATGTCAGGTGTGTAGGTCTGCACATGTGTTTGGGTCTATGTACATGTGTGTGTTTGTTAGTTTGTGAGACTATAGGTGTCTGTGAGTGTGCGATTGTTGATATGTGATTGTGTGAGTCTGTGTGTGTCGGGCAGTGGGTGAGTTTGTGATAGTGTGAGAGGATTGCTTACTTTATTGTGTGTGCTTTGGTGAGCATATATTTGTTGGTGTTTCTGTGAGCGTGTTTGTGAGAGCGGAGGTATGTGAGTGGAAGTGTGACTCTGAATGTGTGACTGTGTGTGTTTGTGATAGTATGAGTGCATGTGAATATTTGTTAATATTTGAGTGTGCTTGTGTGTGTGTTTCAGTGGTCAGTAAGTATGTGTGTGTGTTTGTGAGTTTTTGTGAGTGTGTTTGTAGGTGTGGGAGTGTGGGAGAAGTGTTATTTTGTGACAGTGTGTGTTTGCCAATGTGTCTGAATGTCTGAATAATTGTGTGACTGTACGTGTTTGTGAGTGAGTGTGCGTGTGTAAGTGTGTGTGTACGAATGTGTGAGTGTGTCTGATTATGAGTATGAGTGTGTCAGATTACCTGAGTGTGTGTTTAAATGTGATTGTGAGAGTGCTGGTGAGTGGGAGTGTGCGGGTGTGTATATGGCTGTGCTATTGTTTGAGAGAGTGTGTGATGGTATGTGAGGATGGGTGTGAGTTTGTCTATGTTTAGGTGTGATAGTGTGTGTGAGTGTGTGTTAGTGTGTGATGCTGTGTGACATTATGTGTTTGTGTGAGTGTAGTTGTGTCAGAGAGGGTGTGCGAATATTCATTTTTGAATGTGTGAACGAGTGTGAGCCTTTGTGTGATGGTGTGTGTGAGTGAGTGTTTCTGTTTGCCATTATGTGTGTGATTGTGTGAATGAGTGTGACCAGTTAGAAATTTATCTGTGTGTGTACTTGTGTGAGTGTATATGACAGTGAGATTGTGAGCAGGTGTGAGTCTGTGAGTGTGTGTTTTTGTGTGTGAGAGTGTGTGTGATGGTGTGTTTGATGTGCGTCTGTGCATTTGTGTCTGCGTACATGTGAGTAATTTTGTGACAGTGTGTACAACTGTGTGTATTCTGGTGTGTGCCTGTGTGAGTGTGTGATTTTGTGTGGTTTTCAGTGAGTGAGCATGTGTTTGAGAGTGTGAGTGTCCAAGGGGCTGTGTGTGTTGTGTGAGAGTGTGAAAGGTGATAGTATGTGATTGTGTGTGAGTTAATATGAGCAGGTGTGTTTGAGTGTTTAAGTGAGTGTGTGTTTGTGATAGACTAGCATGAGTGGGTGTGTTACTCTGTGTGTATGAGTGACTGTGTGCTTCTGTTTACACGAGAGTGTGTGTGAGTGTGTGTTCGTGTTTGCAGGTGTGGAAGTGAGAGATAGACTGTGTGACTGTGTGAGTGTGTGTGATTGTGTGATTGTATGTGAATAGTTGTGAGGGTATGTATGCACGTGTGTGTGAATGTGAGTGTTTGAATGTGCACAAGTGCGTATGTGAGTGTGTTACTGTTCAGGTATGCATAAGGATGAATATATCAGTGAGTGTGAGTGTCAGTGGGACTTTGAGGGTGCGTGAGTGTGAGAGACAGTATGTCTGAGCATGTGTGTGTAAGTGTGTGTTCTAAAGACTGTTTTTGAATGTGTGTGCGTGTGTAAATTGTATGAATGTGTGAGTGACAGCACAAAAGACGAATGTCTGTGTGTGTGAACACTTGTGTGTATATGAGAGACTGTGTAAGTGCGTTTGCTGGTGTGCTAGTGTGAGTGTAGGTGTCTGAGTGTGAGAAAATGAGAGTTTGTGAGTGTGTATTCGAGAATGTTGCAGATTTTGTGTGATTGTGTTATTTTGCTTGAATGCGTGTGTTTGAGTGTCTGTGTGGTTGCTTTCACATGTGTGATGTTTGCTTGTGTGTGTGAGTGTGTGGGTCTGTGTGTGCGTCTGCTTGTGTGTCAGTGTGAGAGTGTGAGGGGAATGGGGTGAATTATGATGCAAGGGTGCCTAACATGTTTGGAAGCGAAATGGGCATTCTCTGAGATAACGGAAAGCGACAGAACATGGTGGGAGACTATATATAGGAGTGCAATGTTGTCGAATGGTTTGGAAAGTGCTGCAATGTGACGCAGTAGATGGTTCCTGTGTGTTTTGGAAGAGAACGGATCCTTCTTTGATGGAAAGAAACGCAGTAGAACGTGGTGGATTGTTGTAGAATGCAGTGGAATGTTGTGTAATGGAGAGCATTGTGATGAAGTGGAGAGAAAGTGAGTGGTTTGGACACGAGAGTAGCCTTCTTTCATGGAATGGAATGCAATACATATTGATGGATTTTTGGGTACGATAGTAGAAAATTGTGGAATGGAGTGAAATGTAGTGCAATAGACGGTTGAGGACCTTGTTTTATGCGAACGGTTGTATGTGTGTGGAACTGTGCAGCTGTGTGCGTTTGTGTGAGTGATTGTCATAGAGAGTGTGAGTGTGGAAGAGAGCGTGTGCATGATTGTGAGGGAGGTGTTGTGTGAGTGCACATGTGTGTGAAAGGCTGAGTGTGAGTGTGTTTATGGGAGTGTGTGTGAGCATGCTTATGTGAGAGTGAATATGAGGGATTACATGTGCGTTTGTGAGTGTATGAGAATGTGTGGGTGTGTGTGATACTGTGAGCCTGTGTGAGTACATGTATGAGTGTGAGAAAATGTGTGAGAATGTGAGTGAGTACATGTGAGTCTGAGTGAGGATATGTCAGTGTGACAGTGACTATGTCAGTTGTGTAGGTCTGCACATGTGTTTGGGTCTATGTACATGTGTGTGTTTGTTAGTTTGTGAGACTATAGGTGTCTGTGAGTGTGCGATTGTTGATATGTGATTGTGTGAGTCTGTGTGTGTCGGGCAGTGGGTGAGTTTGTGATAGTGTGAGAGGATTGCTTACTTTATTGTGTGTGCTTTGGTGAGCATATGTTTGTTGGTGTTTCTGTGAGCGTGTTTGTGAGAGCGGAGGTATGTGAGTGGAAGTGTGACTCTGAATGTGTGACTGTGTGTGTTTGTGATAGTATGAGTGCATGTGAATATTTGTTAATATTTGAGTGTGCTTGTGTGTGTGTTTCAGTGGTCAGTAAGTATGTGTGTGTGTGTTTGTGAGTTTTTGTGAGTGTGTTTGTAGGTGTGGGAGTGTGGGAGAAGGTTTTATTTTGTGACAGTGTGTGTTTGCTAATGTGTCTGAATGTCTGAATGATTGTGTGACTGTACGTGTTTGTGAGTGAGTGTGCGTGTGGTAGTGTGTGTGTACGAATGTGTGAGTGTGTCTGATTATGAGTATGAGTGTGTCAGAGTACCTGAGTGTGTGTTTAAATGAGATTGTGAGAGTGCTGGTGAGTGGGAGTGTGCGGGTGTGTATATGGCTGTGCTATTGTTTGAGAGAGTGTGTGATGGTATGTGAGGATGGGTGTGAGTTTGTCTATGATTAGGTGTGAGAGTGTGTGTGAGTGTGTTAGTGTGTGATGCTGTGTGACATTATGTGTTTGTGTGAGTGTAGTTGTGTCAGAGAGGGTGTGCGAATATTCATTTTTGAATGTGTGAACGAGTGTGAGCCTTTGTGTGATGGTGTGTGTGAGTGAGTGTTTCTGTTTGCCATTATGTGTGTGATTGTGTGAATGAGTGTGACCAGTTAGAAATTTATCTGTGTGTGTACTTGTGTGAGTGTATATGACAGTGAGATTGTGAGCAGGTGTGAGTCTGTGAGTGTGTGTTTTTGTGTGTGAGAGTGTGTGTGATGGTGTGTTTGATGTGCGTCTGTGCATTTGTGTCTGCGTACATGTGAGTAATTTTGTGACAGTGTGTACAACTGTGTGTATTCTGGTGTGTGCCTGTGTGAGTGTGTGATTTTGTGTGGTTTTCAGTGAGTGAGCATGTGTTTGAGAGTGTCAGTGTGCAAGGGGCTGTGTGTGTTGTGTGAGAGTGTGAAAGGTGATAGTATGTGATTGTGTGTGAGTTAATATGAGCAGGTGTGTTTGAGTGTTTAAGTGAGTGTGTGTTTGTGATAGACTAGCATGAGTGGGTGTGTTACTCTGTGTGTATGAGTGACTGTGTGCTTCTGTTTACACGAGAGTGTGTGTGAGTGTGTGTTCGTGTTTGCAGGTGTGGTAGTGAGAGATAGACTGTGTGACTGTGTGAGTGTGTGTGATTGTGTGATTGTATGTGAATAGTTGTGAGGGTATGTA
The DNA here is from genome assembly GCF_030020395.1 of Manis pentadactyla. Taxonomy (NCBI): domain Eukaryota; kingdom Metazoa; phylum Chordata; class Mammalia; order Pholidota; family Manidae; genus Manis; species Manis pentadactyla. The sequence goes on along the minus strand of NW_026644599.1, from coordinate 1,165,071 downwards.
TGCACGTGTGTGTGAATGTGAGTGTTTGAATGTGCACAAGTGTGTATGTGAGTGTGTTACTGTTCAGGTATGCATAAGGATGAATATATCAGTGAGTGTGAGTGTCAGTGGGACTTTGAAGGTGCGTGAGTGTGAGAGACAGTATGTCTGAGCATGTGTGTGAAGGTGTGTGCAAATGTGTGTTCTAAAGAGTGTTTCTGAATGTGTGTGCGTGTGTAAATTGTATGAATGTGTGAGAGTGACAGCACAAAAGACGAATGTCTGTGTGTGTGAACATTTGTGTGTATATGAGAGTCTGTGTAAGTGCGTTTGCTGGTGTGCTAGTGTGTGTGTAGGTGTCTGAGTGTGAGAAAATGAGAGTTTGTGAGTGTGTATTCGAGAATGTTGCAGATTTTGTGTGATTGTGTTATTTTGCTTGAATGCGTGTGTTTGAGTGTCTGTGTGGTTGCTTTCACATGTGTGATATTTGCTTGTGTGTGTGAGTGTGTGGGTCTGTGTGTGCGTCTGCTTGTGTGTCAGTGTGAGAGTGTGAGGGGAATGGGGTGAATTATGATGCAAGGGTGCCTAACATGTTTGGAAGCGAAATGGGCATTCTCTGAGTTAACGGAAAGCGACAGTACATGGTGGGAGACTATATATAGGAGTGCAATGTTGTCGAATGGTTTGGAAAGTGCTGCAATGTGACGCAATAGATGGTTCCTGTGTGTTTTGGAAGAGAACGGATCCTTCTTTGATGGAAAGAAACGCAGTAGAACGTGGTGGATTGTTGTAGAATGCAGTGGAATGTTGTGTAATGGAGAGCATTGTGATGAAGTGGAGAGAAAGTGAGTGGTTTGGACACGAGAGTAGCCTTCTTTCATGGAATGGAATGCAATACATATTGATGGATTTTTGGGTACGATAGTAGAAAATTGTGGAATGGAGTGAAATGTAGTGCAATAGACGGTTGAGGACCTTGTTTTATGCGAACGGTTGTATGTGTGTGTGACTGTGCAGCTGTGTGCGTTTGTGTGAGTGATTGTCATAGAGAGTGTGAGTGTGGAAGAGAGCGTGTGCATGATTGTGACGGAGGTGTTGTGTGAGTGCACATGTGTGTGAAAGGCTGAGTGTGAGTGTGTTTATGGGAGTGTGTGTGAGCATGCTTATGTGAGAGTGAATATGAGGGATTACATGTGCGTTTGTGAGTGTATGAGAATGTGTGGGTGTGTGTGATACTGTGAGCCTGTGTGAGTACATGTATGAGTGTGAGAAAATGTGTGAGAATGTGAGTGAGTACATGTGAGTCTGAGTGAGGATATGTCAGTGTGACAGTGACTATGTCAGGTGTGTAGGTCTGCACATGTGTTTGGGTCTATGTACATGTGTGTGTTTGTTAGTTTGTGAGACTATAGGTGTCTGTGAGTGTGCGATTGTTGATATGTGATTGTGTGAGTCTGTGTGTGTCGGGCAGTGGGTGAGTTTGTGATAGTGTGAGAGGATTGCTTACTTTATTGTGTGTGCTTTGGTGAGCATATGTTTGTTGGTGTTTCTGTGAGCGTGTTTGTGAGAGCGGAGGTATGTGAGTGGAAGTGTGACTCTGAATGTGTGACTGTGTGTGTTTGTGATAGTATGAGTGCATGTGAATATTTGTTAATATTTGAGTGTGCTTGTGTGTGTGTTTCAGTGGTCAGTAAGTATGTGTGTGTGTGTTTGTGAGTTTTTGTGAGTGTGTTTGTAGGTGTGGGAGTGTGGGAGAAGTGTTATTTTGTGACAGTGTGTGTTTGCTAATGTGTCTGAATGTCTGAATGATTGTGTGACTGTACGTGTTTGTGAGTGAGTGTGCGTGTGGTAGTGTGTGTGTACGAATGTGTGAGTGTGTCTGATTATGAGTATGAGTGTGTCAGAGTACCTGAGTGTGTGTTTAAATGTGATTGTGAGAGTGCTGGTGAGTGGGAGTGTGTGGGTGTGTATATGGCTGTGCTATTGTTTGAGAGAGTGTGTGATGGTATGTGAGGATGGGTGTGAGTTTGTCTATGTTTAGGTGTGAGAGTGTGTGTGAGTGTGTGTTAGTGTGTGATGCTGTGTGACATTATGTGTTTGTGTGAGTGTAGTTGTGTCAGAGAGGGTGTGCGAATATTCATTTTTGAATGTGTGAACGAGTGTGAGCCTTTGTGTGATGGTGTGTGTGAGTGAGTGTTTCTGTTTGCCATTATGTGTGTGATTGTGTGAATGAGTGTGACCAGTTAGAAATTTATCTGTGTGTGTACTTGTGTGAGTGTATATGACAGTGAGATTGTGAGCAGGTGTGAGTCTGTGAGTGTGTGTTTTTGTGTGTGAGAGTGTGTGTGATGGTGTGTTTGATGTGCGTCTGTGCATTTGTGTCTGCGTACATGTGAGTAATTTTGTGACAGTGTGTACAACTGTGTGTATTCTGCTGTGTGCCTGTGTGAGTGTGTGATTTTGTGTGGTTTTCAGTGAGTGAGCATGTGTTTGAGAGTGTCAGTGTGCAAGGGGCTGTGTGCGTTGTGTGAGAGTGTGAAAGGTGATAGTATGTGATTGTGTGTGAGTTAATATGAGCAGGTGTGTTTGAGTGTTTAAGTGAGTGTGTGTTTGTGATAGACTAGCATGAGTGGGTGTGTTACTCTGTGTGTATGAGTGACTGTGTGCTTCTGTTTACACGAGAGTGTGTGTGAGTGTGTGTTCGTGTTTGCAGGTGTGGTAGTGAGAGATAGACTGTGTGACTGTGTGAGTGTGTGTGATTGTGTGATTGTATGTGAATAGTTGTGAGGGTATGTATGCACGTGTGTGTGAATGTGAGTGTTTGAATGTGCACAAGTGTGTATGTGAGTGTGTTACTGTTCAGGTATGCATAAGGATGAATATATCAGTGAGTGTGAGTGTCAGTGGGACTTTGAGGGTGCGTGAGTGTGAGAGACAGTATGTCTGAGCATGTGTGTGAAAGTGTGTGCAAATGTGTGTTCTAAAGACTGTTTCTGAATGTGTGTGCGTGTGTAAATTGTATGAATGTGTGAGAGTGACAGCACAAAAGACGAATGTCTGTGTGTGTGAACATTTGTGTGTATATGAGAGTCTGTGTAAGTGCGTTTGCTGGTGTGCTAGTGTGTGTGTAGGTGTCTGAGTGTGAGAAAATGAGAGTTTGTGAGTGTGTATTCGAGAATGTTGCAGCTTTTGTGTGATTGTGTTATTTTGCTTGAATGCGTGTGTTTGAGTGTCTGTGTGGTTGCTTTCACATGTGTATATCAGTGAGTGTGAGTGTCAGTGGGACTTTGAGGGTGCGTGAGTGTGAGAGACAGTATGTCTGAGCATGTGTGTGTAAGTGTGTGTTCTAAAGACTGTTTTTGAATGTGTGTGCGTGTGTAAATTGTATGAATGTGTGAGAGTGACAGCACAAAAGACGAATGTCTGTGTGTGTGAACATTTGTGTGTATATGAGAGTCTGTGTAAGTGCGTTTGCTGGTGTGCTAGTGTGTGTGTAGGTGTCTGAGTGTGAGAAAATGAGAGTTTGTGAGTGTGTATTCGAGAATGTTGCAGCTTTTGTGTGATTGTGTTATTTTGCTTGAATGCATGTGTTTGAGTGTCTGTGTGGTTGCTTTCACATGTGTGATGTTTGCTTGTGTGTGTGAGTGTGTGGGTCTGTGTGTGCGTCTGCTTGTGTGTCAGTGTGAGAGTGTGAGGGGAATGGGGTGAATTATGATGCAAGGGTGCCTAACATGTTTGGAAGCGAAATGGGCATTCTCTGAGATAACGGAAAGCGACAGAACATGGTGGGAGACTATATATAGGAGTGCAATGTTGTCGAATGGTTTGGAAAGTGCTGCAATGTGACGCAATAGATGGTTCCTGTGTGTTTTGGAAGAGAACGGATCCTTCTTTGATGGAAAGAAACGCAGTAGAACGTGGTGGATTGTTGTAGAATGCAGTGGGATGTTGTGTAATGGAGAGCATTGTGATGAAGTGGAGAGAAAGTGAGTGGTTTGGACACGAGAGTAGCCTTCTTTCATGGAATGGAATGCAATACATATTGATGGATTTTTGGGTACGATAGTAGAAAATTGTGGAATGGAGTGAAATGTAGTGCAATAGACGGTTGAGGACCTTGTTTTATGCGAACGGTTGTATGTGTGTGTGACTGTGCAGCTGTGTGCGTTTGTGTGAGTGATTGTCACAGAGAGTGTGAGTGTGGAAGAGAGCGTGTGCATGATTGTGAGGGAGGTGTTGTGTGAGTGCACATGTGTGTGAAAGGCTAAGTGTGAGTGTGTTTATGGGAGTGTGTGTGAGCATGCTTATGTGAGAGTGAATATGAGGGATTACATGTGCGTTTGTGAGTGTATGAGAATGTGTGGGTGTGTGTGATACTGTGAGCCTGTGTGAGTACATGTATGAGTGTGAGAAAATGTGTGAGAATGTGAGTGAGTACATGTGAGTCTGAGTGAGGATATGTCAGTGTGACAGTGACTATGTCAGGAGTGTAGGTCTGCACATGTGTTTGGGTCTATGTACATGTGTGTGTTTGTTAGTTTGTGAGACTATAGGTGTCTGTGAGTGTGCGATTGTTGATATGTGATTGTGTGAGTCTGTGTGTGTCGGGCAGTGGGTGAGTTTGTGATAGTGTGAGAGGATTGCTTACTTTATTGTGTGTGCTTTGGTGAGCATATGTTTGTTGGTGTTTCTGTGAGCGTGTTTGTGAGAGCGGAGGTATGTGAGTGGAAGTGTGACTCTGAATGTGTGACTGTGTGTGTTTGTGATAGTATGAGTGCATGTGAATATTTGTTAATATTTGAGTGTGCTTGTGTGTGTGTTTCAGTGGTCAGTAAGTATGTGTGTGTGTGTTTGTGAGTTTTTGTGAGTGTGTTTGTAGGTGTGGGAGTGTGGGAGAAGTGTTATTTTGTGACAGTGTGTGTTTGCCAATGTGTCTGAATGTCTGAATAATTGTGTGACTGTACGTGTTTGTGAGTGAGTGTGCGTGTGTAAGTGTGTGTGTACGAATGTGTGAGTGTGTCTGATTATGAGTATGAGTGTGTCAGAGTACCTGAGTGTGTGTTTAAATGTGATTGTGAGAGTGCTGGTGAGTGGGAGTGTGCGGGTGTGTATATGGCTGTGCTATTGTTTGAGAGAGTGTGTGATGGTATGTGAGGATGGGTGTGAGTTTGTCTATGTTTAGGTGTGAGAGTGTGTGTGAGTGTGTGTTAGTGTGTGATGCTGTGTGACATTATGTGTTTGTGTGAGTGTAGTTGTGTCAGAGAGGGTGTGCGAATATTCATTTTTGAATGTGTGAACGAGTGTGAGCCTTTGTGTGATGGTGTGTGTGAGTGAGTGTTTCTGTTTGCCATTATATGTGTGATTGTGTGAATGAGTGTGACCAGTTAGATATTTATCTGTGTGCGTACTTGTGTGAGTGTATATGACAGTGAGATTGTGAGCAGGTGTGAGTCTGTGAGTGTGTGTTTGTGTGTGTGAGAGTGTGTGTGATGGTGTGCTTGATGTGCGTCTGTGCATTTGTGTCTGCGTACATGTGAGTAATTTTGTGACAGTGTGTACAACTGTGTGTATTCTGGTGTGTGCCTGTGTGAGTGTGTGATTTTGTGTGGTTTTCAGTGAGTGAGCATGTGTTTGAGAGTGTGAGTGCCCAAGGGGCTGTGTGTGTTGTGTGAGAGTGTGAAAGGTGATAGTATGTGATTGTGTGTGAGTTAATATGAGCAGGTGTGTTTGAGTGTTTAAGTGAGTGTGTGTTTGTGATAGAGTAGCTTGAGTGTGTGTGTTACACTGTGTGTATGAGTGACTGTGTGCTTCTGTTTACACGAGAGTGTGTGTGAGTGTGTGTGAGTGTTTGCAGGTGTGGAAGTGAGAGATAGACTGTGTGACTGTGTGAGTGTGTGTGATTGTGTGATTGTATGTGAATAGTTGTGAGGGTATGTATGCACGTGTGTGTGAATGTGAGTGTTTGAATGTGCACAAGTGCGTATGTGAGTGTGTTACTGTTCAGGTATGCATAAGGATGAATATATCAGTGAGTGTGAGTGTCAGTGGGACTTTGAGGGTGCGTGAGTGTGAGAGACAGTATGTCTGAGCATGTGTGTGTAAGTGTGTGTTCTAAAGACTGTTTTTGAATGTGTGTGCGTGTGTAAATTGTATGAATGTCTGAGAGTGACAGCACACAAGACGAATGTCTGTGTGTGTGAACACTTGTGTGTATATGAGAGACTGTGTAAGTGCGTTTGCTGGAGTGCTAGTGTGTGTGTAGGTGTCTGAGTGTGAGAAAATGAGAGTTTGTGAGTGTGTATTCGAGAATGTTGCAGCTTTTGTGTGATTGTGTTATTTTGCTTGAATGCGTGTGTTTGAGTGTCTGTGTGGTTGCTTTCACATGTGTGATGTTTGCTTGTGTGTGTGAGTGTGTGGGTCTGTGTGTGCGTCTGCTTGTGTGTCAGTGTGAGAGTGTGAGGGGAATGGGGTGAATTATGATGCAAGGGTGCCTAACATGTTTGGAAGCGAAATGGGCATTCTCTGAGATAACGGAAAGCGACAGAACATGGTGGGAGACTATATATAGGAGTGCAATGTTGTCGAATGGTTTGGAAAGTGCTGCAATGTGACGCAGTAGATGGTTCCTGTGTGTTTTGGAAGAGAACGGATCCTTCTTTGATGGAAAGAAACGCAGTAGAACGTGGTGGATTGTTGTAGAATGCAGTGGAATGTTGTGTAATGGAGAGCATTGTGATGAAGTGGAGAGAAAGTGAGTGGTTTGGACACGAGAGTAGCCTTCTTTCATGGAATGGAATGCAATACATGTTGATGGATTTTTGGGTACGATAGTAGAAAATTGTGGAATGGAGTGAAATGTAGTGCAATAGACGGTTGAGGACCTTGTTTTATGCGAACGGTTGTATGTGTGTGTGACTGTGCAGCTGTGTGCGTTTGTGTGAGTGATTGTCATAGAGAGTGTGAGTGTGGAAGAGAGCGTGTGCATGATTGTGAGGGAGGTGTTGTGTGAGTGCACATGTGTGTGAAAGGCTGAGTGTGAGTGTGTTTATGGGAGTGTGTGTGAGCATGCTTATGTGAGAGTGAATATGAGGGATTACATGTGCGTTTGTGAGTGTATGAGAATGTGTGGGTGTGTGTGATACTGTGAGCCTGTGTGAGTACATGTATGAGTGTGAGAAAATGTGTGAGAATGTGAGTGAGTACATGTGAGTCTGAGTGAGGATATGTCAGTGTGACAGTGACTATGTCAGGTGTGTAGGTCTGCACATGTGTTTGGGTCTATGTACATGTGTGTGTTTGTTAGTTTGTGAGACTATAGGTGTCTGTGAGTGTGCGATTGTTGATATGTGATTGTGTGAGTCTGTGTGTGTCGGGCAGTGGGTGAGTTTGTGATAGTGTGAGAGGATAGCTTACTTTATTGTGTGTGCTTTGGTGAGCATATATTTGTTGGTGTTTCTGTGAGCGTGTTTGTGAGAGCGGAGGTATGTGAGTGGAAGTGTGACTCTGAATGTGTGACTGTGTGTGTTTGTGATAGTATGAGTGCATGTGAATATTTGTTAATATTTGAGTGTGCTTGTGTGTGTGTTTCAGTGGTCAGTAAGTATGTGTGTGTGTGTTTGTGAGTTTTTGTGAGTGTGTTTGTAGGTGTGGGAGTGTGGGAGAAGTGTTATTTTGTGACAGTGTGTGTTTGCTAATGTGTCTGAATGTCTGAATAATTGTGTGACTGTACGTGTTTGTGAGTGAGTGTGCGTGTGGTAGTGTGTGTGTACGAATGTGTGAGTGTGTCTGATTATGAGTATGAGTGTGTCAGAGTACCTGAGTGTGTGTTTAAATGTGATTGTGAGAGTGCTGGTGAATGGGAGTGTGCGGGTGTGTATATGGCTGTGCTATTGTTTGAGAGAGTGTGTGATGGTATGTGAGGATGGGTATGAGTTTGTCTATGTTTAGGTGTGAGAGTGTGTGTGAGTGTGTGTTAGTGTGTGATGCTGTGTGACATTATGTGTTTGTGTGAGTGTAGTTGTGTCAGAGAGGGTGTGCGAATATTCATTTTTGAATGTGTGAACGAGTGTGAGCCTTTGTGTGATGGTGTGTGTGAGTGAGTGTTTCTGTTTGCCATTATGTGTGTGATTGTGTGAATGAGTGTGACCAGTTAGAAATTTATCTGTGTGCGTACTTGTGTGAGTGTATATGACAGTGAGATTGTGAGCAGGTGTGAGTCTGTGAGTGTGTGTTTGTGTGTGTGTGTGTGTGATGGTGTGCTTGATGTGCGTCTGTGCATTTGTGTCTGCGTACATGTGAGTAATTTTGTGACAGTGTGTACAACTGTGTGTATTCTGGTGTGTGCCTGTGTGAGTGTGTGATTTTGTGTGGTTTTCAGTGAGTGAGCATGTGTTTGAGATTGTGAGTGCCCAAGGGGCTGTGTGTGTTGTGTGAGAGTGTGAAAGGTGATAGTATGTGATTGTGTGTGAGTTAATATGAGCAGGTGTGTTTGAGTGTTTAAGTGAGTGTGTGTTTGTGATAGAGTAGCTTGAGTGTGTGTGTTACACTGTGTGTATGAGTGACTGTGTGCTTCTGTTTACACGAGAGTGTGTGTGAGTGTGTGTTCGTGTTTGCAGGTGTGGAAGTGAGAGATAGACTGTGTGACTGTGTGAGTGTGTGTGATTGTGTGATTGTATGTGAATAGTTGTGAGGGTATGTATGCACGTGTGTGTGAATGTGAGTGTTTGAATGTGCACAAGTGCGTATGTGAGTGTGTTACTGTTCAGGTATGCATAAGGATGAATATATCAGTGAGTGTGAGTGTCAGTGGGACTTTGAGGGTGCGTGAGTGTGAGAGACAGTATGTCTGAGCATGTGTGTGTAAGTGTGTGTTCTAAAGACTGTTTTTGAATGTGTGTGCGTGTGTAAATTGTATGAATGTCTGAGAGTGACAGCACACAAGACGAATGTCTATGTGTGTGAACACTTGTGTGTATATGAGAGTCTGTGTAAGTGCGTTTGCTGGAGTGCTAGTGTGTGTGTAGGTGTCTGAGTGTGAGAAAATGAGAGTTTGTGAGTGTGTATTCGAGAATGTTGCAGCTTTTGTGTGATTGTGTTATTTTGCTTGAATGCGTGTGTTTGAGTGTCTGTGTGGTTGCTTTCACATGTGTGATGTTTGCTTGTGTGTGTGAGTGTGTGGGTCTGTGTGTGCGTCTGCTTGTGTGTCAGTGTGAGAGTGTGAGGGGAATGGGGTGAATTATGATGCAAGGGTGCCTAACATGTTTGGAAGCGAAATGGGCATTCTCTGAGATAACGGAAAGCGACAGAACATGGTGGGAGACTATATATAGGAGTGCAATGTTGTCGAATGGTTTGGAAAGTGCTGCAATGTGACGCAGTAGATGGTTCCTGTGTGTTTTGGAAGAGAACGGATCCTTCTTTGATGGAAAGAAACGCAGTAGAACGTGGTGGATTGTTGTAGAATGCAGTGGAATGTTGTGTAATGGAGAGCATTGTGATGAAGTGGAGAGAAAGTGAGTGGTTTGGACACGAGAGTAGCCTTCTTTCATGGAATGGAATGCAATACATGTTGATGGATTTTTGGGTACGATAGTAGAAAATTGTGGAATGGAGTGAAATGTAGTGCAATAGACGGTTGAGGACCTTGTTTTATGCGAACGGTTGTATGTGTGTGTGACTGTGCAGCTGTGTGCGTTTGTGTGAGTGATTGTCATAGAGAGTGTGAGTGTGGAAGAGAGCGTGTGCATGATTGTGAGGGAGGTGTTGTGTGAGTGCACATGTGTGTGAAAGGCTGAGTGTGAGTGTGTTTATGGGAGTGTGTGTGAGCATGCTTATGTGAGAGTGAATATGAGGGATTACATGTGCGTTTGTGAGTGTATGAGAATGTGTGGGTGTGTGTGATACTGTGAGCCTGTGTGAGTACATGTATGAGTGTGAGAAAATGTGTGAGAATGTGAGTGAGTACATGTGAGTCTGAGTGAGGATATGTCAGTGTGACAGTGACTATGTCAGGTGTGTAGGTCTGCACATGTGTTTGGGTCTATGTACATGTGTGTGTTTGTTAGTTTGTGAGACTATAGGTGTCTGTGAGTGTGCGATTGTTGATATGTGATTGTGTGAGTCTGTGTGTGTCGGGCAGTGGGTGAGTTTGTGATAGTGTGAGAGGATTGCTTACTTTATTGTGTGTGCTTTGGTGAGCATATATTTGTTGGTGTTTCTGTGAGCGTGTTTGTGAGAGCGGAGGTATGTGAGTGGAAGTGTGACTCTGAATGTGTGACTGTGTGTGTTTGTGATAGTATGAGTGCATGTGAATATTTGTTAATATTTGAGTGTGCTTGTGTGTGTGTTTCAGTGGTCAGTAAGTATGTGTGTGTGTGTTTGTGAGTTTTTGTGGGTGTGTTTGTAGGTGTGGGAGTGTGGGAGAAGTGTTATTTTGTGACAGTGTGTGTTTGCCAATGTGTCTGAATGTCAGAATGATTGTGTGACTGTACGTGTTTGTGAGTGAGTGTGCGTGTGTAAGTGTGTGTGTACGAATGTGTGAGTGTGTCTGATTATGAGTATGAGTGTGTCAGAGTACCTGAGTGTGTGTTTAAATGTGATTGTGAGAGTGCTGGTGAGTGGGAGTGTGCGGGTGTGTATATGGCTGTGCTATTGTTTGAGAGAGTGTGTGATGGTATGTGAGGATGGGTGTGAGTTTGTCTATGTTTAGGTGTGAGAGTGTGTGTGAGTGTGTGTTAGTGTGTGATGCTGTGTGACATTATGTGTTTGTGTGAGTGTAGTTGTGTCAGAGAGGGTGTGCGAATATTCATTTTTGAATGTGTGAACGAGTGTGAGCCTTTGTGTGATGGTGTGTGTGAGTGAGTGTTTCTGTTTGCCATTATATGTGTGATTGTGTGAATGAGTGTGACCAGTTAGAAATTTATCTGTGTGCGTACTTGTGTGAGTGTATATGACAGTGAGATTGTGAGCAGGTGTGAGTCTGTGAGTGTGTGTTTGTGTGTGTGAGAGTGTGTGTGATGGTGTGCTTGATGTGCGTCTGTGCATTTGTGTCTGCGTACATGTGAGTAATTTTGTGACAGTGTGTACAACTGTGTGTATTCTGGTGTGTGCCTGTGTGAGTGTGTGATTTTGTGTGGTTTTCAGTGAGTGAGCATGTGTTTGAGAGTGTGAGTGCCCAAGGGGCTGTGTGTGTTGTGTGAGAGTGTGAAAGGTGATAGTATGTGATTGTGTGTGAGTTAATATGAGCAGGTGTGTTTGAGTGTTTAAGTGAGTGTGTGTTTGTGATAGAGTAGCTTGAGTGTGTGTGTTACACTGTGTGTATGAGTGACTGTGTGCTTCTGTTTACACGAGAGTGTGTGTGAGTGTGTGTTCGTGTTTGCAGGTGTGGAAGTGAGAGATAGACTGTGTGACTGTGTGAGTGTGTGTGATTGTGTGATTGTATGTGAATAGTTGTGAGGGTATGTATGCACGTGTGTGTGAATGTGAGTGTTTGAATGTGCACAAGTGCGTATGTGAGTGTGTTACTGTTCAGGTATGCATAAGGATGAATATATCAGTGAGTGTGAGTGTCAGTGGGACTTTGAGGGTGCGTGAGTGTGAGAGACAGTATGTCTGAGCATGTGTGTGTAAGTGTGTGTTCTAAAGACTGTTTTTGAATGTGTGTGCGTGTGTAAATTGTATGAATGTCTGAGAGTGACAGCACACAAGACGAATGTCTGTGTGTGTGAACACTTGTGTGTATATGAGAGACTGTGTAAGTGCGTTTGCTGGAGTGCTAGTGTGTGTGTAGGTGTCTGAGTGTGAGAAAATGAGAGTTTGTGAGTGTGTATTCGAGAATGTTGCAGCTTTTGTGTGATTGTGTTATTTTGCTTGAATGCGTGTGTTTGAGTGTCTGTGTGGTTGCTTTCACATGTGTGATGTTTGCTTGTGTGTGTGAGTGTGTGGGTCTGTGTGTGCGTCTGCTTGTGTGTCAGTGTGAGAGTGTGAGGGGAATGGGGTGAATTATGATGCAAGGGTGCCTAACATGTTTGGAAGTGAAATGGGCATTCTCTGAGATAACGGAAAGCGACAGAACATGGTGGGAGACTATATATAGGAGTGCAATGTTGTCGAATGGTTTGGAAAGTGCTGCAATGTGACGCAGTAGATGGTTCCTGTGTGTTTTGGAAGAGAACGGATCCTTCTTTGATGGAAAGAAACGCAGTAGAACGTGGTGGATTGTTGTAGAATGCAGTGGAATGTTGTGTAATGGAGAGCATTGTGATGAAGTGGAGAGAAAGTGAGTGGTTTGGACACGAGAGTAGCCTTCTTTCATGGAATGGAATGCAATACATGTTGATGGATTTTTGGGTACGATAGTAGAAAATTGTGGAATGGAGTGAAATGTAGTGCAATAGACGGTTGAGGACCTTGTTTTATGCGAACGGTTGTATGTGTGTGTGACTGTGCAGCTGTGTGCGTTTGTGTGAGTGATTGTCATAGAGAGTGTGAGTGTGGAAGAGAGCGTGTGCATGATTGTGAGGGAGGTGTTGTGTGAGTGCACATGTGTGTGAAAGGCTGAGTGTGAGTGTGTTTATGGGAGTGTGTGTGAGCATGCTTATGTGAGAGTGAATATGAGGGATTACATGTGCGTTTGTGAGTGTATGAGAATGTGTGGGTGTGTGTGATACTGTGAGCCTGTGTGAGTACATGTATGAGTGTGAGAAAATGTGTGAGAATGTGAGTGAGTACATGTGAGTCTGAGTGAGGATATGTCAGTGTGACAGTGACTATGTCAGGTGTGTAGGTCTGCACATGTGTTTGGGTCTATGTACATGTGTGTGTTTGTTAGTTTGTGAGACTATAGGTGTCTGTGAGTGTGCGATTGTTGATATGTGATTGTGTGAGTCTGTGTGTGTCGGGCAGTGGGTGAGTTTGTGATAGTGTGAGAGGATTGCTTACTTTATTGTGTGTGCTTTGGTGAGCATATATTTGTTGGTGTTTCTGTGAGCGTGTTTGTGAGAGCGGAGGTATGTGAGTGGAAGTGTGACTCTGAATGTGTGACTGTGTGTGTTTGTGATAGTATGAGTGCATGTGAATATTTGTTAATATTTGAGTGTGCTTGTGTGTGTGTTTCAGTGGTCAGTAAGTATGTGTGTGTGTGTTTGTGAGTTTTTGTGAGTGTGTTTGTAGGTGTGGGAGTGTGGGAGAAGTGTTATTTTGTGACAGTGTGTGTTTGCTAATGTGTCTGAATGTCTGAATAATTGTGTGACTGTACGTGTTTGTGAGTGAGTGTGCGTGTGGTAGTGTGTGTGTACGAATGTGTGAGTGTGTCTGATTATGAGTATGAGTGTGTCAGAGTACCTGAGTGTGTGTTTAAATGTGATTGTGAGAGTGCTGGTGAATGGGAGTGTGCGGGTGTGTATATGGCTGTGCTATTGTTTGAGAGAGTGTGTGATGGTATGTGAGGATGGGTATGAGTTTGTCTATGTTTAGGTGTGAGAGTGTGTGTGAGTGTGTGTTAGTGTGTGATGCTGTGTGACATTATGTGTTTGTGTGAGTGTAGTTGTGTCAGAGAGGGTGTGCGAATATTCATTTTTGAATGTGTGAACGAGTGTGAGCCTTTGTGTGATGGTGTGTGTGAGTGAGTGTTTCTGTTTGCCATTATGTGTGTGATTGTGTGAATGAGTGTGACCAGTTAGAAATTTATCTGTGTGCGTACTTGTGTGAGCGTATATGACAGTGAGATTGTGAGCAGGTGTGAGACTGTGAGTGTGTGTTTGTGTGTGTGTGTGTGTGATGGTGTGCTTGATGTGCGTCTGTGCATTTGTGTCTGCGTACATGTGAGTAATTTTGTGACAGTGTGTACAACTGTGTGTATTCTGGTGTGTGCCTGTGTGAGTGTGTGATTTTGTGTGGTTTTCAGTGAGTGAGCATGTGTTTGAGATTGTGAGTGCCCAAGGGGCTGTGTGTGTTGTGTGAGAGTGTGAAAGGTGATAGTATGTGATTGTGTGTGAGTTAATATGAGCAGGTGTGTTTGAGTGTTTAAGTGAGTGTGTGTTTGTGATAGAGTAGCTTGAGTGTGTGTGTTACACTGTGTGTATGAGTGACTGTGTGCTTCTGTTTACACGAGAGTGTGTGTGAGTGTGTGTTCGTGTTTGCAGGTGTGGAAGTGAGAGATAGACTGTGTGACTGTGTGAGTGTGTGTGATTGTGTGATTGTATGTGAATAGTTGTGAGGGTATGTATGCACGTGTGTGTGAATGTGAGTGTTTGAATGTGCACAAGTGCGTATGTGAGTGTGTTACTGTTCAGGTATGCATAAGGATGAATATATCAGTGAGTGTGAGTGTCAGTGGGACTTTGAGGGTGCGTGAGTGTGAGAGACAGTATGTCTGAGCATGTGTGTGTAAGTGTGTGTTCTAAAGACTGTTTTTGAATGTGTGTGCGTGTGTAAATTGTATGAATGTCTGAGAGTGACAGCACACAAGACGAATGTCTGTGTGTGTGAACATTTGTGTGTATATGAGAGTCTGTGTAAGTTCGTTTGCTGGTGTGCTAGTGTGTGTGTAGGTGTCTGAGTGTGAGAAAATGAGAGTTTGTGAGTGTGTATTCGAGAATGTTGCAGCTTTTGTGTGATTGTGTTATTTTGCTTGAATGCGTGTGTTTGAGTGTCTGTGTGGTTGCTTTCACATGTGTGATGTTTGCTTGTGTGTGTGAGTGTGTGGGTCTGTGTGTGCGTCTGCTTGTGTGTCAGTGTGAGAGTGTGAGGGGAATGGGGTGAATTATGATGCAAGGGTGCCTAACATGTTTGGAAGCGAAATGGGCATTCTCTGAGATAACGGAAAGCGACAGAACATGGTGGGAGACTATATATAGGAGTGCAATGTTGTCGAATGGTTTGGAAAGTGCTGCAATGTGACGCAGTAGATGGTTCCTGTGTGTTTTGGAAGAGAACGGATCCTTCTTTGATGGAAAGAAACGCAGTAGAACGTGGTGGATTGTTGTAGAATGCAGTGGAATGTTATGTAATGGAGAGCATTGTGATGAAGTGGAGAGAAAGTGAGTGGTTTGGACACGAGAATAGCCTTCTTTCATGGAATGGAATGCAATACATGTTGATGGATTTTTGGGTACGATAGTAGAAAATTGTGGAATGGAGTGAAATGTAGTGCAATAGACGGTTGAGGACCTTGTTTTATGCGAACGGTTGTATGTGTGTGTGACTGTGCAGCTGTGTGCGTTTGTGTGAGTGATTGTCATAGAGAGTGTGAGTGTGGAAGAGAGCGTGTGCATGATTGTGAGGGAGGTGTTGTGTGAGTGCACATGTGTGTGAAAGGCTGAGTGTGAGTGTGTTTATGGGAGTGTGTGTGAGCATGCTTATGTGAGAGTGAATATGAGGGATTACATGTGCGTTTGTGAGTGTATGAGAATGTGTGGGTGTGTGTGATACTGTGAGCCTGTGTGAGTACATGTATGAGTGTGAGAAAATGTGTGAGAATGTGAGTGAGTACATGTGAGTCTGAGTGAGGATATGTCAGTGTGACAGTGACTATGTCAGGTGTGTAGGTCTGCACATGTGTTTGGGTCTATGTACATGTGTGTGTTTGTTAGTTTGTGAGACTATAGGTGTCTGTGAGTGTGCGATTGTTGATATGTGATTGTGTGAGTCTGTGTGTGTCGGGCAGTGGGTGAGTTTGTGATAGTGTGAGAGGATAGCTTACTTTATTGTGTGTGCTTTGGTGAGCATATATTTGTTGGTGTTTCTGTGAGCGTGTTTGTGAGAGCGGAGGTATGTGAGTGGAAGTGTGACTCTGGATGTGTGACTGTGTGTGTTTGTGATAGTATGAGTGCATGTGAATATTTGTTAATATTTGAGTGTGCTTGTGTGTGTGTTTCAGTGGTCAGTAAGTATGTGTGTGTGTGTTTGTGAGTTTTTGTGAGTGTGTTTGTAGGTGTGGGAGTGTGGGAGAAGTGTTATTTTGTGACAGTGTGTGTTTGCTAATGTGTCTGAATGTCTGAATAATTGTGTGACTGTACGTGTTTGTGAGTGTGCGTGTGGTAGTGTGTGTGTACGAATGTGTGAGTGTGTCTGATTATGAGTATGAGTGTGTCAGAGTACCTGAGTGTGTGTTTAAATGTGATTGTGAGAGTGCTGGTGAGTGGGAGTGTGCGGGTGTGTATATGGCTGTGCTATTGTTTGAGAGAGTGTGTGATGGTATGTGAGGATGGGTATGAGTTTGTCTATGTTTAGGTGTGAGAGTGTGTGTGAGTGTGTGTTAGTGTGTGATGCTGTGTGACATTATGTGTTTGTGTGAGTGTAGTTGTGTCAGAGAGGGTGTGCGAATATTCATTTTTGAATGTGTGAACGAGTGTGAGCCTTTGTGTGATGGTGTGTGTGAGTGAGTGTTTCTGTTTGCCATTATGTGTGTGATTGTGTGAATGAGTGTGACCAGTTAGAAATTTATCTGTGTGCGTACTTGTGTGAGTGTATATGACAGTGAGATTGTGAGCAGGTGTGAGTCTGTGAGTGTGTGTTTGTGTGTGTGTGTGTGTGATGGTGTGCTTGATGTGCGTCTGTGCATTTGTGTCTGCGTACATGTGAGTAATTTTGTGACAGTGTGTACAACTGTGTGTATTCTGGTGTGTGCCTGTGTGTGTGTGATTTTGTGTGGTTTTCAGTGAGTGAGCATGTGTTTGAGATTGTGAGTGCCCAAGGGGCTGTGTGTGTTGTGTGAGAGTGTGAAAGGTGATAGTATGTGATTGTGTGTGAGTTAATATGAGCAGGTGTGTTTGAGTGTTTAAGTGAGTGTGTGTTTGTGATAGAGTAGCTTGAGTGTGTGTGTTACACTGTGTGTATGAGTGACTGTGTGCTTCTGTTTACACGAGAGTGTGTGTGAGTGTGTGTTCGTGTTTGCAGGTGTGGAAGTGAGAGATAGACTGTGTGACTGTGTGAGTGTGTGTGATTGTGTGATTGTATGTGAATAGTTGTGAGGGTATGTATGCACGTGTGTGTGAATGTGAGTGTCTGAATGTGCACAAGTGCGTATGTGAGTGTGTTACTGTTCAGGTATGCATAAGGATGAATATATCAGTGAGTGTGAGTGTCAGTGGGACTTTGAGGGTGCGTGAGTGTGAGAGACAGTATGTCTGAGCATGTGTGTGTAAGTGTGTGTTCTAAAGACTGTTTTTGAATGTGTGTGCGTGTGTAAATTGTATGAATGTCTGAGAGTGACAGCACACAAGACGAATGTCTGTGTGTGTGAACACTTGTGTGTATATGAGAGTCTGTGTAAGTGCGTTTGCTGGAGTGCTAGTGTGTGTGTAGGTGTCTGAGTGTGAGAAAATGAGAGTTTGTGAGTGTGTATTCGAGAATGTTGCAGCTTTTGTGTGATTGTGTTATTTTGCTTGAATGCGTGTGTTTGAGTGTCTGTGTGGTTGCTTTCACATGTGTGATGTTTGCTTGTGTGTGTGAGTGTGTGGGTCTGTGTGTGCGTCTGCTTGTGTGTCAGTGTGAGAGTGTGAGGGGAATGGGGTGAATTATGATGCAAGGGTGCCTAACATGTTTGGAAGCGAAATGGGCATTCTCTGAGATAACGGAAAGCGACAGAACATGGTGGGAGACTATATATAGGAGTGCAATGTTGTCGAATGGTTTGGAAAGTGCTGCAATGTGACGCAGTAGATGGTTCCTGTGTGTTTTGGAAGAGAACGGATCCTTCTTTGATGGAAAGAAACGCAGTAGAACGTGGTGGATTGTTGTAGAATGCAGTGGAATGTTGTGTAATGGAGAGCATTGTGATGAAGTGGAGAGAAAGTGAGTGGTTTGGACACGAGAGTAGCCTTCTTTCATGGAATGGAATGCAATACATGTTGATGGATTTTTGGGTACGATAGTAGAAAATTGTGGAATGGAGTGAAATGTAGTGCAATAGACGGTTGAGGACCTTGTTTTATGCGAACGGTTGTATGTGTGTGTGACTGTGCAGCTGTGTGCGTTTGTGTGAGTGATTGTCATAGAGAGTGTGAGTGTGGAAGAGAGCGTGTGCATGATTGTGAGGGAGGTGTTGTGTGAGTGCACATGTGTGTGAAAGGCTGAGTGTGAGTGTGTTTATGGGAGTGTGTGTGAGCATGCTTATGTGAGAGTGAATATGAGGGATTACATGTGCGTTTGTGAGTGTATGAGAATGTGTGGGTGTGTGTGATACTGTGAGCCTGTGTGAGTACATGTATGAGTGTGAGAAAATGTGTGAGAATGTGAGTGAGTACATGTGAGTCTGAGTGAGGATATGTCAGTGTGACAGTGACTATGTCAGGTGTGTAGGTCTGCACATGTGTTTGGGTCTATGTACATGTGTGTGTTTGTTAGTTTGTGAGACTATAGGTGTCTGTGAGTGTGCGATTGTTGATATGTGATTGTGTGAGTCTGTGTGTGTCGGGCAGTGGGTGAGTTTGTGATAGTGTGAGAGGATAGCTTACTTTATTGTGTGTGCTTTGGTGAGCATATATTTGTTGGTGTTTCTGTGAGCGTGTTTGTGAGAGCGGAGGTATGTGAGTGGAAGTGTGACTCTGGATGTGTGACTGTGTGTGTTTGTGATAGTATGAGTGCATGTGAATATTTGTTAATATTTGAGTGTGCTTGTGTGTGTGTTTCAGTGGTCAGTAAGTATGTGTGTGTGTGTTTGTGAGTTTTTGTGAGTGTGTTTGTAGGTGTGGGAGTGTGGGAGAAGTGTTATTTTGTGACAGTGTGTGTTTGCTAATGTGTCTGAATGTCTGAATAATTGTGTGACTGTACGTGTTTGTGAGTGAGTGTGCGTGTGGTAGTGTGTGTGTACGAATGTGTGAGTGTGTCTGATTATGAGTATGAGTGTGTCAGAGTACCTGAGTGTGTGTTTAAATGTGATTGTGAGAGTGCTGGTGAGTGGGAGTGTGCGGGTGTGTATATGGCTGTGCTATTGTTTGAGAGAGTGTGTGATGGTATGTGAGGATGGGTATGAGTTTGTCTATGTTTAGGTGTGAGAGTGTGTGTGAGTGTGTGTTAGTGTGTGATGCTGTGTAACATTATGTGTTTGTGTGAGTGTAGTTGTGTCAGAGAGGGTGTGCGAATATTCATTTTTGAATGTGTGAACGAGTGTGAGCCTTTGTGTGATGGTGTGTGTGAGTGAGTGTTTCTGTTTGCCATTATATGTGTGATTGTGTGAATGAGTGTGACCAGTTAGAAATTTATCTGTGTGCGTACTTGTGTGAGTGTATATGACAGTGAGATTGTGAGCAGGTGTGAGTCTGTGAGTGTGTGTTTGTGTGTGTGTGTGTGTGATGGTGTGCTTGATGTGCGTCTGTGCATTTGTGTCTGTGTACATGTGAGTAATTTTGTGACAGTGTGTACAACTGTGTGTATTCTGGTGTGTGCCTGTGTGAGTGTGTGATTTTGTGTGGTTTTCAGTGAGTGAGCATGTGTTTGAGATTGTGAGTGCCCAAGGGGCTGTGTGTGTTGTGTGAGAGTGTGAAAGGTGATAGTATGTGATTGTGTGTGAGTTAATATGAGCAGGTGTGTTTGAGTGTTTAAGTGAGTGTGTGTTTGTGATAGAGTAGCTTGAGTGTGTGTGTTACACTGTGTGTATGAGTGACTGTGTGCTTCTGTTTACACGAGAGTGTGTGTGAGTGTGTGTTCGTGTTTGCAGGTGTGGAAGTGAGAGATAGACTGTGTGACTGTGTGAGTGTGTGTGATTGTGTGATTGTATGTGAATAGTTGTGAGGGTATGTATGCACGTGTGTGTGAATGTGAGTGTTTGAATGTGCACAAGTGCGTATGTGAGTGTGTTACTGTTCAGGTATGCATAAGGATGAATATATCAGTGAGTGTGAGTGTCAGTGGGACTTTGAGGGTGCGTGAGTGTGAGAGACAGTATGTCTGAGCATGTGTGTGTAAGTGTGTGTTCTAAAGACTGTTTTTGAATGTGTGTGCGTGTGTAAATTGTATGAATGTCTGAGAGTGACAGCACACAAGACGAATGTCTGTGTGTGTGAACACTTGTGTGTATATGAGAGTCGGTGTAAGTGCGTTTGCTGGAGTGCTAGTGTGTGTGTAGGTGTCTGAGTGTGAGAAAATGAGAGTTTGTGAGTGTGTATTCGAGAATGTTGCAGCTTTTGTGTGATTGTGTTATTTTGCTTGAATGCGTGTGTTTGAGTGTCTGTGTGGTTGCTTTCACATGTGTGATGTTTGCTTGTGTGTGTGAGTGTGTGGGTCTGTGTGTGCGTCTGCTTGTGTGTCAGTGTGAGAGTGTGAGGGGAATGGGGTGAATTATGATGCAAGGGTGCCTAACATGTTTGGAAGCGAAATGGGCATTCTCTGAGATAACGGAAAGCGACAGAACATGGTGGGAGACTATATATAGGAGTGCAATGTTGTCGAATGGTTTGGAAAGTGCTGCAATGTGACGCAGTAGATGGTTCCTGTGTGTTTTGGAAGAGAACGGATCCTTCTTTGATGGAAAGAAACGCAGTAGAACGTGGTGGATTGTTGTAGAATGCAGTGGAATGTTGTGTAATGGAGAGCATTGTGATGAAGTGGAGAGAAAGTGAGTGGTTTGGACACGAGAGTAGCCTTCTTTCATGGAATGGAATGCAATACATGTTGATGGATTTTTGGGTACGATAGTAGAAAATTGTTTAATGGAGTGAAATGTAGTGCAATAGACGGTTGAGGACCTTGTTTTATGCGAACGGTTGTATGTGTGTGTGACTGTGCAGCTGTGTGCGTTTGTGTGAGTGATTGTCATAGAGAGTGTGAGTGTGGAAGAGAGCGTGTGCATGATTGTGAGGGAGGTGTTGTGTGAGTGCACATGTGTGTGAAAGGCTGAGTGTGAGTGTGTTTATGGGAGTGTGTGTGAGCATGCTTATGTGAGAGTGAATATGAGGGATTACATGTGCGTTTGTGAGTGTATGAGAATGTGTGGGTGTGTGTGATACTGTGAGCCTGTGTGAGTACATGTATGAGTGTGAGAAAATGTGTGAGAATGTGAGTGAGTACATGTGAGTCTGAGTGAGGATATGTCAGTGTGACAGTGACTATGTCAGGTGTGTAGGTCTGCACATGTGTTTGGGTCTATGTACATGTGTGTGTTTGTTAGTTTGTGAGACTATAGGTGTCTGTGAGTGTGCGATTGTTGATATGTGATTGTGTGAGTCTGTGTGTGTCGGGCAGTGGGTGAGTTTGTGATAGTGTGAGAGGATAGCTTACTTTATTGTGTGTGCTTTGGTGAGCATATATTTGTTGGTGTTTCTGTGAGCGTGTTTGTGAGAGCGGAGGTATGTGAGTGGAAGTGTGACTCTGAATGTGTGACTGTGTGTGTTTGTGATAGTATGAGTGCATGTGAATATTTGTTAATATATTAGTGTGCTTGTGTGTGTGTTTCAGTGGTCAGTAAGTATGTGTGTGTGTGTTTGTGAGTTTTTGTGAGTGTGTTTGTAGGTGTGGGAGTGTGGGAGAAGTGTTATTTTGTGACAGTGTGTGTTTGCCAATGTGTCTGAATGTCTGAATAATTGTGTGACTGTACGTGTTTGTGAGTGAGTGTGCGTGTGTAAGTGTGTGTGTACGAATGTGTGAGTGTGTCTGATTATGAGTATGAGTGTGTCAGAGTACCTGAGTGTGTGTTTAAATGTGATTGTGAGAGTGCTGGTGAGTGGGAGTGTGCGGGTGTGTATATGGCTGTGCTATTGTTTGAGAGAGTGTGTGATGGTATGTGAGGATGGGTGTGAGTTTGTCTATGTTTAGGTGTGAGAGTGTGTGTGAGTGTGTGTTAGTGTGTGATGCTGTGTGACATTATGTGTTTGTGTGAGTGTAGTTGTGTCAGAGAGGGTGTGCGAATATTCATTTTTGAATGTGTGAACGAGTGTGAGCCTTTGTGTGATGGTGTGTGTGAGTGAGTGTTTCTGTTTGCCATTATATGTGTGATTGTGTGAATGAGTGTGACCAGTTAGAAATTTATCTGTGTGTGTACTTGTGTGAGTGTATATGACAGTGAGATTGTGAGCAGGTGTGAGTCTGTGAGTGTGTGTTTGTGTGTGTGAGAGTGTGTGTGATGGTGTGCTTGATGTGCGTCTGTGCATTTGTGTCTGCGTACATGTGAGTAATTTTGTGACAGTGTGTACAACTGTGTGTATTCTGGTGTGTGCCTGTGTGAGTGTGTGATTTTGTGTGGTTTTCAGTGAGTGAGCATGTGTTTGAGAGTGTGAGTGTCCAAGGGGCTGTGTGTGTTGTGTGAGAGTGTGAAAGGTGATAGTATGTGATTGTGTGTGAGTTAATATGAGCAGGTGTGTTTGAGTGTTTAAGTGAGTGTGTGTTTGTGATAGAGTAGCTTGAGTGTGTGTGTTACACTGTGTGTATGAGTGACTGTGTGCTTCTGTTTACACGAGAGTGTGTGTGAGTGTGTGTTCGTGTTTGCAGGTGTGGAAGTGAGAGATAGACTGTGTGACTGTGTGAGTGTGTGTGATTGTGTGATTGTATGTGAATAGTTGTGAGGGTATGTATGCACGTGTGTGTGAATGTGAGTGTTTGAATGTGCACAAGTGCGTATGTGAGTGTGTTACTGTTCAGGTATGCATAAGGATGAATATATCAGTGAGTGTGAGTGTCAGTGGGACTTTGAGGGTGCGTGAGTGTGAGAGACAGTATGTCTGAGCATGTGTGTGTAAGTGTGTGTTCTAAAGACTGTTTTTGAATGTGTGTGCGTGTGTAAATTGTATGAATGTCTGAGAGTGACAGCACACAAGACGAATGTCTGTGTGTGTGAACACTTGTGTGTATATGAGAGACTGTGTAAGTGCGTTTGCTGGAGTGCTAGTGTGTGTGTAGGTGTCTGAGTGTGAGAAAATGAGAGTTTGTGAGTGTGTATTCGAGAATGTTGCAGCTTTTGTGTGATTGTGTTATTTTGCTTGAATGCGTGTGTTTGAGTGTCTGTGTGGTTGCTTTCACATGTGTGATGTTTGCTTGTGTGTGTGAGTGTGTGGGTCTGTGTGTGCGTCTGCTTGTGTGTCAGTGTGAGAGTGTGAGGGGAATGGGGTGAATTATGATGCAAGGGTGCCTAACATGTTTGGAAGCGAAATGGGCATTCTCTGAGATAACGGAAAGCGACAGAACATGGTGGGAGACTATATATAGGAGTGCAATGTTGTCGAATGGTTTGGAAAGTGCTGCAATGTGACGCAGTAGATGGTTCCTGTGTGTTTTGGAAGAGAACGGATCCTTCTTTGATGGAAAGAAACGCAGTAGAACGTGGTGGATTGTTGTAGAATGCAGTGGAATGTTGTGTAATGGAGAGCATTGTGATGAAGTGGAGAGAAAGTGAGTGGTTTGGACACGAGAGTAGCCTTCTTTCATGGAATGGAATGCAATACATGTTGATGGATTTTTGGGTACGATAGTAGAAAATTGTGGAATGGAGTGAAATGTAGTGCAATAGACGGTTGAGGACCTTGTTTTATGCGAACGGTTGTATGTGTGTGTGACTGTGCAGCTGTGTGCGTTTGTGTGAGTGATTGTCATAGAGAGTGTGAGTGTGGAAGAGAGCGTGTGCATGATTGTGAGGGAGGTGTTGTGTGAGTGCACATGTGTGTGAAAGGCTGAGTGTGAGTGTGTTTATGGGAGTGTGTGTGAGCATGCTTATGTGAGAGTGAATATGAGGGATTACATGTGCGTTTGTGAGTGTATGAGAATGTGTGGGTGTGTGTGATACTGTGAGCCTGTGTGAGTACATGTATGAGTGTGAGAAAATGTGTGAGAATGTGAGTGAGTACATGTGAGTCTGAGTGAGGATATGTCAGTGTGACAGTGACTATGTCAGGTGTGTAGGTCTGCACATGTGTTTGGGTCTATGTACATGTGTGTGTTTGTTAGTTTGTGAGACTATAGGTGTCTGTGAGTGTGCGATTGTTGATATGTGATTGTGTGAGTCTGTGTGTGTCGGGCAGTGGGTGAGTTTGTGATAGTGTGAGAGGATAGCTTACTTTATTGTGTGTGCTTTGGTGAGCATATATTTGTTGGTGTTTCTGTGAGCGTGTTTGTGAGAGCGGAGGTATGTGAGTGGAAGTGTGACTCTGAATGTGTGACTGTGTGTGTTTGTGATAGTATGAGTGCATGTGAATATTTGTTAATATATTAGTGTGCTTGTGTGTGTGTTTCAGTGGTCAGTAAGTATGTGTGTGTGTGTTTGTGAGTTTTTGTGAGTGTGTTTGTAGGTGTGGGAGTGTGGGAGAAGTGTTATTTTGTGACAGTGTGTGTTTGCCAATGTGTCTGAATGTCTGAATAATTGTGTGACTGTACGTGTTTGTGAGTGAGTGTGCGTGTGTAAGTGTGTGTGTACGAATGTGTGAGTGTGTCTGATTATGAGTATGAGTGTGTCAGAGTACCTGAGTGTGTGTTTAAATGTGATTGTGAGAGTGCTGGTGAGTGGGAGTGTGCGGGTGTGTATATGGCTGTGCTATTGTTTGAGAGAGTGTGTGATGGTATGTGAGGATGGGTGTGAGTTTGTCTATGTTTAGGTGTGAGAGTGTGTGTGAGTGTGTGTTAGTGTGTGATGCTGTGTGACATTATGTGTTTGTGTGAGTGTAGTTGTGTCAGAGAGGGTGTGCGAATATTCATTTTTGAATGTGTGAACGAGTGTGAGCCTTTGTGTGATGGTGTGTGTGAGTGAGTGTTTCTGTTTGCCATTATATGTGTGATTGTGTGAATGAGTGTGACCAGTTAGAAATTTATCTGTGTGTGTACTTGTGTGAGTGTATATGACAGTGAGATTGTGAGCAGGTGTGAGTCTGTGAGTGTGTGTTTGTGTGTGTGAGAGTGTGTGTGATGGTGTGCTTGATGTGCGTCTGTGCATTTGTGTCTGCGTACATGTGAGTAATTTTGTGACAGTGTGTACAACTGTGTGTATTCTGGTGTGTGCCTGTGTGAGTGTGTGATTTTGTGTGGTTTTCAGTGAGTGAGCATGTGTTTGAGAGTGTGAGTGTCCAAGGGGCTGTGTGTGTTGTGTGAGAGTGTGAAAGGTGATAGTATGTGATTGTGTGTGAGTTAATATGAGCAGGTGTGTTTGAGTGTTTAAGTGAGTGTGTGTTTGTGATAGAGTAGCTTGAGTGTGTGTGTTACACTGTGTGTATGAGTGACTGTGTGCTTCTGTTTACACGAGAGTGTGTGTGAGTGTGTGTTCGTGTTTGCAGGTGTGGAAGTGAGAGATAGACTGTGTGACTGTGTGAGTGTGTGTGATTGTGTGATTGTATGTGAATAGTTGTGAGGGTATGTATGCACGTGTGTGTGAATGTGAGTGTTTGAATGTGCACAAGTGCGTATGTGAGTGTGTTACTGTTCAGGTATGCATAAGGATGAATATATCAGTGAGTGTGAGTGTCAGTGGGACTTTGAGGGTGCGTGAGTGTGAGAGACAGTATGTCTGAGCATGTGTGTGTAAGTGTGTGTTCTAAAGACTGTTTTTGAATGTGTGTGCGTGTGTAAATTGTATGAATGTCTGAGAGTGACAGCACACAAGACGAATGTCTGTGTGTGTGAACACTTGTGTGTATATGAGAGACTGTGTAAGTGCGTTTGCTGGAGTGCTAGTGTGTGTGTAGGTGTCTGAGTGTGAGAAAATGAGAGTTTGTGAGTGTGTATTCGAGAATGTTGCAGCTTTTGTGTGATTGTGTTATTTTGCTTGAATGCGTGTGTTTGAGTGTCTGTGTGGTTGCTTTCACATGTGTGATGTTTGCTTGTGTGTGTGAGTGTGTGGGTCTGTGTGTGCGTCTGCTTGTGTGTCAGTGTGAGAGTGTGAGGGGAATGGGGTGAATTATGATGCAAGGGTGCCTAACATGTTTGGAAGCGAAATGGGCATTCTCTGAGATAACGGAAAGCGACAGAACATGGTGGGAGACTATATATAGGAGTGCAATGTTGTCGAATGGTTTGGAAAGTGCTGCAATGTGACGCAGTAGATGGTTCCTGTGTGTTTTGGAAGAGAACGGATCCTTCTTTGATGGAAAGAAACGCAGTAGAACGTGGTGGATTGTTGTAGAATGCAGTGGAATGTTGTGTAATGGAGAGCATTGTGATGAAGTGGAGAGAAAGTGAGTGGTTTGGACACGAGAGTAGCCTTCTTTCATGGAATGGAATGCAATACATGTTGATGGATTTTTGGGTACGATAGTAGAAAATTGTGGAATGGAGTGAAATGTAGTGCAATAGACGGTTGAGGACCTTGTTTTATGCGAACGGTTGTATGTGTGTGTGACTGTGCAGCTGTGTGCGTTTGTGTGAGTGATTGTCATAGAGAGTGTGAGTGTGGAAGAGAGCGTGTGCATGATTGTGAGGGAGGTGTTGTGTGAGTGCACATGTGTGTGAAAGGCTGAGTGTGAGTGTGTTTATGGGAGTGTGTGTGAGCATGCTTATGTGAGAGTGAATATGAGGGATTACATGTGCGTTTGTGAGTGTATGAGAATGTGTGGGTGTGTGTGATACTGTGAGCCTGTGTGAGTACATGTATGAGTGTGAGAAAATGTGTGAGAATGTGAGTGAGTACATGTGAGTCTGAGTGAGGATATGTCAGTGTGACAGTGACTATGTCAGGTGTGTAGGTCTGCACATGTGTTTGGGTCTATGTACATGTGTGTGTTTGTTAGTTTGTGAGACTATAGGTGTCTGTGAGTGTGCGATTGTTGATATGTGATTGTGTGAGTCTGTGTGTGTCGGGCAGTGGGTGAGTTTGTGATAGTGTGAGAGGATAGCTTACTTTATTGTGTGTGCTTTGGTGAGCATATATTTGTTGGTGTTTCTGTGAGCGTGTTTGTGAGAGCGGAGGTATGTGAGTGGAAGTGTGACTCTGAATGTGTGACTGTGTGTGTTTGTGATAGTATGAGTGCATGTGAATATTTGTTAATATTTGAGTGTGCTTGTGTGTGTGTTTCAGTGGTCAGTAAGTATGTGTGTGTGTGTTTGTGAGTTTTTGTGAGTGTGTTTGTAGGTGTGGGAGTGTGGGAGAAGTGTTATTTTGTGACAGTGTGTGTTTGCCAATGTGTCTGAATGTCTGAATAATTGTGTGACTGTACGTGTTTGTGAGTGAGTGTGCGTGTGTAAGTGTGTGTGTACGAATGTGTGAGTGTGTCTGATTATGAGTATGAGTGTGTCAGAGTACCTGAGTGTGTGTTTAAATGTGATTGTGAGAGTGCTGGTGAGTGGGAGTGTGCGGGTGTGTATATGGCTGTGCTATTGTTTGAGAGAGTGTGTGATGGTATGTGAGGATGGGTGTGAGTTTGTCTATGTTTAGGTGTGAGAGTGTGTGTGAGTGTGTGTTAGTGTGTGATGCTGTGTGACATTATGTGTTTGTGTGAGTGTAGTTGTGTCAGAGAGGGTGTGCGAATATTCATTTTTGAATGTGTGAACGAGTGTGAGCCTTTGTGTGATGGTGTGTGTGAGTGAGTGTTTCTGTTTGCCATTATATGTGTGATTGTGTGAATGAGTGTGACCAGTTAGAAATTTATCTGTGTGTGTACTTGTGTGAGTGTATATGACAGTGAGATTGTGAGCAGGTGTGAGTCTGTGAGTGTGTGTTTGTGTGTGTGAGAGTGTGTGTGATGGTGTGCTTGATGTGCGTCTGTGCATTTGTGTCTGCGTACATGTGAGTAATTTTGTGACAGTGTGTACAACTGTGTGTATTCTGGTGTGTGCCTGTGTGAGTGTGTGATTTTGTGTGGTTTTCAGTGAGTGAGCATGTGTTTGAGAGTGTGAGTGTCCAAGGGGCTGTGTGTGTTGTGTGAGAGTGTGAAAGGTGATAGTATGTGATTGTGTGTGAGTTAATATGAGCAGGTGTGTTTGAGTGTTTAAGTGAGTGTGTGTTTGTGATAGAGTAGCTTGAGTGTGTGTGTTACACTGTGTGTATGAGTGACTGTGTGCTTCTGTTTACACGAGAGTGTGTGTGAGTGTGTGTTCGTGTTTGCAGGTGTGGAAGTGAGAGATAGACTGTGTGACTGTGTGAGTGTGTGTGATTGTGTGATTGTATGTGAATAGTTGTGAGGGTATGTATGCACGTGTGTGTGAATGTGAGTGTTTGAATGTGCACAAGTGCGTATGTGAGTGTGTTACTGTTCAGGTATGCATAAGGATGAATATATCAGTGAGTGTGAGTGTCAGTGGGACTTTGAGGGTGCGTGAGTGTGAGAGACAGTATGTCTGAGCATGTGTGTGTAAGTGTGTGTTCTAAAGACAGTTTTTGAATGTGTGTGCGTGTGTAAATTGTATGAATGTCTGAGAGTGACAGCACACAAGACGAATGTCTGTGTGTGTGAACACTTGTGTGTATATGAGAGTCGGTGTAAGTGCGTTTGCTGGAGTGCTAGTGTGTGTGTAGGTGTCTGAGTGTGAGAAAATGAGAGTTTGTGAGTGTGTATTCGAGAATGTTGCAGCTTTTGTGTGATTGTGTTATTTTGCTTGAATGCGTGTGTTTGAGTGTCTGTGTGGTTGCTTTCACATGTGTGATGTTTGCTTGTGTGTGTGAGTGTGTGGGTCTGTGTGTGCGTCTGCTTGTGTGTCAGTGTGAGAGTGTGAGGGGAATGGGGTGAATTATGATGCAAGGGTGCCTAACATGTTTGGAAGCGAAATGGGCATTCTCTGAGATAACGGAAAGCGACAGAACATGGTGGGAGACTATATATAGGAGTGCAATGTTGTCGAATGGTTTGGAAAGTGCTGCAATGTGACGCAGTAGATGGTTCCTGTGTGTTTTGGAAGAGAACGGATCCTTCTTTGATGGAAAGAAACGCAGTAGAACGTGGTGGATTGTTGTAGAATGCAGTGGAATGTTGTGTAATGGAGAGCATTGTGATGAAGTGGAGAGAAAGTGAGTGGTTTGGACACGAGAGTAGCCTTCTTTCATGGAATGGAATGCAATACATGTTGATGGATTTTTGGGTACGATAGTAGAAAATTGTGGAATGGAGTGAAATGTAGTGCAATAGACGGTTGAGGACCTTGTTTTATGCGAACGGTTGTATGTGTGTGTGACTGTGCAGCTGTGTGCGTTTGTGTGAGTGATTGTCATAGAGAGTGTGAGTGTGGAAGAGAGCGTGTGCATGATTGTGAGGGAGGTGTTGTGTGAGTGCACATGTGTGTGAAAGGCTGAGTGTGAGTGTGTTTATGGGAGTGTGTGTGAGCATGCTTATGTGAGAGTGAATATGAGGGATTACATGTGCGTTTGTGAGTGTATGAGAATGTGTGGGTGTGTGTGATACTGTGAGCCTGTGTGAGTACATGTATGAGTGTGAGAAAATGTGTGAGAATGTGAGTGAGTACATGTGAGTCTGAGTGAGGATATGTCAGTGTGACAGTGACTATGTCAGGTGTGTAGGTCTGCACATGTGTTTGGGTCTATGTACATGTGTGTGTTTGTTAGTTTGTGAGACTATAGGTGTCTGTGAGTGTGCGATTGTTGATATGTGATTGTGTGAGTCTGTGTGTGTCGGGCAGTGGGTGAGTTTGTGATAGTGTGAGAGGATTGCTTACTTTATTGTGTGTGCTTTGGTGAGCATATATTTGTTGGTGTTTCTGTGAGCGTGTTTGTGAGAGCGGAGGTATGTGAGTGGAAGTGTGACTCTGAATGTGTGACTGTGTGTGTTTGTGATAGTATGAGTGCATGTGAATATTTGTTAATATTTGAGTGTGCTTGTGTGTGTGTTTCAGTGGTCAGTAAGTATGTGTGTGTGTGTTTGTGAGTTTTTGTGAGTGTGTTTGTAGGTGTGGGAGTGTGGGAGAAGTGTTATTTTGTGACAGTGTGTGTTTGCCAATGTGTCTGAATGTCTGAATAATTGTGTGACTGTACGTGTTTGTGAGTGAGTGTGCGTGTGTAAGTGTGTGTGTACGAATGTGTGAGTGTGTCTGATTATGAGTATGAGTGTGTCAGAGTACCTGAGTGTGTGTTTAAATGTGATTGTGAGAGTGCTGGTGAGTGGGAGTGTGCGGGTGTGTATATGGCTGTGCTATTGTTTGAGAGAGTGTGTGATGGTATGTGAGGATGGGTATGAGTTTGTCTATGTTTAGGTGTGAGAGTGTGTGTGAGTGTGTGTTAGTGTGAGACGCTGTGTGACATTATGTGTTTGTGTGAGTGTAGTTGTGTCAGAGAGGGTGTGCGAATATTCATTTTTGAATGTGTGAACGAGTGTGAGCCTTTGTGTGATGGTGTGTGTGAGTGAGTGTTTCTGTTTGCCATTATGTGTGTGATTGTGTGAATGAGTGTGACCAGTTAGAAATTTATCTGTGTGCGTACTTGTGTGAGTGTATATGACAGTGAGATTGTGAGCAGGTGTGAGTCTGTGAGTGTGTGTTTGTGTGTGTGAGAGTGTGTGTGATGGTGTGCTTGATGTGCGTCTGTGCATTTGTGTCTGCGTACATGTGAGTAATTTTGTGACAGTGTGTACAACTGTGTGTATTCTGGTGTGTGCCTGTGTGAGTGTGTGATTTTGTGTGGTTTTCAGTGAGTGAGCATGTGTTTGAGAGTGTGAGTGTCCAAGGGGCTGTGTGTGTTGTGTGAGAGTGTGAAAGGTGATAGTATGTGATTGTGTGTGAGTTAATATGAGCAGGTGTGTTTGAGTGTTTAAGTGAGTGTGTGTTTGTGATAGAGTAGCTTGAGTGTGTGTGTTACACTGTGTGTATGAGTGACTGTGTGCTTCTGTTTACACGAGAGTGTGTGTGAGTGTGTGTTCGTGTTTGCAGGTGTGGAAGTGAGAGATAGACTGTGTGACTGTGTGAGTGTGTGTGATTGTGTGATTGTATGTGAATAGTTGTGAGGGTATGTATGCACGTGTGTGTGAATGTGAGTGTTTGAATGTGCACAAGTGCGTATGTGAGTGTGTTACTGTTCAGGTATGCATAAGGATGAATATATCAGTGAGTGTGAGTGTCAGTGGGACTTTGAGGGTGCGTGAGTGTGAGAGACAGTATGTCTGAGCATGTGTGTGTAAGTGTGTGTTCTAAAGACAGTTTTTGAATGTGTGTGCGTGTGTAAATTGTATGAATGTCTGAGAGTGACAGCACACAAGACGAATGTCTGTGTGTGTGAACACTTGTGTGTATATGAGAGTCGGTGTAAGTGCGTTTGCTGGAGTGCTAGTGTGTGTGTAGGTGTCTGAGTGTGAGAAAATGAGAGTTTGTGAGTGTGTATTCGAGAATGTTGCAGCTTTTGTGTGATTGTGTTATTTTGCTTGAATGCGTGTGTTTGAGTGTCTGTGTGGTTGCTTTCACATGTGTGATGTTTGCTTGTGTGTGTGAGTGTGTGGGTCTGTGTGTGCGTCTGCTTGTGTGTCAGTGTGAGAGTGTGAGGGGAATGGGGTGAATTATGATGCAAGGGTGCCTAACATGTTTGGAAGCGAAATGGGCATTCTCTGAGATAACGGAAAGCGACAGAACATGGTGGGAGACTATATATAGGAGTGCAATGTTGTCGAATGGTTTGGAAAGTGCTGCAATGTGACGCAGTAGATGGTTCCTGTGTGTTTTGGAAGAGAACGGATCCTTCTTTGATGGAAAGAAACGCAGTAGAACGTGGTGGATTGTTGTAGAATGCAGTGGAATGTTGTGTAATGGAGAGCATTGTGATGAAGTGGAGAGAAAGTGAGTGGTTTGGACACGAGAGTAGCCTTCTTTCATGGAATGGAATGCAATACATGTTGATGGATTTTTGGGTACGATAGTAGAAAATTGTGGAATGGAGTGAAATGTAGTGCAATAGACGGTTGAGGACCTTGTTTTATGCGAACGGTTGTATGTGTGTGTGACTGTGCAGCTGTGTGCGTTTGTGTGAGTGATTGTCATAGAGAGTGTGAGTGTGGAAGAGAGCGTGTGCATGATTGTGAGGGAGGTGTTGTGTGAGTGCACATGTGTGTGAAAGGCTGAGTGTGAGTGTGTTTATGGGAGTGTGTGTGAGCATGCTTATGTGAGAGTGAATATGAGGGATTACATGTGCGTTTGTGAGTGTATGAGAATGTGTGGGTGTGTGTGATACTGTGAGCCTGTGTGAGTACATGTATGAGTGTGAGAAAATGTGTGAGAATGTGAGTGAGTACATGTGAGTCTGAGTGAGGATATGTCAGTGTGACAGTGACTATGTCAGGTGTGTAGGTCTGCACATGTGTTTGGGTCTATGTACATGTGTGTGTTTGTTAGTTTGTGAGACTATAGGTGTCTGTGAGTGTGCGATTGTTGATATGTGATTGTGTGAGTCTGTGTGTGTCGGGCAGTGGGTGAGTTTGTGATAGTGTGAGAGGATAGCTTACTTTATTGTGTGTGCTTTGGTGAGCATATATTTGTTGGTGTTTCTGTGAGCGTGTTTGTGAGAGCGGAGGTATGTGAGTGGAAGTGTGACTCTGAATGTGTGACTGTGTGTGTTTGTGATAGTATGAGTGCATGTGAATATTTGTTAATATATTAGTGTGCTTGTGTGTGTGTTTCAGTGGTCAGTAAGTATGTGTGTGTGTGTTTGTGAGTTTTTGTGAGTGTGTTTGTAGGTGTGGGAGTGTGGGAGAAGTGTTATTTTGTGACAGTGTGTGTTTGCCAATGTGTCTGAATGTCTGAATAATTGTGTGACTGTACGTGTTTGTGAGTGAGTGTGCGTGTGTAAGTGTGTGTGTACGAATGTGTGAGTGTGTCTGATTATGAGTATGAGTGTGTCAGAGTACCTGAGTGTGTGTTTAAATGTGATTGTGAGAGTGCTGGTGAGTGGGAGTGTGCGGGTGTGTATATGGCTGTGCTATTGTTTGAGAGAGTGTGTGATGGTATGTGAGGATGGGTGTGAGTTTGTCTATGTTTAGGTGTGAGAGTGTGTGTGAGTGTGTGTTAGTGTGTGATGCTGTGTGACATTATGTGTTTGTGTGAGTGTAGTTGTGTCAGAGAGGGTGTGCGAATATTCATTTTTGAATGTGTGAACGAGTGTGAGCCTTTGTGTGATGGTGTGTGTGAGTGAGTGTTTCTGTTTGCCATTATATGTGTGATTGTGTGAATGAGTGTGACCAGTTAGAAATTTATCTGTGTGTGTACTTGTGTGAGTGTATATGACAGTGAGATTGTGAGCAGGTGTGAGTCTGTGAGTGTGTGTTTGTGTGTGTGAGAGTGTGTGTGATGGTGTGCTTGATGTGCGTCTGTGCATTTGTGTCTGCGTACATGTGAGTAATTTTGTGACAGTGTGTACAACTGTGTGTATTCTGGTGTGTGCCTGTGTGAGTGTGTGATTTTGTGTGGTTTTCAGTGAGTGAGCATGTGTTTGAGAGTGTGAGTGTCCAAGGGGCTGTGTGTGTTGTGTGAGAGTGTGAAAGGTGATAGTATGTGATTGTGTGTGAGTTAATATGAGCAGGTGTGTTTGAGTGTTTAAGTGAGTGTGTGTTTGTGATAGAGTAGCTTGAGTGTGTGTGTTACACTGTGTGTATGAGTGACTGTGTGCTTCTGTTTACACGAGAGTGTGTGTGAGTGTGTGTTCGTGTTTGCAGGTGTGGAAGTGAGAGATAGACTGTGTGACTGTGTGAGTGTGTGTGATTGTGTGATTGTATGTGAATAGTTGTGAGGGTATGTATGCACGTGTGTGTGAATGTGAGTGTTTGAATGTGCACAAGTGCGTATGTGAGTGTGTTACTGTTCAGGTATGCATAAGGATGAATATATCAGTGAGTGTGAGTGTCAGTGGGACTTTGAGGGTGCGTGAGTGTGAGAGACAGTATGTCTGAGCATGTGTGTGTAAGTGTGTGTTCTAAAGACAGTTTTTGAATGTGTGTGCGTGTGTAAATTGTATGAATGTCTGAGAGTGACAGCACACAAGACGAATGTCTGTGTGTGTGAACACTTGTGTGTATATGAGAGTCGGTGTAAGTGCGTTTGCTGGAGTGCTAGTGTGTGTGTAGGTGTCTGAGTGTGAGAAAATGAGAGTTTGTGAGTGTGTATTCGAGAATGTTGCAGCTTTTGTGTGATTGTGTTATTTTGCTTGAATGCGTGTGTTTGAGTGTCTGTGTGGTTGCTTTCACATGTGTGATGTTTGCTTGTGTGTGTGAGTGTGTGGGTCTGTGTGTGCGTCTGCTTGTGTGTCAGTGTGAGAGTGTGAGGGGAATGGGGTGAATTATGATGCAAGGGTGCCTAACATGTTTGGAAGCGAAATGGGCATTCTCTGAGATAACGGAAAGCGACAGAACATGGTGGGAGACTATATATAGGAGTGCAATGTTGTCGAATGGTTTGGAAAGTGCTGCAATGTGACGCAGTAGATGGTTCCTGTGTGTTTTGGAAGAGAACGGATCCTTCTTTGATGGAAAGAAACGCAGTAGAACGTGGTGGATTGTTGTAGAATGCAGTGGAATGTTGTGTAATGGAGAGCATTGTGATGAAGTGGAGAGAAAGTGAGTGGTTTGGACACGAGAGTAGCCTTCTTTCATGGAATGGAATGCAATACATGTTGATGGATTTTTGGGTACGATAGTAGAAAATTGTGGAATGGAGTGAAATGTAGTGCAATAGACGGTTGAGGACCTTGTTTTATGCGAACGGTTGTATGTGTGTGTGACTGTGCAGCTGTGTGCGTTTGTGTGAGTGATTGTCATAGAGAGTGTGAGTGTGGAAGAGAGCGTGTGCATGATTGTGAGGGAGGTGTTGTGTGAGTGCACATGTGTGTGAAAGGCTGAGTGTGAGTGTGTTTATGGGAGTGTGTGTGAGCATGCTTATGTGAGAGTGAATATGAGGGATTACATGTGCGTTTGTGAGTGTATGAGAATGTGTGGGTGTGTGTGATACTGTGAGCCTGTGTGAGTACATGTATGAGTGTGAGAAAATGTGTGAGAATGTGAGTGAGTACATGTGAGTCTGAGTGAGGATATGTCAGTGTGACAGTGACTATGTCAGGTGTGTAGGTCTGCACATGTGTTTGGGTCTATGTACATGTGTGTGTTTGTTAGTTTGTGAGACTATAGGTGTCTGTGAGTGTGCGATTGTTGATATGTGATTGTGTGAGTCTGTGTGTGTCGGGCAGTGGGTGAGTTTGTGATAGTGTGAGAGGATTGCTTACTTTATTGTGTGTGCTTTGGTGAGCATATATTTGTTGGTGTTTCTGTGAGCGTGTTTGTGAGAGCGGAGGTATGTGAGTGGAAGTGTGACTCTGAATGTGTGACTGTGTGTGTTTGTGATAGTATGAGTGCATGTGAATATTTGTTAATATTTGAGTGTGCTTGTGTGTGTGTTTCAGTGGTCAGTAAGTATCTGTGTGTGTGTTTGTGAGTTTTTGTGAGTGTGTTTGTAGGTGTGGGAGTGTGGGAGAAGTGTTATTTTGTGACAGTGTGTGTTTGCCAATGTGTCTGAATGTCTGAATAATTGTGTGACTGTACGTGTTTGTGAGTGAGTGTGCGTGTGTAAGTGTGTGTGTACGAATGTGTGAGTGTGTCTGATTATGAGTATGAGTGTGTCAGAGTACCTGAGTGTGTGTTTAAATGTGATTGTGAGAGTGCTGGTGAGTGGGAGTGTGCGGGTGTGTATATGGCTGTGCTATTGTTTGAGAGAGTGTGTGATGGTATGTGAGGATGGGTATGAGTTTGTCTATGTTTAGGTGTGAGAGTGTGTGTGAGTGTGTGTTAGTGTGAGACGCTGTGTGACATTATGTGTTTGTGTGAGTGTAGTTGTGTCAGAGAGGGTGTGCGAATATTCATTTTTGAATGTGTGAACGAGTGTGAGCCTTTGTGTGATGGTGTGTGTGAGTGAGTGTTTCTGTTTGCCATTATGTGTGTGATTGTGTGAATGAGTGTGACCAGTTAGAAATTTATCTGTGTGCGTACTTGTGTGAGTGTATATGACAGTGAGATTGTGAGCAGGTGTGAGTCTGTGAGTGTGTGTTTGTGTGTGTGAGAGTGTGTGTGATGGTGTGCTTGATGTGCGTCTGTGCATTTGTGTCTGCGTACATGTGAGTAATTTTGTGACAGTGTGTACAACTGTGTGTATTCTGGTGTGTGCCTGTGTGAGTGTGTGATTTTGTGTGGTTTTCAGTGAGTGAGCATGTGTTTGAGAGTGTGAGTGTCCAAGGGGCTGTGTGTGTTGTGTGAGAGTGTGAAAGGTGATAGTATGTGATTGTGTGTGAGTTAATATGAGCAGGTGTGTTTGAGTGTTTAAGTGAGTGTGTGTTTGTGATAGAGTAGCTTGAGTGTGTGTGTTACACTGTGTGTATGAGTGACTGTGTGCTTTTGTTTACACGAGAGTGTGTGTGAGTGTGTGTTCGTGTTTGCAGGTGTGGAAGTGAGAGATAGACTGTGTGACTGTGTGAGTGTGTGTGATTGTGTGATTGTATGTGAATAGTTGTGAGGGTATGTATGCACGTGTGTGTGAATGTGAGTGTTTGAATGTGCACAAGTGCGTATGTGAGTGTGTTACTGTTCAGGTATGCATAAGGATGAATATATCAGTGAGTGTGAGTGTCAGTGGGACTTTGAGGGTGCGTGAGTGTGAGAGACAGTATGTCTGAGCATGTGTGTGTAAGTGTGTGTTCTAAAGACAGTTTTTGAATGTGTGTGCGTGTGTAAATTGTATGAATGTCTGAGAGTGACAGCACACAAGACGAATGTCTGTGTGTGTGAACACTTGTGTGTATATGAGAGTCGGTGTAAGTGCGTTTGCTGGAGTGCTAGTGTGTGTGTAGGTGTCTGAGTGTGAGAAAATGAGAGTTTGTGAGTGTGTATTCGAGAATGTTGCAGCTTTTGTGTGATTGTGTTATTTTGCTTGAATGCGTGTGTTTGAGTGTCTGTGTGGTTGCTTTCACATGTGTGATGTTTGCTTGTGTGTGTGAGTGTGTGGGTCTGTGTGTGCGTCTGCTTGTGTGTCAGTGTGAGAGTGTGAGGGGAATGGGGTGAATTATGATGCAAGGGTGCCTAACATGTTTGGAAGCGAAATGGGCATTCTCTGAGATAACGGAAAGCGACAGAACATGGTGGGAGACTATATATAGGAGTGCAATGTTGTCGAATGGTTTGGAAAGTGCTGCAATGTGACGCAGTAGATGGTTCCTGTGTGTTTTGGAAGAGAACGGATCCTTCTTTGATGGAAAGAAACGCAGTAGAACGTGGTGGATTGTTGTAGAATGCAGTGGAATGTTGTGTAATGGAGAGCATTGTGATGAAGTGGAGAGAAAGTGAGTGGTTTGGACACGAGAGTAGCCTTCTTTCATGGAATGGAATGCAATACATGTTGATGGATTTTTGGGTACGATAGTAGAAAATTGTGGAATGGAGTGAAATGTAGTGCAATAGACGGTTGAGGACCTTGTTTTATGCGAACGGTTGTATGTGTGTGTGACTGTGCAGCTGTGTGCGTTTGTGTGAGTGATTGTCATAGAGAGTGTGAGTGTGGAAGAGAGCGTGTGCATGATTGTGAGGGAGGTGTTGTGTGAGTGCACATGTGTGTGAAAGGCTGAGTGTGAGTGTGTTTATGGGAGTGTGTGTGAGCATGCTTATGTGAGAGTGAATATGAGGGATTACATGTGCGTTTGTGAGTGTATGAGAATGTGTGGGTGTGTGTGATACTGTGAGCCTGTGTGAGTACATGTATGAGTGTGAGAAAATGTGTGAGAATGTGAGTGAGTACATGTGAGTCTGAGTGAGGATATGTCAGTGTGACAGTGACTATGTCAGGTGTGTAGGTCTGCACATGTGTTTGGGTCTATGTACATGTGTGTGTTTGTTAGTTTGTGAGACTATAGGTGTCTGTGAGTGTGCGATTGTTGATATGTGATTGTGTGAGTCTGTGTGTGTCGGGCAGTGGGTGAGTTTGTGATAGTGTGAGAGGATTGCTTACTTTATTGTGTGTGCTTTGGTGAGCATATATTTGTTGGTGTTTCTGTGAGCGTGTTTGTGAGAGCGGAGGTATGTGAGTGGAAGTGTGACTCTGAATGTGTGACTGTGTGTGTTTGTGATAGTATGAGTGCATGTGAATATTTGTTAATATTTGAGTGTGCTTGTGTGTGTGTTTCAGTGGTCAGTAAGTATCTGTGTGTGTGTTTGTGAGTTTTTGTGAGTGTGTTTGTAGGTGTGGGAGTGTGGGAGAAGTGTTATTTTGTGACAGTGTGTGTTTGCCAATGTGTCTGAATGTCTGAATAATTGTGTGACTGTACGTGTTTGTGAGTGAGTGTGCGTGTGTAACTGTGTGTGTACGAATGTGTGAGTGTGTCTGATTATGAGTATGAGTGTGTCAGAGTACCTGAGTGTGTGTTTAAATGTGATTGTGAGAGTGCTGGTGAGTGGGAGTGTGCGGGTGTGTATATGGCTGTGCTATTGTTTGAGAGAGTGTGTGATGGTATGTGAGGATGGGTATGAGTTTGTCTATGTTTAGGTGTGAGAGTGTGTGTGAGTGTGTGTTAGTGTGAGACGCTGTGTGACATTATGTGTTTGTGTGAGTGTAGTTGTGTCAGAGAGGGTGTGCGAATATTCATTTTTGAATGTGTGAACGAGTGTGAGCCTTTGTGTGATGGTGTGTGTGAGTGAGTGTTTCTGTTTGCCATTATGTGTGTGATTGTGTGAATGAGTGTGACCAGTTAGAAATTTATCTGTGTGCGTACTTGTGTGAGTGTATATGACAGTGAGATTGTGAGCAGGTGTGAGTCTGTGAGTGTGTGTTTGTGTGTGTGAGAGTGTGTGTGATGGTGTGCTTGATGTGCGTCTGTGCATTTGTGTCTGCGTACATGTGAGTAATTTTGTGACAGTGTGTACAACTGTGTGTATTCTGGTGTGTGCCTGTGTGAGTGTGTGATTTTGTGTGGTTTTCAGTGAGTGAGCATGTGTTTGAGAGTGTGAGTGTCCAAGGGGCTGTGTGTGTTGTGTGAGAGTGTGAAAGGTGATAGTATGTGATTGTGTGTGAGTTAATATGAGCAGGTGTGTTTGAGTGTTTAAGTGAGTGTGTGTTTGTGATAGAGTAGCTTGAGTGTGTGTGTTACACTGTGTGTATGAGTGACTGTGTGCTTCTGTTTACACGAGAGTGTGTGTGAGTGTGTGTTCGTGTTTGCAGGTGTGGAAGTGAGAGATAGACTGTGTGACTGTGTGAGTGTGTGTGATTGTGTGATTGTATGTGAATAGTTGTGAGGGTATGTATGCACGTGTGTGTGAATGTGAGTGTTTGAATGTGCACAAGTGCGTATGTGAGTGTGTTACTGTTCAGGTATGCATAAGGATGAATATATCAGTGAGTGTGAGTGTCAGTGGGACTTTGAGGGTGCGTGAGTGTGAGAGACAGTATGTCTGAGCATGTGTGTGTAAGTGTGTGTTCTAAAGACAGTTTTTGAATGTGTGTGCGTGTGTAAATTGTATGAATGTCTGAGAGTGACAGCACACAAGACGAATGTCTGTGTGTGTGAACACTTGTGTGTATATGAGAGTCGGTGTAAGTGCGTTTGCTGGAGTGCTAGTGTGTGTGTAGGTGTCTGAGTGTGAGAAAATGAGAGTTTGTGAGTGTGTATTCGAGAATGTTGCAGCTTTTGTGTGATTGTGTTATTTTGCTTGAATGCGTGTGTTTGAGTGTCTGTGTGGTTGCTTTCACATGTGTGATGTTTGCTTGTGTGTGTGAGTGTGTGCGTCTGCTTGTGTGTCAGTGTGAGAGTGTGAGGGGAATGGGGTGAATTATGATGCAAGGGTGCCTAACATGTTTGGAAGCGAAATGGGCATTCTCTGAGATAACGGAAAGCGACAGAACATGGTGGGAGACTATATATAGGAGTGCAATGTTGTCGAATGGTTTGGAAAGTGCTGCAATGTGACGCAGTAGATGGTTCCTGTGTGTTTTGGAAGAGAACGGATCCTTCTTTGATGGAAAGAAACGCAGTAGAACGTGGTGGATTGTTGTAGAATGCAGTGGAATGTTGTGTAATGGAGAGCATTGTGATGAAGTGGAGAGAAAGTGAGTGGTTTGGACACGAGAGTAGCCTTCTTTCATGGAATGGAATGCAATACATGTTGATGGATTTTTGGGTACGATAGTAGAAAATTGTGGAATGGAGTGAAATGTAGTGCAATAGACGGTTGAGGACCTTGTTTTATGCGAACGGTTGTATGTGTGTGTGACTGTGCAGCTGTGTGCGTTTGTGTGAGTGATTGTCATAGAGAGTGTGAGTGTGGAAGAGTGCGTGTGCATGATTGTGAGGGAGGTGTTGTGTGAGTGCACATGTGTGTGAAAGGCTGAGTGTGAGTGTGTTTATGGGAGTGTGTG
The DNA here is from genome assembly GCF_030020395.1 of Manis pentadactyla. Lineage (NCBI taxonomy): Eukaryota > Metazoa > Chordata > Mammalia > Pholidota > Manidae > Manis > Manis pentadactyla. The sequence continues at coordinate 1,124,886 of NW_026644599.1, read as the reverse complement.
TGAGCATGCTTATGTGAGAGTGAATATGAGGGATTACATGTGCGTTTGTGAGTGTATGAGAATGTGTGGGTGTGTGTGATACTGTGAGCCTGTGTGAGTACATGTATGAGTGTGAGAAAATGTGTGAGAATGTGAGTGAGTACATGTGAGTCTGAGTGAGGATATGTCAGTGTGACAGTGACTATGTCAGGTGTGTAGGTCTGCACATGTGTTTGGGTCTATGTACATGTGTGTGTTTGTTAGTTTGTGAGACTATAGGTGTCTGTGAGTGTGCGATTGTTGATATGTGATTGTGTGAGTCTGTGTGTGTCGGGCAGTGGGTGAGTTTGTGATAGTGTGAGAGGATAGCTTACTTTATTGTGTGTGCTTTGGTGAGCATATATTTGTTGGTGTTTCTGTGAGCGTGTTTGTGAGAGCGGAGGTATGTGAGTGGAAGTGTGACTCTGAATGTGTGACTGTGTGTGTTTGTGATAGTATGAGTGCATGTGAATATTTGTTAATATATTAGTGTGCTTGTGTGTGTGTTTCAGTGGTCAGTAAGTATGTGTGTGTGTGTTTGTGAGTTTTTGTGAGTGTGTTTGTAGGTGTGGGAGTGTGGGAGAAGTGTTATTTTGTGACAGTGTGTGTTTGCCAATGTGTCTGAATGTCTGAATAATTGTGTGACTGTACGTGTTTGTGAGTGAGTGTGCGTGTGTAAGTGTGTGTGTACGAATGTGTGAGTGTGTCTGATTATGAGTATGAGTGTGTCAGAGTACCTGAGTGTGTGTTTAAATGTGATTGTGAGAGTGCTGGTGAGTGGGAGTGTGCGGGTGTGTATATGGCTGTGCTATTGTTTGAGAGAGTGTGTGATGGTATGTGAGGATGGGTGTGAGTTTGTCTATGTTTAGGTGTGAGAGTGTGTGTGAGTGTGTGTTAGTGTGTGATGCTGTGTGACATTATGTGTTTGTGTGAGTGTAGTTGTGTCAGAGAGGGTGTGCGAATATTCATTTTTGAATGTGTGAACGAGTGTGAGCCTTTGTGTGATGGTGTGTGTGAGTGAGTGTTTCTGTTTGCCATTATATGTGTGATTGTGTGAATGAGTGTGACCAGTTAGAAATTTATCTGTGTGTGTACTTGTGTGAGTGTATATGACAGTGAGATTGTGAGCAGGTGTGAGTCTGTGAGTGTGTGTTTGTGTGTGTGAGAGTGTGTGTGATGGTGTGCTTGATGTGCGTCTGTGCATTTGTGTCTGCGTACATGTGAGTAATTTTGTGACAGTGTGTACAACTGTGTGTATTCTGGTGTGTGCCTGTGTGAGTGTGTGATTTTGTGTGGTTTTCAGTGAGTGAGCATGTGTTTGAGAGTGTGAGTGTCCAAGGGGCTGTGTGTGTTGTGTGAGAGTGTGAAAGGTGATAGTATGTGATTGTGTGTGAGTTAATATGAGCAGGTGTGTTTGAGTGTTTAAGTGAGTGTGTGTTTGTGATAGAGTAGCTTGAGTGTGTGTGTTACACTGTGTGTATGAGTGACTGTGTGCTTCTGTTTACACGAGAGTGTGTGTGAGTGTGTGTTCGTGTTTGCAGGTGTGGAAGTGAGAGATAGACAGTGTGACTGTGTGAGTGTGTGTGATTGTGTGATTGTATGTGAATAGTTGTGAGGGTATGTATGCACGTGTGTGTGAATGTGAGTGTTTGAATGTGCACAAGTGCGTATGTGAGTGTGTTACTGTTCAGGTATGCATAAGGATGAATATATCAGTGAGTGTGAGTGTCAGTGGGACTTTGAGGGTGCGTGAGTGTGAGAGACAGTATGTCTGAGCATGTGTGTGTAAGTGTGTGTTCTAAAGACTGTTTTTGAATGTGTGTGCGTGTGTAAATTGTATGAATGTCTGAGAGTGACAGCACACAAGACGAATGTCTGTGTGTGTGAACACTTGTGTGTATATGAGAGACTGTGTAAGTGCGTTTGCTGGAGTGCTAGTGTGTGTGTAGGTGTCTGAGTGTGAGAAAATGAGAGTTTGTGAGTGTGTATTCGAGAATGTTGCAGCTTTTGTGTGATTGTGTTATTTTGCTTGAATGCGTGTGTTTGAGTGTCTGTGTGGTTGCTTTCACATGTGTGATGTTTGCTTGTGTGTGTGAGTGTGTGGGTCTGTGTGTGCGTCTGCTTGTGTGTCAGTGTGAGAGTGTGAGGGGAATGGGGTGAATTATGATGCAAGGGTGCCTAACATGTTTGGAAGCGAAATGGGCATTCTCTGAGATAACGGAAAGCGACAGAACATGGTGGGAGACTATATATAGGAGTGCAATGTTGTCGAATGGTTTGGAAAGTGCTGCAATGTGACGCAGTAGATGGTTCCTGTGTGTTTTGGAAGAGAACGGATCCTTCTTTGATGGAAAGAAACGCAGTAGAACGTGGTGGATTGTTGTAGAATGCAGTGGAATGTTGTGTAATGGAGAGCATTGTGATGAAGTGGAGAGAAAGTGAGTGGTTTGGACACGAGAGTAGCCTTCTTTCATGGAATGGAATGCAATACATGTTGATGGATTTTTGGGTACGATAGTAGAAAATTGTGGAATGGAGTGAAATGTAGTGCAATAGACGGTTGAGGACCTTGTTTTATGCGAACGGTTGTATGTGTGTGTGACTGTGCAGCTGTGTGCGTTTGTGTGAGTGATTGTCATAGAGAGTGTGAGTGTGGAAGAGAGCGTGTGCATGATTGTGAGGGAGGTGTTGTGTGAGTGCACATGTGTGTGAAAGGCTGAGTGTGAGTGTGTTTATGGGAGTGTGTGTGAGCATGCTTATGTGAGAGTGAATATGAGGGATTACATGTGCGTTTGTGAGTGTATGAGAATGTGTGGGTGTGTGTGATACTGTGAGCCTGTGTGAGTACATGTATGAGTGTGAGAAAATGTGTGAGAATGTGAGTGAGTACATGTGAGTCTGAGTGAGGATATGTCAGTGTGACAGTGACTATGTCAGGTGTGTAGGTCTGCACATGTGTTTGGGTCTATGTACATGTGTGTGTTTGTTAGTTTGTGAGACTATAGGTGTCTGTGAGTGTGCGATTGTTGATATGTGATTGTGTGAGTCTGTGTGTGTCGGGCAGTGGGTGAGTTTGTGATAGTGTGAGAGGATAGCTTACTTTATTGTGTGTGCTTTGGTGAGCATATATTTGTTGGTGTTTCTGTGAGCGTGTTTGTGAGAGCGGAGGTATGTGAGTGGAAGTGTGACTCTGAATGTGTGACTGTGTGTGTTTGTGATAGTATGAGTGCATGTGAATATTTGTTAATATTTGAGTGTGCTTGTGTGTGTGTTTCAGTGGTCAGTAAGTATGTGTGTGTGTGTTTGTGAGTTTTTGTGAGTGTGTTTGTAGGTGTGGGAGTGTGGGAGAAGTGTTATTTTGTGACAGTGTGTGTTTGCCAATGTGTCTGAATGTCTGAATAATTGTGTGACTGTACGTGTTTGTGAGTGAGTGTGCGTGTGTAAGTGTGTGTGTACGAATGTGTGAGTGTGTCTGATTATGAGTATGAGTGTGTCAGAGTACCTGAGTGTGTGTTTAAATGTGATTGTGAGAGTGCTGGTGAGTGGGAGTGTGCGGGTGTGTATATGGCTGTGCTACTGTTTGAGAGAGTGTGTGATGGTATGTGAGGATGGGTGTGAGTTTGTCTATGTTTAGGTGTGAGAGTGTGTGTGAGTGTGTGTTAGTGTGTGATGCTGTGTGACATTATGTGTTTGTGTGAGTGTAGTTGTGTCAGAGAGGGTGTGCGAATATTCATTTTTGAATGTGTGAACGAGTGTGAGCCTTTGTGTGATGGTGTGTGTGAGTGAGTGTTTCTGTTTGCCATTATATGTGTGATTGTGTGAATGAGTGTGACCAGTTAGAAATTTATCTGTGTGTGTACTTGTGTGAGTGTATATGACAGTGAGATTGTGAGCAGGTGTGAGTCTGTGAGTGTGTGTTTGTGTGTGTGAGAGTGTGTGTGATGGTGTGCTTGATGTGCGTCTGTGCATTTGTGTCTGCGTACATGTGAGTAATTTTGTGACAGTGTGTACAACTGTGTGTATTCTGGTGTGTGCCTGTGTGAGTGTGTGATTTTGTGTGGTTTTCAGTGAGTGAGCATGTGTTTGAGAGTGTGAGTGTCCAAGGGGCTGTGTGTGTTGTGTGAGAGTGTGAAAGGTGATAGTATGTGATTGTGTGTGAGTTAATATGAGCAGGTGTGTTTGAGTGTTTAAGTGAGTGTGTGTTTGTGATAGAGTAGCTTGAGTGTGTGTGTTACACTGTGTGTATGAGTGACTGTGTGCTTCTGTTTACACGAGAGTGTGTGTGAGTGTGTGTTCGTGTTTGCAGGTGTGGAAGTGAGAGATAGACTGTGTGACTGTGTGAGTGTGTGTGATTGTGTGATTGTATGTGAATAGTTGTGAGGGTATGTATGCACGTGTGTGTGAATGTGAGTGTTTGAATGTGCACAAGTGCGTATGTGAGTGTGTTCCTGTTCAGGTATGCATAAGGATGAATATATCAGTGAGTGTGAGTGTCAGTGGGACTTTGAGGGTGCGTGAGTGTGAGAGACAGTATGTCTGAGCATGTGTGTGTAAGTGTGTGTTCTAAAGACAGTTTTTGAATGTGTGTGCGTGTGTAAATTGTATGAATGTCTGAGAGTGACAGCACACAAGACGAATGTCTGTGTGTGTGAACACTTGTGTGTATATGAGAGTCTGTGTAAGTGCGTTTGCTGGTGTGCTAGTGTGTGTGTAGGTGTCTGAGTGTGAGAAAATGAGAGTTTGTGAGTGTGTATTCGAGAATGTTGCAGGTTTTGTGGGATTGTGTTATTTTGCTTGAATGCGTGTGTTTGAGTGTCTGTGTGGTTGCTTTCACATGTGTGATGTTTGCTTGTGTGTGTGAGTGTGTGGGTCTGTGTGTGCGTCTGCTTGTGTGTCAGTGTGAGAGTGTGAGGGGAATGGGGTGAATTATGATGCAAGGGTGCCTAACATGTTTGGAAGCGAAATGGGCATTCTCTGAGATAACGGAAAGCGACAGAACATGGTGGGAGACTATATATAGGAGTGCAATGTTGTCGAATGGTTTGGAAAGTGCTGCAATGTGACGCAGTAGATGGTTCCTGTGTGTTTTGGAAGAGAACGGATCCTTCTTTGATGGAAAGAAACGCAGTAGAACGTGGTGGATTGTTGTAGAATGCAGTGGAATGTTGTGTAATGGAGAGCATTGTGATGAAGTGGAGAGAAAGTGAGTGGTTTGGACACGAGAGTAGCCTTCTTTCATGGAATGGAATGCAATACATGTTGATGGATTTTTGGGTACGATAGTAGAAAATTGTGGAATGGAGTGAAATGTAGTGCAATAGACGGTTGAGGACCTTGTTTTATGCGAACGGTTGTATGTGTGTGTGACTGTGCAGCTGTGTGCGTTTGTGTGAGTGATTGTCATAGAGAGTGTGAGTGTGGAAGAGAGCGTGTGCATGATTGTGAGGGAGGTGTTGTGTGAGTGCACATGTGTGTGAAAGGCTGAGTGTGAGTGTGTTTATGGGAGTGTGTGTGAGCATGCTTATGTGAGAGTGAATATGAGGGATTACATGTGCGTTTGTGAGTGTATGAGAATGTGTGGGTGTGTGTGATACTGTGAGCCTGTGTGAGTACATGTATGAGTGTGAGAAAATGTGTGAGAATGTGAGTGAGTACATGTGAGTCTGAGTGAGGATATGTCAGTGTGACAGTGACTATGTCAGGTGTGTAGGTCTGCACATGTGTTTGGGTCTATGTACATGTGTGTGTTTGTTAGTTTGTGAGACTATAGGTGTCTGTGAGTGTGCGATTGTTGATATGTGATTGTGTGAGTCTGTGTGTGTCGGGCAGTGGGTGAGTTTGTGATAGTGTGAGAGGATTGCTTACTTTATTGTGTGTGCTTTGGTGAGCATATATTTGTTGGTGTTTCTGTGAGCGTGTTTGTGAGAGCGGAGGTATGTGAGTGGAAGTGTGACTCTGAATGTGTGACTGTGTGTGTTTGTGATAGTATGAGTGCATGTGAATATTTGTTAATATTTGAGTGTGCTTGTGTGTGTGTTTCAGTGGTCAGTAAGTATGTGTGTGTGTGTTTGTGAGTTTTTGTGAGTGTGTTTGTAGGTGTGGGAGTGTGGGAGAAGTGTTATTTTGTGACAGTGTGTGTTTGCCAATGTGTCTGAATGTCTGAATAATTGTGTGACTGTACGTGTTTGTGAGTGAGTGTGCGTGTGTAAGTGTGTGTGTACGAATGTGTGAGTGTGTCTGATTATGAGTATGAGTGTGTCAGAGTACCTGAGTGTGTGTTTAAATGTGATTGTGAGAGTGCTGGTGAGTGGGAGTGTGCGGGTGTGTATATGGCTGTGCTATTGTTTGAGAGAGTGTGTGATGGTATGTGAGGATGGGTGTGAGTTTGTCTATGTTTAGGTGTGAGAGTGTGTGTGAGTGTGTGTTAGTGTGTGATGCTGTGTGACATTATGTGTTTGTGTGAGTGTAGTTGTGTCAGAGAGGGTGTGCGAATATTCATTTTTGAATGTGTGAACGAGTGTGAGCCTTTGTGTGATGGTGTGTGTGAGTGAGTGTTTCTGTTTGCCATTATATGTGTGATTGTGTGAATGAGTGTGACCAGTTAGAAATTTATCTGTGTGCGTACTTGTGTGAGTGTATATGACAGTGAGATTGTGAGCAGGTGTGAGTCTGTGAGTGTGTGTTTGTGTGTGTGAGAGTGTGTGTGATGGTGTGCTTGATGTGCGTCTGTGCATTTGTGTCTGCGTACATGTGAGTAATTTTGTGACAGTGTGTACAACTGTGTGTATTCTGGTGTGTGCCTGTGTGAGTGTGTGATTTTGTGTGGTTTTCAGTGAGTGAGCATGTGTTTGAGAGTGTGAGTGTCCAAGGGGCTGTGTGTGTTGTGTGAGAGTGTGAAAGGTGATAGTATGTGATTGTGTGTGAGTTAATATGAGCAGGTGTGTTTGAGTGTTTAAGTGAGTGTGTGTTTGTGATAGAGTAGCTTGAGTGTGTGTGTTACACTGTGTGTATGAGTGACTGTGTGCTTCTGTTTACACGAGAGTGTGTGTGAGTGTGTGTTCGTGTTTGCAGGTGTGGAAGTGAGAGATAGACTGTGTGACTGTGTGAGTGTGTGTGATTGTGTGATTGTATGTGAATAGTTGTGAGGGTATGTATGCACGTGTGTGTGAATGTGAGTGTTTGAATGTGCACAAGTGCGTATGTGAGTGTGTTACTGTTCAGGTATGCATAAGGATGAATATATCAGTGAGTGTGAGTGTCAGTGGGACTTTGAGGGTGCGTGAGTGTGAGAGACAGTATGTCTGAGCATGTGTGTGTAAGTGTGTGTTCTAAAGACAGTTTTTGAATGTGTGTGCGTCTGTAAATTGTATGAATGTCTGAGAGTGACAGCACAAAAGACGAATGTCTGTGTGTGTGAACACTTGTGTGTATATGAGAGTCTGTGTAAGTGCGTTTGCTGGAGTGCTAGTGTGTGTGTAGGTGTCTGAGTGTGAGAAAATGAGAGTTTGTGAGTGTGTATTCGAGAATGTTGCAGCTTTTGTGTGATTGTGTTATTTTGCTTGAATGCGTGTGTTTGAGTGTCTGTGTGGTTGCTTTCACATGTGTGATGTTTGCTTGTGTGTGTGAGTGTGAGAGTGTGAGCGGAATGGGGTGAATTATGATGCAAGGGTGCCTAACATGTTTGGAAGCGAAATGGGCATTCTCTGAGATAACGGAAAGCGACAGAACATGGTGGGAGACTATATATAGGAGTGCAATGTTGTCGAATGGTTTGGAAAGTGCAGCAAGGTGACGCAGTAGATGGTTCCTGTGTGTTTTGGAAGAGAACGGATCCTTCTTTGATGGAAAGAAACGCAGTAGAACGTGGTGGATTGTTGTAGAATGCAGTGGAATGTTGTGTAATGGAGAGCATTGTGATGAAGTGGAGAGAAAGTGAGTGGTTTGGACATGAGAGTAGCCTTCTTTCATGGAATGGAATGCAATACATGTTGATGGATTTTTGGGTACGATAGTAGAAAATTGTGGAATGGAGGGAAATGTAGTGCAATAGACGGTTGAGGACCTTGTTTTATGTGAACGGTTGTATGTGTGTGTGACTGTGCAGCTGTGTGCGTTTGTGTGAGTGATTGTCTTAGAGAGTGTGAGTGTGGAAGAGAGCGTGTGCATGATTGTGAGGGAGGTGTTGTGTGAGTGCACATGTGTGTGAAAGGCTGAGTGTGAGTGTGTTTATGGGAGTGTGTGTGAGCATGCTTATGTGAGAGTGAATATGAGGGATTACATGTGCGTTTGTGAGTGTATGAGAATGTGTGGGTGTGTGTGATACTGTGAGCCTGTGTGAGTACATGTATGAGTGTGAGAAAATGTGTGAGAATGTGAGTGAGTACATGTGAGTCTGAGTGAGGATATGTCAGTGTGACAGTGACTATGTCAGGTGTGTAGGTCTGCACATGTGTTTGGGTCTATGTACATGTGTGTGTTTGTTAGTTTGTGAGACTATAGGTGTCTGTGAGTGTGCGATTGTTGATATGTGATTGTGTGAGTCTGTGTGTGTCGGGCAGTGGGTGAGTTTGTGATAGTGTGAGAGGATAGCTTACTTTATTGTGTGTGCTTTGGTGAGCATATATTTGTTGGTGTTTCTGTGAGCGTGTTTGTGAGAGCGGAGGTATGTGAGTGGAAGTGTGACTCTGAATGTGTGACTGTGTGTGTTTGTGATAGTATGAGTGCATGTGAATATTTGTTAATATTTGAGTGTGCTTGTGTGTGTGTTTCAGTGGTCAGTAAGTATGTGTGTGTGTGTTTGTGAGTTTTTGTGAGTGTGTTTGTAGGTGTGGGAGTGTGGGAGAAGTGTTATTTTGTGACAGTGTGTGTTTGCCAATGTGTCTGAATGTCTGAATAATTGTGTGACTGTACGTGTTTGTGAGTGAGTGTGCGTGTGTAAGTGTGTGTGTACGAATGTGTGAGTGTGTCTGATTATGAGTATGAGTGTGTCAGAGTACCTGAGTGTGTGTTTAAATGTGATTGTGAGAGTGCTGGTGAGTGGGAGTGTGCGGGTGTGTATATGGCTGTGCTATTGTTTGAGAGAGTGTGTGATGGTATGTGAGGATGGGTGTGAGTTTGTCTATGTTTAGGTGTGAGAGTGTGTGTGAGTGTGTGTTAGTGTGTGATGCTGTGTGACATTATGTGTTTGTGTGAGTGTAGTTGTGTCAGAGAGGGTGTGCGAATATTCATTTTTGAATGTGTGAACGAGTGTGAGCCTTTGTGTGATGGTGTGTGTGAGTGAGTGTTTCTGTTTGCCATTATATGTGTGATTGTGTGAATGAGTGTGACCAGATAGAAATTTATCTGTGTGCGTACTTGTGTGAGTGTATATGACAGTGAGATTGTGAGCAGGTGTGAGTCTGTGAGTGTGTGTTTGTGTGTGTGAGAGTGTGTGTGATGGTGTGCTTGATGTGCGTCTGTGCATTTGTGTCTGCGTACATGTGAGTAATTTTGTGACAGTGTGTACAACTGTGTGTATTCTGGTGTGTGCCTGTGTGAGTGTGTGATTTTGTGTGGTTTTCAGTGAGTGAGCATGTGTTTGAGAGTGTGAGTGCCCAAGGGGCTGTGTGTGTTGTGTGAGAGTGTGAAAGGTGATAGTATGTGATTGTGTGTGAGTTAATATGAGCAGGTGTGTTTGAGTGTTTAAGTGAGTGTGTGTTTGTGATAGAGTAGCTTGAGTGTGTGTGTTACACTGTGTGTATGAGTGACTGTGTGCTTCTGTTTACACGAGAGTGTGTGTGAGTGTGTGTTCGTGTTTGCAGGTGTGGAAGTGAGAGATAGACTGTGTGACTGTGTGAGTGTGTGTGATTGTGTGATTGTATGTGAATAGTTGTGAGGGTATGTATGCACGTGTGTGTGAATGTGAGTGTTTGAATGTGCACAAGTGCGTATGTGAGTGTGTTACTGTTCAGGTATGCATAAGGATGAATATATCAGTGAGTGTGAGTGTCAGTGGGACTTTGAGGGTGCGTGAGTGTGAGAGACAGTATGTCTGAGCATGTGTGTGTAAGTGTGTGTTCTAAAGACAGTTTTTGAATGTGTGTGCGTGTGTAAATTGTATGAATGTCTGAGAGTGACAGCACACAAGACGAATGTCTGTGTGTGTGAACACTTGTGTGTATATGAGAGTCGGTGTAAGTGCGTTTGCTGGAGTGCTAGTGTGTGTGTAGGTGTCTGAGTGTGAGAAAATGAGAGTTTGTGAGTGTGTATTCGAGAATGTTGCAGCTTTTGTGTGATTGTGTTATTTTGCTTGAATGCGTGTGTTTGAGTGTCTGTGTGGTTGCTTTCACATGTGTGATGTTTGCTTGTGTGTGTGAGTGTGTGGGTCTGTGTGTGCGTCTGCTTGTGTGTCAGTGTGAGAGTGTGAGGGGAATGGGGTGAATTATGATGCAAGGGTGCCTAACATGTTTGGAAGCGAAATGGGCATTCTCTGAGATAACGGAAAGCGACAGAACATGGTGGGAGACTATATATAGGAGTGCAATGTTGTCGAATGGTTTGGAAAGTGCTGCAATGTGACGCAGTAGATGGTTCCTGTGTGTTTTGGAAGAGAACGGATCCTTCTTTGATGGAAAGAAACGCAGTAGAACGTGGTGGATTGTTGTAGAATGCAGTGGAATGTTGTGTAATGGAGAGCATTGTGATGAAGTGGAGAGAAAGTGAGTGGTTTGGACACGAGAGTAGCCTTCTTTCATGGAATGGAATGCAATACATGTTGATGGATTTTTGGGTACGATAGTAGAAAATTGTGGAATGGAGTGAAATGTAGTGCAATAGACGGTTGAGGACCTTGTTTTATGCGAACGGTTGTATGTGTGTGTGACTGTGCAGCTGTGTGCGTTTGTGTGAGTGATTGTCATAGAGAGTGTGAGTGTGGAAGAGAGCGTGTGCATGATTGTGAGGGAGGTGTTGTGTGAGTGCACATGTGTGTGAAAGGCTGAGTGTGAGTGTGTTTATGGGAGTGTGTGTGAGCATGCTTATGTGAGAGTGAATATGAGGGATTACATGTGCGTTTGTGAGTGTATGAGAATGTGTGGGTGTGTGTGATACTGTGAGCCTGTGTGAGTACATGTATGAGTGTGAGAAAATGTGTGAGAATGTGAGTGAGTACATGTGAGTCTGAGTGAGGATATGTCAGTGTGACAGTGACTATGTCAGGTGTGTAGGTCTGCACATGTGTTTGGGTCTATGTACATGTGTGTGTTTGTTAGTTTGTGAGACTATAGGTGTCTGTGAGTGTGCGATTGTTGATATGTGATTGTGTGAGTCTGTGTGTGTCGGGCAGTGGGTGAGTTTGTGATAGTGTGAGAGGATTGCTTACTTTATTGTGTGTGCTTTGGTGAGCATATATTTGTTGGTGTTTCTGTGAGCGTGTTTGTGAGAGCGGAGGTATGTGAGTGGAAGTGTGACTCTGAATGTGTGACTGTGTGTGTTTGTGATAGTATGAGTGCATGTGAATATTTGTTAATATTTGAGTGTGCTTGTGTGTGTGTTTCAGTGGTCAGTAAGTATCTGTGTGTGTGTTTGTGAGTTTTTGTGAGTGTGTTTGTAGGTGTGGGAGTGTGGGAGAAGTGTTATTTTGTGACAGTGTGTGTTTGCCAATGTGTCTGAATGTCTGAATAATTGTGTGACTGTACGTGTTTGTGAGTGAGTGTGCGTGTGTAAGTGTGTGTGTACGAATGTGTGAGTGTGTCTGATTATGAGTATGAGTGTGTCAGAGTACCTGAGTGTGTGTTTAAATGTGATTGTGAGAGTGCTGGTGAGTGGGAGTGTGCGGGTGTGTATATGGCTGTGCTATTGTTTGAGAGAGTGTGTGATGGTATGTGAGGATGGGTATGAGTTTGTCTATGTTTAGGTGTGAGAGTGTGTGTGAGTGTGTGTTAGTGTGAGACGCTGTGTGACATTATGTGTTTGTGTGAGTGTAGTTGTGTCAGAGAGGGTGTGCGAATATTCATTTTTGAATGTGTGAACGAGTGTGAGCCTTTGTGTGATGGTGTGTGTGAGTGAGTGTTTCTGTTTGCCATTATGTGTGTGATTGTGTGAATGAGTGTGACCAGTTAGAAATTTATCTGTGTGCGTACTTGTGTGAGTGTATATGACAGTGAGATTGTGAGCAGGTGTGAGTCTGTGAGTGTGTGTTTGTGTGTGTGAGAGTGTGTGTGATGGTGTGCTTGATGTGCGTCTGTGCATTTGTGTCTGCGTACATGTGAGTAATTTTGTGACAGTGTGTACAACTGTGTGTATTCTGGTGTGTGCCTGTGTGAGTGTGTGATTTTGTGTGGTTTTCAGTGAGTGAGCATGTGTTTGAGAGTGTGAGTGTCCAAGGGGCTGTGTGTGTTGTGTGAGAGTGTGAAAGGTGATAGTATGTGATTGTGTGTGAGTTAATATGAGCAGGTGTGTTTGAGTGTTTAAGTGAGTGTGTGTTTGTGATAGAGTAGCTTGAGTGTGTGTGTTACACTGTGTGTATGAGTGACTGTGTGCTTTTGTTTACACGAGAGTGTGTGTGAGTGTGTGTTCGTGTTTGCAGGTGTGGAAGTGAGAGATAGACTGTGTGACTGTGTGAGTGTGTGTGATTGTGTGATTGTATGTGAATAGTTGTGAGGGTATGTATGCACGTGTGTGTGAATGTGAGTGTTTGAATGTGCACAAGTGCGTATGTGAGTGTGTTACTGTTCAGGTATGCATAAGGATGAATATATCAGTGAGTGTGAGTGTCAGTGGGACTTTGAGGGTGCGTGAGTGTGAGAGACAGTATGTCTGAGCATGTGTGTGTAAGTGTGTGTTCTAAAGACAGTTTTTGAATGTGTGTGCGTGTGTAAATTGTATGAATGTCTGAGAGTGACAGCACACAAGACGAATGTCTGTGTGTGTGAACACTTGTGTGTATATGAGAGTCGGTGTAAGTGCGTTTGCTGGAGTGCTAGTGTGTGTGTAGGTGTCTGAGTGTGAGAAAATGAGAGTTTGTGAGTGTGTATTCGAGAATGTTGCAGCTTTTGTGTGATTGTGTTATTTTGCTTGAATGCGTGTGTTTGAGTGTCTGTGTGGTTGCTTTCACATGTGTGATGTTTGCTTGTGTGTGTGAGTGTGTGGGTCTGTGTGTGCGTCTGCTTGTGTGTCAGTGTGAGAGTGTGAGGGGAATGGGGTGAATTATGATGCAAGGGTGCCTAACATGTTTGGAAGCGAAATGGGCATTCTCTGAGATAACGGAAAGCGACAGAACATGGTGGGAGACTATATATAGGAGTGCAATGTTGTCGAATGGTTTGGAAAGTGCTGCAATGTGACGCAGTAGATGGTTCCTGTGTGTTTTGGAAGAGAACGGATCCTTCTTTGATGGAAAGAAACGCAGTAGAACGTGGTGGATTGTTGTAGAATGCAGTGGAATGTTGTGTAATGGAGAGCATTGTGATGAAGTGGAGAGAAAGTGAGTGGTTTGGACACGAGAGTAGCCTTCTTTCATGGAATGGAATGCAATACATGTTGATGGATTTTTGGGTACGATAGTAGAAAATTGTGGAATGGAGTGAAATGTAGTGCAATAGACGGTTGAGGACCTTGTTTTATGCGAACGGTTGTATGTGTGTGTGACTGTGCAGCTGTGTGCGTTTGTGTGAGTGATTGTCATAGAGAGTGTGAGTGTGGAAGAGAGCGTGTGCATGATTGTGAGGGAGGTGTTGTGTGAGTGCACATGTGTGTGAAAGGCTGAGTGTGAGTGTGTTTATGGGAGTGTGTGTGAGCATGCTTATGTGAGAGTGAATATGAGGGATTACATGTGCGTTTGTGAGTGTATGAGAATGTGTGGGTGTGTGTGATACTGTGAGCCTGTGTGAGTACATGTATGAGTGTGAGAAAATGTGTGAGAATGTGAGTGAGTACATGTGAGTCTGAGTGAGGATATGTCAGTGTGACAGTGACTATGTCAGGTGTGTAGGTCTGCACATGTGTTTGGGTCTATGTACATGTGTGTGTTTGTTAGTTTGTGAGACTATAGGTGTCTGTGAGTGTGCGATTGTTGATATGTGATTGTGTGAGTCTGTGTGTGTCGGGCAGTGGGTGAGTTTGTGATAGTGTGAGAGGATTGCTTACTTTATTGTGTGTGCTTTGGTGAGCATATATTTGTTGGTGTTTCTGTGAGCGTGTTTGTGAGAGCGGAGGTATGTGAGTGGAAGTGTGACTCTGAATGTGTGACTGTGTGTGTTTGTGATAGTATGAGTGCATGTGAATATTTGTTAATATTTGAGTGTGCTTGTGTGTGTGTTTCAGTGGTCAGTAAGTATCTGTGTGTGTGTTTGTGAGTTTTTGTGAGTGTGTTTGTAGGTGTGGGAGTGTGGGAGAAGTGTTATTTTGTGACAGTGTGTGTTTGCCAATGTGTCTGAATGTCTGAATAATTGTGTGACTGTACGTGTTTGTGAGTGAGTGTGCGTGTGTAACTGTGTGTGTACGAATGTGTGAGTGTGTCTGATTATGAGTATGAGTGTGTCAGAGTACCTGAGTGTGTGTTTAAATGTGATTGTGAGAGTGCTGGTGAGTGGGAGTGTGCGGGTGTGTATATGGCTGTGCTATGGTTTGAGAGAGTGTGTGATGGTATGTGAGGATGGGTATGAGTTTGTCTATGTTTAGGTGTGAGAGTGTGTGTGAGTGTGTGTTAGTGTGAGACGCTGTGTGACATTATGTGTTTGTGTGAGTGTAGTTGTGTCAGAGAGGGTGTGCGAATATTCATTTTTGAATGTGTGAACGAGTGTGAGCCTTTGTGTGATGGTGTGTGTGAGTGAGTGTTTCTGTTTGCCATTATGTGTGTGATTGTGTGAATGAGTGTGACCAGTTAGAAATTTATCTGTGTGCGTACTTGTGTGAGTGTATATGACAGTGAGATTGTGAGCAGGTGTGAGTCTGTGAGTGTGTGTTTGTGTGTGTGAGAGTGTGTGTGATGGTGTGCTTGATGTGCGTCTGTGCATTTGTGTCTGCGTACATGTGAGTAATTTTGTGACAGTGTGTACAACTGTGTGTATTCTGGTGTGTGCCTGTGTGAGTGTGTGATTTTGTGTGGTTTTCAGTGAGTGAGCATGTGTTTGAGAGTGTGAGTGTCCAAGGGGCTGTGTGTGTTGTGTGAGAGTGTGAAAGGTGATAGTATGTGATTGTGTGTGAGTTAATATGAGCAGGTGTGTTTGAGTGTTTAAGTGAGTGTGTGTTTGTGATAGAGTAGCTTGAGTGTGTGTGTTACACTGTGTGTATGAGTGACTGTGTGCTTCTGTTTACACGAGAGTGTGTGTGAGTGTGTGTTCGTGTTTGCAGGTGTGGAAGTGAGAGATAGACTGTGTGACTGTGTGAGTGTGTGTGATTGTGTGATTGTATGTGAATAGTTGTGAGGGTATGTATGCACGTGTGTGTGAATGTGAGTGTTTGAATGTGCACAAGTGCGTATGTGAGTGTGTTACTGTTCAGGTATGCATAAGGATGAATATATCAGTGAGTGTGAGTGTCAGTGGGACTTTGAGGGTGCGTGAGTGTGAGAGACAGTATGTCTGAGCATGTGTGTGTAAGTGTGTGTTCTAAAGACAGTTTTTGAATGTGTGTGCGTGTGTAAATTGTATGAATGTCTGAGAGTGACAGCACACAAGACGAATGTCTGTGTGTGTGAACACTTGTGTGTATATGAGAGTCGGTGTAAGTGCGTTTGCTGGAGTGCTAGTGTGTGTGTAGGTGTCTGAGTGTGAGAAAATGAGAGTTTGTGAGTGTGTATTCGAGAATGTTGCAGCTTTTGTGTGATTGTGTTATTTTGCTTGAATGCGTGTGTTTGAGTGTCTGTGTGGTTGCTTTCACATGTGTGATGTTTGCTTGTGTGTGTGAGTGTGTGCGTCTGCTTGTGTGTCAGTGTGAGAGTGTGAGGGGAATGGGGTGAATTATGATGCAAGGGTGCCTAACATGTTTGGAAGCGAAATGGGCATTCTCTGAGATAACGGAAAGCGACAGAACATGGTGGGAGACTATATATAGGAGTGCAATGTTGTCGAATGGTTTGGAAAGTGCTGCAATGTGACGCAGTAGATGGTTCCTGTGTGTTTTGGAAGAGAACGGATCCTTCTTTGATGGAAAGAAACGCAGTAGAACGTGGTGGATTGTTGTAGAATGCAGTGGAATGTTGTGTAATGGAGAGCATTGTGATGAAGTGGAGAGAAAGTGAGTGGTTTGGACACGAGAGTAGCCTTCTTTCATGGAATGGAATGCAATACATGTTGATGGATTTTTGGGTACGATAGTAGAAAATTGTGGAATGGAGTGAAATGTAGTGCAATAGACGGTTGAGGACCTTGTTTTATGCGAACGGTTGTATGTGTGTGTGACTGTGCAGCTGTGTGCGTTTGTGTGAGTGATTGTCATAGAGAGTGTGAGTGTGGAAGAGTGCGTGTGCATGATTGTGAGGGAGGTGTTGTGTGAGTGCACATGTGTGTGAAAGGCTGAGTGTGAGTGTGTTTATGGGAGTGTGTGTGAGCATGCTTATGTGAGAGTGAATATGAGGGATTACATGTGCGTTTGTGAGTGTATGAGAATGTGTGGGTGTGTGTGATACTGTGAGCCTGTGTGAGTACATGTATGAGTGTGAGAAAATGTGTGAGAATGTGAGTGAGTACATGTGAGTCTGAGTGAGGATATGTCAGTGTGACAGTGACTATGTCAGGTGTGTAGGTCTGCACATGTGTTTGGGTCTATGTACATGTGTGTGTTTGTTAGTTTGTGAGACTATAGGTGTCTGTGAGTGTGCGATTGTTGATATGTGATTGTGTGAGTCTGTGTGTGTCGGGCAGTGGGTGAGTTTGTGATAGTGTGAGAGGATTGCTTACTTTATTGTGTGTGCTTTGGTGAGCATATATTTGTTGGTGTTTCTGTGAGCGTGTTTGTGAGAGCGGAGGTATGTGAGTGGAAGTGTGACTCTGAATGTGTGACTGTGTGTGTTTGTGATAGTATGAGTGCATGTGAATATTTGTTAATATATTAGTGTGCTTGTGTGTGTGTTTCAGTGGTCAGTAAGTATGTGTGTGTGTGTTTGTGAGTTTTTGTGAGTGTGTTTGTAGGTGTGGGAGTGTGGGAGAAGTGTTATTTTGTGACAGTGTGTGTTTGCCAATGTGTCTGAATGTCTGAATAATTGTGTGACTGTACGTGTTTGTGAGTGAGTGTGCGTGTGTAAGTGTGTGTGTACGAATGTGTGAGTGTGTCTGATTATGAGTATGAGTGTGTCAGAGTACCTGAGTGTGTGTTTAAATGTGATTGTGAGAGTGCTGGTGAGTGGGAGTGTGCGGGTGTGTATATGGCTGTGCTATTGTTTGAGAGAGTGTGTGATGGTATGTGAGGATGGGTGTGAGTTTGTCTATGTTTAGGTGTGAGAGTGTGTGTGAGTGTGTGTTAGTGTGTGATGCTGTGTGACATTATGTGTTTGTGTGAGTGTAGTTGTGTCAGAGAGGGTGTGCGAATATTCATTTTTGAATGTGTGAACGAGTGTGAGCCTTTGTGTGATGGTGTGTGTGAGTGAGTGTTTCTGTTTGCCATTATATGTGTGATTGTGTGAATGAGTGTGACCAGTTAGAAATTTATCTGTGTGTGTACTTGTGTGAGTGTATATGACAGTGAGATTGTGAGCAGGTGTGAGTCTGTGAGTGTGTGTTTGTGTGTGTGAGAGTGTGTGTGATGGTGTGCTTGATGTGCGTCTGTGCATTTGTGTCTGCGTACATGTGAGTAATTTTGTGACAGTGTGTACAACTGTGTGTATTCTGGTGTGTGCCTGTGTGAGTGTGTGATTTTGTGTGGTTTTCAGTGAGTGAGCATGTGTTTGAGAGTGTGAGTGTCCAAGGGGCTGTGTGTGTTGTGTGAGAGTGTGAAAGGTGATAGTATGTGATTGTGTGTGAGTTAATATGAGCAGGTGTGTTTGAGTGTTTAAGTGAGTGTGTGTTTGTGATAGAGTAGCTTGAGTGTGTGTGTTACACTGTGTGTATGAGTGACTGTGTGCTTCTGTTTACACGAGAGTGTGTGTGAGTGTGTGTTCGTGTTTGCAGGTGTGGAAGTGAGAGATAGACAGTGTGACTGTGTGAGTGTGTGTGATTGTGTGATTGTATGTGAATAGTTGTGAGGGTATGTATGCACGTGTGTGTGAATGTGAGTGTTTGAATGTGCACAAGTGCGTATGTGAGTGTGTTACTGTTCAGGTATGCATAAGGATGAATATATCAGTGAGTGTGAGTGTCAGTGGGACTTTGAGGGTGCGTGAGTGTGAGAGACAGTATGTCTGAGCATGTGTGTGTAAGTGTGTGTTCTAAAGACTGTTTTTGAATGTGTGTGCGTGTGTAAATTGTATGAATGTCTGAGAGTGACAGCACACAAGACGAATGTCTGTGTGTGTGAACACTTGTGTGTATATGAGAGACTGTGTAAGTGCGTTTGCTGGAGTGCTAGTGTGTGTGTAGGTGTCTGAGTGTGAGAAAATGAGAGTTTGTGAGTGTGTATTCGAGAATGTTGCAGCTTTTGTGTGATTGTGTTATTTTGCTTGAATGCGTGTGTTTGAGTGTCTGTGTGGTTGCTTTCACATGTGTGATGTTTGCTTGTGTGTGTGAGTGTGTGGGTCTGTGTGTGCGTCTGCTTGTGTGTCAGTGTGAGAGTGTGAGGGGAATGGGGTGAATTATGATGCAAGGGTGCCTAACATGTTTGGAAGCGAAATGGGCATTCTCTGAGATAACGGAAAGCGACAGAACATGGTGGGAGACTATATATAGGAGTGCAATGTTGTCGAATGGTTTGGAAAGTGCTGCAATGTGACGCAGTAGATGGTTCCTGTGTGTTTTGGAAGAGAACGGATCCTTCTTTGATGGAAAGAAACGCAGTAGAACGTGGTGGATTGTTGTAGAATGCAGTGGAATGTTGTGTAATGGAGAGCATTGTGATGAAGTGGAGAGAAAGTGAGTGGTTTAGACACGAGAGTAGCCTTCTTTCATGGAATGGAATGCAATACATGTTGATGGATTTTTGGGTACGATAGTAGAAAATTGTGGAATGGAGTGAAATGTAGTGCAATAGACGGTTGAGGACCTTGTTTTATGCGAACGGTTGTATGTGTGTGTGACTGTGCAGCTGTGTGCGTTTGTGTGAGTGATTGTCATAGAGAGTGTGAGTGTGGAAGAGAGCGTGTGCATGATTGTGAGGGAGGTGTTGTGTGAGTGCACATGTGTGTGAAAGGCTGAGTGTGAGTGTGTTTATGGGAGTGTGTGTGAGCATGCTTATGTGAGAGTGAATATGAGGGATTACATGTGCGTTTGTGAGTGTATGAGAATGTGTGGGTGTGTGTGATACTGTGAGCCTGTGTGAGTACATGTATGAGTGTGAGAAAATGTGTGAGAATGTGAGTGAGTACATGTGAGTCTGAGTGAGGATATGTCAGTGTGACAGTGACTATGTCAGGTGTGTAGGTCTGCACATGTGTTTGGGTCTATGTACATGTGTGTGTTTGTTAGTTTGTGAGACTATAGGTGTCTGTGAGTGTGCGATTGTTGATATGTGATTGTGTGAGTCTGTGTGTGTCGGGCAGTGGGTGAGTTTGTGATAGTGTGAGAGGATAGCTTACTTTATTGTGTGTGCTTTGGTGAGCATATATTTGTTGGTGTTTCTGTGAGCGTGTTTGTGAGAGCGGAGGTATGTGAGTGGAAGTGTGACTCTGAATGTGTGACTGTGTGTGTTTGTGATAGTATGAGTGCATGTGAATATTTGTTAATATTTTAGTGTGCTTGTGTGTGTGTTTCAGTGGTCAGTAAGTATGTGTGTGTGTGTTTGTGAGTTTTTGTGAGTGTGTTTGTAGGTGTGGGAGTGTGGGAGAAGTGTTATTTTGTGACAGTGTGTGTTTGCCAATGTGTCTGAATGTCTGAATAATTGTGTGACTGTACGTGTTTGTGAGTGAGTGTGCGTGTGTAAGTGTGTGTGTACGAATGTGTGAGTGTGTCTGATTATGAGTATGAGTGTGTCAGAGTACCTGAGTGTGTGTTTAAATGTGATTGTGAGAGTGCTGGTGAGTGGGAGTGTGCGGGTGTGTATATGGCTGTGCTACTGTTTGAGAGAGTGTGTGATGGTATGTGAGGATGGGTGTGAGTTTGTCTATGTTTAGGTGTGAGAGTGTGTGTGAGTGTGTGTTAGTGTGTGATGCTGTGTGACATTATGTGTTTGTGTGAGTGTAGTTGTGTCAGAGAGGGTGTGCGAATATTCATTTTTGAATGTGTGAACGAGTGTGAGCCTTTGTGTGATGGTGTGTGTGAGTGAGTGTTTCTGTTTGCCATTATATGTGTGATTGTGTGAATGAGTGTGACCAGTTAGAAATTTATCTGTGTGTGTACTTGTGTGAGTGTATATGACAGTGAGATTGTGAGCAGGTGTGAGTCTGTGAGTGTGTGTTTGTGTGTGTGAGAGTGTGTGTGATGGTGTGCTTGATGTGCGTCTGTGCATTTGTGTCTGCGTACATGTGAGTAATTTTGTGACAGTGTGTACAACTGTGTGTATTCTGGTGTGTGCCTGTGTGAGTGTGTGATTTTGTGTGGTTTTCAGTGAGTGAGCATGTGTTTGAGAGTGTGAGTGTCCAAGGGGCTGTGTGTGTTGTGTGAGAGTGTGAAAGGTGATAGTATGTGATTGTGTGTGAGTTAATATGAGCAGGTGTGTTTGAGTGTTTAAGTGAGTGTGTGTTTGTGATAGAGTAGCTTGAGTGTGTGTGTTACACTGTGTGTATGAGTGACTGTGTGCTTCTGTTTACACGAGAGTGTGTGTGAGTGTGTGTTCGTGTTTGCAGGTGTGGAAGTGAGAGATAGACTGTGTGACTGTGTGAGTGTGTGTGATTGTGTGATTGTATGTGAATAGTTGTGAGGGTATGTATGCACGTGTGTGTGAATGTGAGTGTTTGAATGTGCACAAGTGCGTATGTGAGTGTGTTACTGTTCAGGTATGCATAAGGATGAATATATCAGTGAGTGTGAGTGTCAGTGGGACTTTGAGGGTGCGTGAGTGTGAGAGACAGTATGTCTGAGCATGTGTGTGTAAGTGTGTGTTCTAAAGACAGTTTTTGAATGTGTGTGCGTGTGTAAATTGTATGAATGTCTGAGAGTGACAGCACACAAGACGAATGTCTGTGTGTGTGAACACTTGTGTGTATATGAGAGTCTGTGTAAGTGCGTTTGCTGGTGTGCTAGTGTGTGTGTAGGTGTCTGAGTGTGAGAAAATGAGAGTTTGTGAGTGTGTATTCGAGAATGTTGCAGGTTTTGTGGGATTGTGTTATTTTGCTTGAATGCGTGTGTTTGAGTGTCTGTGTGGTTGCTTTCACATGTGTGATGTTTGCTTGTGTGTGTGAGTGTGTGGGTCTGTGTGTGCGTCTGCTTGTGTGTCAGTGTGAGAGTGTGAGGGGAATGGGGTGAATTATGATGCAAGGGTGCCTAACATGTTTGGAAGCGAAATGGGCATTCTCTGAGATAACGGAAAGCGACAGAACATGGTGGGAGACTATATATAGGAGTGCAATGTTGTCGAATGGTTTGGAAAGTGCTGCAATGTGACGCAGTAGATGGTTCCTGTGTGTTTTGGAAGAGAACGGATCCTTCTTTGATGGAAAGAAACGCAGTAGAACGTGGTGGATTGTTGTAGAATGCAGTGGAATGTTGTGTAATGGAGAGCATTGTGATGAAGTGGAGAGAAAGTGAGTGGTTTGGACACGAGAGTAGCCTTCTTTCATGGAATGGAATGCAATACATGTTGATGGATTTTTGGGTACGATAGTAGAAAATTGTGGAATGGAGTGAAATGTAGTGCAATAGACGGTTGAGGACCTTGTTTTATGCGAACGGTTGTATGTGTGTGTGACTGTGCAGCTGTGTGCGTTTGTGTGAGTGATTGTCATAGAGAGTGTGAGTGTGGAAGAGAGCGTGTGCATGATTGTGAGGGAGGTGTTGTGTGAGTGCACATGTGTGTGAAAGGCTGAGTGTGAGTGTGTTTATGGGAGTGTGTGTGAGCATGCTTATGTGAGAGTGAATATGAGGGATTACATGTGCGTTTGTGAGTGTATGAGAATGTGTGGGTGTGTGTGATACTGTGAGCCTGTGTGAGTACATGTATGAGTGTGAGAAAATGTGTGAGAATGTGAGTGAGTACATGTGAGTCTGAGTGAGGATATGTCAGTGTGACAGTGACTATGTCAGGTGTGTAGGTCTGCACATGTGTTTGGGTCTATGTACATGTGTGTGTTTGTTAGTTTGTGAGACTATAGGTGTCTGTGAGTGTGCGATTGTTGATATGTGATTGTGTGAGTCTGTGTGTGTCGGGCAGTGGGTGAGTTTGTGATAGTGTGAGAGGATTGCTTACTTTATTGTGTGTGCTTTGGTGAGCATATATTTGTTGGTGTTTCTGTGAGCGTGTTTGTGAGAGCGGAGGTATGTGAGTGGAAGTGTGACTCTGAATGTGTGACTGTGTGTGTTTGTGATAGTATGAGTGCATGTGAATATTTGTTAATATTTGAGTGTGCTTGTGTGTGTGTTTCAGTGGTCAGTAAGTATGTGTGTGTGTGTTTGTGAGTTTTTGTGAGTGTGTTTGTAGGTGTGGGAGTGTGGGAGAAGTGTTATTTTGTGACAGTGTGTGTTTGCCAATGTGTCTGAATGTCTGAATAATTGTGTGACTGTACGTGTTTGTGAGTGAGTGTGCGTGTGTAAGTGTGTGTGTACGAATGTGTGAGTGTGTCTGATTATGAGTATGAGTGTGTCAGAGTACCTGAGTGTGTGTTTAAATGTGATTGTGAGAGTGCTGGTGAGTGGGAGTGTGCGGGTGTGTATATGGCTGTGCTATTGTTTGAGAGAGTGTGTGATGGTATGTGAGGATGGGTGTGAGTTTGTCTATGTTTAGGTGTGAGAGTGTGTGTGAGTGTGTGTTAGTGTGTGATGCTGTGTGACATTATGTGTTTGTGTGAGTGTAGTTGTGTCAGAGAGGGTGTGCGAATATTCATTTTTGAATGTGTGAACGAGTGTGAGCCTTTGTGTGATGGTGTGTGTGAGTGAGTGTTTCTGTTTGCCATTATATGTGTGATTGTGTGAATGAGTGTGACCAGTTAGAAATTTATCTGTGTGTGTACTTGTGTGAGTGTATATGACAGTGAGATTGTGAGCAGGTGTGAGTCTGTGAGTGTGTGTTTGTGTGTGTGAGAGTGTGTGTGATGGTGTGCTTGATGTGCGTCTGTGCATTTGTGTCTGCGTACATGTGAGTAATTTTGTGACAGTGTGTACAACTGTGTGTATTCTGGTGTGTGCCTGTGTGAGTGTGTGATTTTGTGTGGTTTTCAGTGAGTGAGCATGTGTTTGAGAGTGTGAGTGTCCAAGGGGCTGTGTGTGTTGTGTGAGAGTGTGAAAGGTGATAGTATGTGATTGTGTGTGAGTTAATATGAGCAGGTGTGTTTGAGTGTTTAAGTGAGTGTGTGTTTGTGATAGAGTAGCTTGAGTGTGTGTGTTACACTGTGTGTATGAGTGACTGTGTGCTTCTGTTTACACGAGAGTGTGTGTGAGTGTGTGTTCGTGTTTGCAGGTGTGGAAGTGAGAGATAGACTGTGTGACTGTGTGAGTGTGTGTGATTGTGTGATTGTATGTGAATAGTTGTGAGGGTATGTATGCACGTGTGTGTGAATGTGAGTGTTTGAATGTGCACAAGTGCGTATGTGAGTGTGTTACTGTTCAGGTATGCATAAGGATGAATATATCAGTGAGTGTGAGTGTCAGTGGGACTTTGAGGGTGCGTGAGTGTGAGAGACAGTATGTCTGAGCATGTGTGTGTAAGTGTGTGTTCTAAAGACAGTTTTTGAATGTGTGTGCGTCTGTAAATTGTATGAATGTCTGAGAGTGACAGCACAAAAGACGAATGTCTGTGTGTGTGAACACTTGTGTGTATATGAGAGTCTGTGTAAGTGCGTTTGCTGGAGTGCTAGTGTGTGTGTAGGTGTCTGAGTGTGAGAAAATGAGAGTTTGTGAGTGTGTATTCGAGAATGTTGCAGCTTTTGTGTGATTGTGTTATTTTGCTTGAATGCGTGTGTTTGAGTGTCTGTGTGGTTGCTTTCACATGTGTGATGTTTGCTTGTGTGTGTGAGTGTGAGAGTGTGAGCGGAATGGGGTGAATTATGATGCAAGGGTGCCTAACATGTTTGGAAGCGAAATGGGCATTCTCTGAGATAACGGAAAGCGACAGAACATGGTGGGAGACTATATATAGGAGTGCAATGTTGTCGAATGGTTTGGAAAGTGCAGCAAGGTGACGCAGTAGATGGTTCCTGTGTGTTTTGGAAGAGAACGGATCCTTCTTTGATGGAAAGAAACGCAGTAGAACGTGGTGGATTGTTGTAGAATGCAGTGGAATGTTGTGTAATGGAGAGCATTGTGATGAAGTGGAGAGAAAGTGAGTGGTTTGGACATGAGAGTAGCCTTCTTTCATGGAATGGAATGCAATACATGTTGATGGATTTTTGGGTACGATAGTAGAAAATTGTGGAATGGAGGGAAATGTAGTGCAATAGACGGTTGAGGACCTTGTTTTATGTGAACGGTTGTATGTGTGTGTGACTGTGCAGCTGTGTGCGTTTGTGTGAGTGATTGTCTTAGAGAGTGTGAGTGTGGAAGAGAGCGTGTGCATGATTGTGAGGGAGGTGTTGTGTGAGTGCACATGTGTGTGAAAGGCTGAGTGTGAGTGTGTTTATGGGAGTGTGTGTGAGCATGCTTATGTGAGAGTGAATATGAGGGATTACATGTGCGTTTGTGAGTGTATGAGAATGTGTGGGTGTGTGTGATACTGTGAGCCTGTGTGAGTACATGTATGAGTGTGAGAAAATGTGTGAGAATGTGAGTGAGTACATGTGAGTCTGAGTGAGGATATGTCAGTGTGACAGTGACTATGTCAGGTGTGTAGGTCTGCACATGTGTTTGGGTCTATGTACATGTGTGTGTTTGTTAGTTTGTGAGACTATAGGTGTCTGTGAGTGTGCGATTGTTGATATGTGATTGTGTGAGTCTGTGTGTGTCGGGCAGTGGGTGAGTTTGTGATAGTGTGAGAGGATAGCTTACTTTATTGTGTGTGCTTTGGTGAGCATATATTTGTTGGTGTTTCTGTGAGCGTGTTTGTGAGAGCGGAGGTATGTGAGTGGAAGTGTGACTCTGAATGTGTGACTGTGTGTGTTTGTGATAGTATGAGTGCATGTGAATATTTGTTAATATTTGAGTGTGCTTGTGTGTGTGTTTCAGTGGTCAGTAAGTATGTGTGTGTGTGTTTGTGAGTTTTTGTGAGTGTGTTTGTAGGTGTGGGAGTGTGGGAGAAGTGTTATTTTGTGACAGTGTGTGTTTGCCAATGTGTCTGAATGTCTGAATAATTGTGTGACTGTACGTGTTTGTGAGTGAGTGTGCGTGTGTAAGTGTGTGTGTACGAATGTGTGAGTGTGTCTGATTATGAGTATGAGTGTGTCAGAGTACCTGAGTGTGTGTTTAAATGTGATTGTGAGAGTGCTGGTGAGTGGGAGTGTGCGGGTGTGTATATGGCTGTGCTATTGTTTGAGAGAGTGTGTGATGGTATGTGAGGATGGGTGTGAGTTTGTCTATGTTTAGGTGTGAGAGTGTGTGTGAGTGTGTGTTAGTGTGTGATGCTGTGTGACATTATGTGTTTGTGTGAGTGTAGTTGTGTCAGAGAGGGTGTGCGAATATTCATTTTTGAATGTGTGAACGAGTGTGAGCCTTTGTGTGATGGTGTGTGTGAGTGAGTGTTTCTGTTTGCCATTATATGTGTGATTGTGTGAATGAGTGTGACCAGATAGAAATTTATCTGTGTGCGTACTTGTGTGAGTGTATATGACAGTGAGATTGTGAGCAGGTGTGAGTCTGTGAGTGTGTGTTTGTGTGTGTGAGAGTGTGTGTGATGGTGTGCTTGATGTGCGTCTGTGCATTTGTGTCTGCGTACATGTGAGTAATTTTGTGACAGTGTGTACAACTGTGTGTATTCTGGTGTGTGCCTGTGTGAGTGTGTGATTTTGTGTGGTTTTCAGTGAGTGAGCATGTGTTTGAGAGTGTGAGTGCCCAAGGGGCTGTGTGTGTTGTGTGAGAGTGTGAAAGGTGATAGTATGTGATTGTGTGTGAGTTAATATGAGCAGGTGTGTTTGAGTGTTTAAGTGAGTGTGTGTTTGTGATAGAGTAGCTTGAGTGTGTGTGTTACACTGTGTGTATGAGTGACTGTGTGCTTCTGTTTACACGAGAGTGTGTGTGAGTGTGTGTTCGTGTTTGCAGGTGTGGAAGTGAGAGATAGACTGTGTGACTGTGTGAGTGTGTGTGATTGTGTGATTGTATGTGAATAGTTGTGAGGGTATGTATGCACGTGTGTGTGAATGTGAGTGTTTGAATGTGCACAAGTGCGTATGTGAGTGTGTTACTGTTCAGGTATGCATAAGGATGAATATATCAGTGAGTGTGAGTGTCAGTGGGACTTTGAGTGTGCGTGAGTGTGAGAGACAGTATGTCTGAGCATGTGTGTGTAAGTGTGTGTTCTAAAGACTGTTTTTGAATGTGTGTGCGTGTGTAAATTGTATGAATGTCTGAGAGTGACAGCACACAAGACGAATGTCTGTGTGTGTGAACACTTGTGTGTATATGAGAGACTGTGTAAGTGCGTTTGCTGGAGTGCTAGTGTGTGTGTAGGTGTCTGAGTGTGAGAAAATGAGAGTTTGTGAGTGTGTATTCGAGAATGTTGCAGCTTTTGTGTGATTGTGTTATTTTGCTTGAATGCGTGTGTTTGAGTGTCTGTGTGGTTGCTTTCACATGTGTGATGTTTGCTTGTGTGTGTGAGTGTGTGGGTCTGTGTGTGCGTCTGCTTGTGTGTCAGTGTGAGAGTGTGAGGGGAATGGGGTGAATTATGATGCAAGGGTGCCTAACATGTTTGGAAGCGAAATGGGCATTCTCTGAGATAACGGAAAGCGACAGAACATGGTGGGAGACTATATATAGGAGTGCAATGTTGTCGAATGGTTTGGAAAGTGCTGCAATGTGACGCAGTAGATGGTTCCTGTGTGTTTTGGAAGAGAACGGATCCTTCTTTGATGGAAAGAAACGCAGTAGAACGTGGTGGATTGTTGTAGAATGCAGTGGAATGTTGTGTAATGGAGAGCATTGTGATGAAGTGGAGAGAAAGTGAGTGGTTTGGACACGAGAGTAGCCTTCTTTCATGGAATGGAATGCAATACATGTTGATGGATTTTTGGGTACGATAGTAGAAAATTGTGGAATGGAGTGAAATGTAGTGCAATAGACGGTTGAGGACCTTGTTTTATGCGAACGGTTGTATGTGTGTGTGACTGTGCAGCTGTGTGCGTTTGTGTGAGTGATTGTCATAGAGAGTGTGAGTGTGGAAGAGAGCGTGTGCATGATTGTGAGGGAGGTGTTGTGTGAGTGCACATGTGTGTGAAAGGCTGAGTGTGAGTGTGTTTATGGGAGTGTGTGTGAGCATGCTTATGTGAGAGTGAATATGAGGGATTACATGTGCGTTTGTGAGTGTATGAGAATGTGTGGGTGTGTGTGATACTGTGAGCCTGTGTGAGTACATGTATGAGTGTGAGAAAATGTGTGAGAATGTGAGTGAGTACATGTGAGTCTGAGTGAGGATATGTCAGTGTGACAGTGACTATGTCAGGTGTGTAGGTCTGCACATGTGTTTGGGTCTATGTACATGTGTGTGTTTGTTAGTTTGTGAGACTATAGGTGTCTGTGAGTGTGCGATTGTTGATATGTGATTGTGTGAGTCTGTGTGTGTCGGGCAGTGGGTGAGTTTGTGATAGTGTGAGAGGATTGCTTACTTTATTGTGTGTGCTTTGGTGAGCATATATTTGTTGGTGTTTCTGTGAGCGTGTTTGTGAGAGCGGAGGTATGTGAGTGGAAGTGTGACTCTGAATGTGTGACTGTGTGTGTTTGTGATAGTATGAGTGCATGTGAATATTTGTTAATATTTGAGTGTGCTTGTGTGTGTGTTTCAGTGGTCAGTAAGTATGTGTGTGTGTGTTTGTGAGTTTTTGTGAGTGTGTTTGTAGGTGTGGGAGTGTGGGAGAAGTGTTATTTTGTGACAGTGTGTGTTTGCTAATGTGTCTGAATGTCTGAATAATTGTGTGACTGTACGTGTTTGTGAGTGTGTGTGCGTGTGGTAGTGTGTGTGTACGAATGTGTGAGTGTGTCTGATTATGAGTATGAGTGTGTCAGAGTACCTGAGTGTGTGTTTAAATGTGATTGTGAGAGTGCTGGTGAGTGGGAGTGTGCGGGTGTGTATATGGCTGTGCTACTGTTTGAGAGAGTGTGTGATGGTATGTGAGGATGGGTATGAGTTTGTCTATGTTTAGGTGTGAGAGTGTGTGTGAGTGTGTGTTAGTGTGTGATGCTGTGTGACATTATGTGTTTGTGTGAGTGTAGTTGTGTCAGAGAGGGTGTGCGAATATTCATTTTTGAATGTGTGAACGAGTGTGAGCCTTTGTGTGATGGTGTGTGTGAGTGAGTGTTTCTGTTTGCCATTATATGTGTGATTGTGTGAATGAGTGTGACCAGTTAGAAATTTATCTGTGTGTGTACTTGTGTGAGTGTATATGACAGTGAGATTGTGAGCAGGTGTGAGTCTGTGGGTGTGTGTTTGTGTGTGTGAGAGTGTGTGTGATGGTGTGTTTGATGTGCGTCTGTGCATTTGTGTCTGCGTACATGTGAGTAATTTTGTGACAGTGTGTACAACTGTGTGTATTCTGGTGTGTGCCTGTGTGAGTGTGTGATTTTGTGTGGTTTTCAGTGAGTGAGCATGTGTTTGAGAGTGTCAGTGCTCAAGGGGCTGTGTGTGTTGTGTGAGAGTGTGAAAGGTGATAGTATGTGATTGTGTGTGAGTTAATATGAGCAGGTGTGTTTGAGTGTTTAAGTGAGTGTGTGTTTGTGGTAGAGTAGCTTGAGTGTGTGTGTTACACTGTGTGTATGAGTGACTGTGTGCTTCTGTTTACACGAGAGTGTATGTGAGTGTGTGTGAGTGTTTGCAGGTGTGGAAGTGAGAGATAGACTGTGTGACTGTGTGAGTGTGTGTGATTGTGTGATTGTATGTGAATAGTTGTGAGGGTATGTATGCAGGTGTGTGTGAATGTGAGTGTTTGAATGTGCACAAGTGCGTATGTGAGTGTGTTACTGTTCAGGTATGCATAAGGATGAATATATCAGTGAGTGTGAGTGTCAGTGGGACTTTGAGTGTGCGTGAGTGTGAGAGACAGTATGTCTGAGCATGTGTGTGTAAGTGTGTGTTCTAAAGACTGTTTTTGAATGTGTGTGCGTGTGTAAATTGTATGAATGTGTGAGAGTGACAGCACAAAAGACGAATGTCTGTGTGTGTGAACATTTGTGTGTATATGAGAGTCTGTGTAAGTGCGTTTGCTGGTGTGCTAGTGTGTGTGTAGGTGTCTGAGTGTGAGAAAATGAGAGTTTGTGAGTGTGTATTCGAGAATGTTGCAGCTTTTGTGTGATTGTGTTATTTTGCTTGAATGCGTGTGTTTGAGTGTCTGTGTGGTTGCTTTCACATGTGTGATGTTTGCTTGTGTGTGTGAGTGTGTGGGTCTGTGTGTGCGTCTGCTTGTGTGTCAGTGTGAGAGTGTGAGGGGAATGGGGTGAATTATGATGCAAGGGTGCCTAACATGTTTGGAAGCGAAATGGGCATTCTCTGAGATAACGGAAAGCGACAGAACATGGTGGGAGACTATATATAGGAGTGCAATGTTGTCGAATGGTTTGGAAAGTGCTGCAATGTGACGCAGTAGATGGTTCCTGTGTGTTTTGGAAGAGAACGGATCCTTCTTTGATGGAAAGAAACGCAGTAGAACGTGGTGGATTGTTGTAGAATGCAGTGGAATGTTGTGTAATGGAGAGCATTGTGATGAAGTGGAGAGAAAGTGAGTGGTTTGGACACGAGAGTAGCCTTCTTTCATGGAATGGAATGCAATACATGTTGATGGATTTTTGGGTACGATAGTAGAAAATTGTGGAATGGAGTGAAATGTAGTGCAATAGACGGTTGAGGACCTTGTTTTATGCGAACGGTTGTATGTGTGTGTGACTGTGCAGCTGTGTGCGTTTGTGTGAGTGATTGTCATAGAGAGTGTGAGTGTGGAAGAGAGCGTGTGCATGATTGTGAGGGAGGTGTTGTGTGAGTGCACATGTGTGTGAAAGGCTGAGTGTGAGTGTGTTTATGGGAGTGTGTGTGAGCATGCTTATGTGAGAGTGAATATGAGGGATTACATGTGCGTTTGTGAGTGTATGAGAATGTGTGGGTGTGTGTGATACTGTGAGCCTGTGTGAGTACATGTATGAGTGTGAGAAAATGTGTGAGAATGTGAGTGAGTACATGTGAGTCTGAGTGAGGATATGTCAGTGTGACAGTGACTATGTCAGGTGTGTAGGTCTGCACATGTGTTTGGGTCTATGTACATGTGTGTGTTTGTTAGTTTGTGAGACTATAGGTGTCTGTGAGTGTGCGATTGTTGATATGTGATTGTGTGAGTCTGTGTGTGTCGGGCAGTGGGTGAGTTTGTGATAGTGTGAGAGGATAGCTTACTTTATTGTGTGTGCTTTGGTGAGCATATATTTGTTGGTGTTTCTGTGAGCGTGTTTGTGAGAGCGGAGGTATGTGAGTGGAAGTGTGACTCTGAATGTGTGACTGTGTGTGTTTGTGATAGTATGAGTGCATGTGAATATTTGTTAATATTTTAGTGTGCTTGTGTGTGTGTTTCAGTGGTCAGTAAGTATGTGTGTGTGTGTTTGTGAGTTTTTGTGAGTGTGTTTGTAGGTGTGGGAGTGTGGGAGAAGTGTTATTTTGTGACAGTGTGTGTTTGCCAATGTGTCTGAATGTCTGAATAATTGTGTGACTGTACGTGTTTGTGAGTGAGTGTGCGTGTGTAAGTGTGTGTGTACGAATGTGTGAGTGTGTCTGATTATGAGTATGAGTGTGTCAGAGTACCTGAGTGTGTGTTTAAATGTGATTGTGAGAGTGCTGGTGAGTGGGAGTGTGCGGGTGTGTATATGGCTGTGCTATTGTTTGAGAGAGTGTGTGATGGTATGTGAGGATGGGTGTGAGTTTGTCTATGTTTAGGTGTGAGAGTGTGTGTGAGTGTGTGTTAGTGTGTGATGCTGTGTGACATTATGTGTTTGTGTGAGTGTAGTTGTGTCAGAGAGGGTGTGCGAATATTCATTTTTGAATGTGTGAACGAGTGTGAGCCTTTGTGTGATGGTGTGTGTGAGTGAGTGTTTCTGTTTGCCATTATATGTGTGATTGTGTGAATGAGTGTGACCAGTTAGAAATTTATCTGTGTGTGTACTTGTGTGAGTGTATATGACAGTGAGATTGTGAGCAGGTGTGAGTCTGTGGGTGTGTGTTTGTGTGTGTGAGAGTGTGTGTGATGGTGTGTTTGATGTGCGTCTGTGCATTTGTGTCTGCGTACATGTGAGTAATTTTGTGACAGTGTGTACAACTGTGTGTATTCTGGTGTGTGCCTGTGTGAGTGTGTGATTTTGTGTGGTTTTCAGTGAGTGAGCATGTGTTTGAGAGTGTCAGTGCTCAAGGGGCTGTGTGTGTTGTGTGAGAGTGTGAAAGGTGATAGTATGTGATTGTGTGTGAGTTAATATGAGCAGGTGTGTTTGAGTGTTTAAGTGAGTGTGTGTTTGTGGTAGAGTAGCTTGAGTGTGTGTGTTACACTGTGTGTATGAGTGACTGTGTGCTTCTGTTTACACGAGAGTGTATGTGAGTGTGTGTGAGTGTTTGCAGGTGTGGAAGTGAGAGATAGACTGTGTGACTGTGTGAGTGTGTGTGATTGTGTGATTGTATGTGAATAGTTGTGAGGGTATGTATGCAGGTGTGTGTGAATGTGAGTGTTTGAATGTGCACAAGTGCGTATGTGAGTGTGTTACTGTTCAGGTATGCATAAGGATGAATATATCAGTGAGTGTGAGTGTCAGTGGGACTTTGAGTGTGCGTGAGTGTGAGAGACAGTATGTCTGAGCATGTGTGTGTAAGTGTGTGTTCTAAAGACTGTTTTTGAATGTGTGTGCGTGTGTAAATTGTATGAATGTGTGAGAGTGACAGCACAAAAGACGAATGTCTGTGTGTGTGAACATTTGTGTGTATATGAGAGTCTGTGTAAGTGCGTTTGCTGGTGTGCTAGTGTGTGTGTAGGTGTCTGAGTGTGAGAAAATGAGAGTTTGTGAGTGTGTATTCGAGAATGTTGCAGCTTTTGTGTGATTGTGTTATTTTGCTTGAATGCGTGTGTTTGAGTGTCTGTGTGGTTGCTTTCACATGTGTGATGTTTGCTTGTGTGTGTGAGTGTGTGGGTCTGTGTGTGCGTCTGCTTGTGTGTCAGTGTGAGAGTGTGAGGGGAATGGGGTGAATTATGATGCAAGGGTGCCTAACATGTTTGGAAGCGAAATGGGCATTCTCTGAGATAACGGAAAGCGACAGAACATGGTGGGAGACTATATATAGGAGTGCAATGTTGTCGAATGGTTTGGAAAGTGCTGCAATGTGACGCAGTAGATGGTTCCTGTGTGTTTTGGAAGAGAACGGATCCTTCTTTGATGGAAAGAAACGCAGTAGAACGTGGTGGATTGTTGTAGAATGCAGTGGAATGTTGTGTAATGGAGAGCATTGTGATGAAGTGGAGAGAAAGTGAGTGGTTTGGACACGAGAGTAGCCTTCTTTCATGGAATGGAATGCAATACATGTTGATGGATTTTTGGGTACGATAGTAGAAAATTGTGGAATGGAGTGAAATGTAGTGCAATAGACGGTTGAGGACCTTGTTTTATGCGAACGGTTGTATGTGTGTGTGACTGTGCAGCTGTGTGCGTTTGTGTGAGTGATTGTCATAGAGAGTGTGAGTGTGGAAGAGAGCGTGTGCATGATTGTGAGGGAGGTGTTGTGTGAGTGCACATGTGTGTGAAAGGCTGAGTGTGAGTGTGTTTATGGGAGTGTGTGTGAGCATGCTTATGTGAGAGTGAATATGAGGGATTACATGTGCGTTTGTGAGTGTATGAGAATGTGTGGGTGTGTGTGATACTGTGAGCCTGTGTGAGTACATGTATGAGTGTGAGAAAATGTGTGAGAATGTGAGTGAGTACATGTGAGTCTGAGTGAGGATATGTCAGTGTGACAGTGACTATGTCAGGTGTGTAGGTCTGCACATGTGTTTGGGTCTATGTACATGTGTGTGTTTGTTAGTTTGTGAGACTATAGGTGTCTGTGAGTGTGCGATTGTTGATATGTGATTGTGTGAGTCTGTGTGTGTCGGGCAGTGGGTGAGTTTGTGATAGTGTGAGAGGATAGCTTACTTTATTGTGTGTGCTTTGGTGAGCATATATTTGTTGGTGTTTCTGTGAGCGTGTTTGTGAGAGCGGAGGTATGTGAGTGGAAGTGTGACTCTGAATGTGTGACTGTGTGTGTTTGTGATAGTATGAGTGCATGTGAATATTTGTTAATATTTTAGTGTGCTTGTGTGTGTGTTTCAGTGGTCAGTAAGTATGTGTGTGTGTGTTTGTGAGTTTTTGTGAGTGTGTTTGTAGGTGTGGGAGTGTGGGAGAAGTGTTATTTTGTGACAGTGTGTGTTTGCCAATGTGTCTGAATGTCTGAATAATTGTGTGACTGTACGTGTTTGTGAGTGAGTGTGCGTGTGTAAGTGTGTGTGTACGAATGTGTGAGTGTGTCTGATTATGAGTATGAGTGTGTCAGAGTACCTGAGTGTGTGTTTAAATGTGATTGTGAGAGTGCTGGTGAGTGGGAGTGTGCGGGTGTGTATATGGCTGTGCTATTGTTTGAGAGAGTGTGTGATGGTATGTGAGGATGGGTGTGAGTTTGTCTATGTTTAGGTGTGAGAGTGTGTGTGAGTGTGTGTTAGTGTTTGATGCTGTGTGACATTATGTGTTTGTGTGAGTGTAGTTGTGTCAGAGAGGGTGTGCGAATATTCATTTTTGAATGTGTGAACGAGTGTGAGCCTTTGTGTGATGGTGTGTGTGAGTGAGTGTTTCTGTTTGCCATTATATGTGTGATTGTGTGAATGAGTGTGACCAGATAGAAATTTATCTGTGTGCGTACTTGTGTGAGTGTATATGACAGTGAGATTGTGAGCAGGTGTGAGTCTGTGAGTGTGTGTTTGTGTGTGTGAGAGTGTGTGTGATGGTGTGCTTGATGTGCGTCTGTGCATTTGTGTCTGCGTACATGTGAGTAATTTTGTGACAGTGTGTACAACTGTGTGTATTCTGGTGTGTGCCTGTGTGAGTGTGTGATTTTGTGTGGTTTTCAGTGAGTGAGCATGTGTTTGAGAGTGTGAGTGCCCAAGGGGCTGTGTGTGTTGTGTGAGAGTGTGAAAGGTGATAGTATGTGATTGTGTGTGAGTTAATATGAGCAGGTGTGTTTGAGTGTTTAAGTGAGTGTGTGTTTGTGATAGAGTAGCTTGAGTGTGTGTGTTACACTGTGTGTATGAGTGACTGTGTGCTTCTGTTTACACGAGAGTGTGTGTGAGTGTGTGTTCGTGTTTGCAGGTGTGGAAGTGAGAGATAGACTGTGTGACTGTGTGAGTGTGTGTGATTGTGTGATTGTATGTGAATAGTTGTGAGGGTATGTATGCACGTGTGTGTGAATGTGAGTGTTTGAATGTGCACAAGTGCGTATGTGAGTGTGTTACTGTTCAGGTATGCATAAGGATGAATATATCAGTGTGTGTGAGTGTCAGTGGGACTTTGAGGGTGCGTGAGTGTGAGAGACAGTATGTCTGAGCATGTGTGTGTAAGTGTGTGTTCTAAAGACTGTTTTTGAATGTGTGTGCGTGTGTAAATTGTATGAATGTCTGAGAGTGACAGCACACAAGACGAATGTCTGTGTGTGTGAACACTTGTGTGTATATGAGAGACTGTGTAAGTGCGTTTGCTGGAGTGCTAGTGTGTGTGTAGGTGTCTGAGTGTGAGAAAATGAGAGTTTGTGAGTGTGTATTCGAGAATGTTGCAGCTTTTGTGTGATTGTGTTATTTTGCTTGAATGCGTGTGTTTGAGTGTCTGTGTGGTTGCTTTCACATGTGTGATGTTTGCTTGTGTGTGTGAGTGTGTGGGTCTGTGTGTGCGTCTGCTTGTGTGTCAGTGTGAGAGTGTGAGGGGAATGGGGTGAATTATGATGCAAGGGTGCCTAACATGTTTGGAAGCGAAATGGGCATTCTCTGAGATAACGGAAAGCGACAGAACATGGTGGGAGACTATATATAGGAGTGCAATGTTGTCGAATGGTTTGGAAAGTGCTGCAATGTGACGCAGTAGATGGTTCCTGTGTGTTTTGGAAGAGAACGGATCCTTCTTTGATGGAAAGAAACGCAGTAGAACGTGGTGGATTGTTGTAGAATGCAGTGGAATGTTGTGTAATGGAGAGCATTGTGATGAAGTGGAGAGAAAGTGAGTGGTTTGGACACGAGAGTAGCCTTCTTTCATGGAATGGAATGCAATACATGTTGATGGATTTTTGGGTACGATAGTAGAAAATTGTGGAATGGAGTGAAATGTAGTGCAATAGACGGTTGAGGACCTTGTTTTATGCGAACGGTTGTATGTGTGTGTGACTGTGCAGCTGTGTGCGTTTGTGTGAGTGATTGTCATAGAGAGTGTGAGTGTGGAAGAGAGCGTGTGCATGATTGTGAGGGAGGTGTTGTGTGAGTGCACATGTGTGTGAAAGGCTGAGTGTGAGTGTGTTTATGGGAGTGTGTGTGAGCATGCTTATGTGAGAGTGAATATGAGGGATTACATGTGCGTTTGTGAGTGTATGAGAATGTGTGGGTGTGTGTGATACTGTGAGCCTGTGTGAGTACATGTATGAGTGTGAGAAAATGTGTGAGAATGTGAGTGAGTACATGTGAGTCTGAGTGAGGATATGTCAGTGTGACAGTGACTATGTCAGGTGTGTAGGTCTGCACATGTGTTTGGGTCTATGTACATGTGTGTGTTTGTTAGTTTGTGAGACTATAGGTGTCTGTGAGTGTGCGATTGTTGATATGTGATTGTGTGAGTCTGTGTGTGTCGGGCAGTGGGTGAGTTTGTGATAGTGTGAGAGGATAGCTTACTTTATTGTGTGTGCTTTGGTGAGCATATATTTGTTGGTGTTTCTGTGAGCGTGTTTGTGAGAGCGGAGGTATGTGAGTGGAAGTGTGACTCTGAATGTGTGACTGTGTGTGTTTGTGATAGTATGAGTGCATGTGAATATTTGTTAATATTTTAGTGTGCTTGTGTGTGTGTTTCAGTGGTCAGTAAGTATGTGTGTGTGTGTTTGTGAGTTTTTGTGAGTGTGTTTGTAGGTGTGGGAGTGTGGGAGAAGTGTTATTTTGTGACAGTGTGTGTTTGCCAATGTGTCTGAATGTCTGAATAATTGTGTGACTGTACGTGTTTGTGAGAGAGTGTGCGTGTGGTAGTGTGTGTGTACGAATGTGTGAGTGTGTCTGATTATGAGTATGAGTGTGTCAGAGTACCTGAGTGTGTGTTTAAATGTGATTGTGAGAGTGCTGGTGAGTGGGAGTGTGCGGGTGTGTATATGGCTGTGCTATTGTTTGAGAGAGTGTGTGATGGTATGTGAGGATGGGTGTGAGTTTGTCTATGTTTAGGTGTGAGAGTGTGTGTGAGTGTGTGTTAGTGTGTGATGCTGTGTGACATTATGTGTTTGTGTGAGTGTAGTTGTGTCAGAGAGGGTGTGCGAATATTCATTTTTGAATGTGTGAACGAGTGTGAGCCTTTGTGTGATGGTGTGTGTGAGTGAGTGTTTCTGTTTGCCATTATATGTGTGATTGTGTGAATGAGTGTGACCAGTTAGAAATTTATCTGTGTGTGTACTTGTGTGAGTGTATATGACAGTGAGATTGTGAGCAGGTGTGAGTCTGTGGGTGTGTGTTTGTGTGTGTGAGAGTGTGTGTGATGGTGTGTTTGATGTGCGTCTGTGCATTTGTGTCTGCGTACATGTGAGTAATTTTGTGACAGTGTGTACAACTGTGTGTATTCTGGTGTGTGCCTGTGTGAGTGTGTGATTTTGTGTGGTTTTCAGTGAGTGAGCATGTGTTTGAGAGTGTCAGTGCTCAAGGGGCTGTGTGTGTTGTGTGAGAGTGTGAAAGGTGATAGTATGTGATTGTGTGTGAGTTAATATGAGCAGGTGTGTTTGAGTGTTTAAGTGAGTGTGTGTTTGTGGTAGAGTAGCTTGAGTGTGTGTGTTACACTGTGTGTATGAGTGACTGTGTGCTTCTGTTTACACGAGAGTGTATGTGAGTGTGTGTGAGTGTTTGCAGGTGTGGAAGTGAGAGATAGACTGTGTGACTGTGTGAGTGTGTGTGATTGTGTGATTGTATGTGAATAGTTGTGAGGGTATGTATGCAGGTGTGTGTGAATGTGAGTGTTTGAATGTGCACAAGTGCGTATGTGAGTGTGTTACTGTTCAGGTATGCATAAGGATGAATATATCAGTGAGTGTGAGTGTCAGTGGGACTTTGAGGGTGCGTGAGTGTGAGAGACAGTATGTCTGAGCATGTGTGTGTAAGTGTGTGTTCTAAAGACTGTTTTTGAATGTGTGTGCGTGTGTAAATTGTATGAATGTGTGAGAGTGACAGCACAAAAGACGAATGTCTGTGTGTGTGAACATTTGTGTGTATATGAGAGTCTGTGTAAGTGCGTTTGCTGGTGTGCTAGTGTGTGTGTAGGTGTCTGAGTGTGAGAAAATGAGAGTTTGTGAGTGTGTATTCGAGAATGTTGCAGCTTTTGTGTGATTGTGTTATTTTGCTTGAATGCGTGTGTTTGAGTGTCTGTGTGGTTGCTTTCACATGTGTGATGTTTGCTTGTGTGTGTGAGTGTGTGGGTCTGTGTGTGCGTCTGCTTGTGTGTCAGTGTGAGAGTGTGAGGGGAATGGGGTGAATTATGATGCAAGGGTGCCTAACATGTTTGGAAGCGAAATGGGCATTCTCTGAGATAACGGAAAGCGACAGAACATGGTGGGAGACTATATATAGGAGTGCAATGTTGTCGAATGGTTTGGAAAGTGCTGCAATGTGACGCAGTAGATGGTTCCTGTGTGTTTTGGAAGAGAACGGATCCTTCTTTGATGGAAAGAAACGCAGTAGAACGTGGTGGATTGTTGTAGAATGCAGTGGAATGTTGTGTAATGGAGAGCATTGTGATGAAGTGGAGAGAAAGTGAGTGGTTTGGACACGAGAGTAGCCTTCTTTCATGGAATGGAATGCAATACATGTTGATGGATTTTTGGGTACGATAGTAGAAAATTGTGGAATGGAGTGAAATGTAGTGCAATAGACGGTTGAGGACCTTGTTTTATGCGAACGGTTGTATGTGTGTGTGACTGTGCAGCTGTGTGCGTTTGTGTGAGTGATTGTCATAGAGAGTGTGAGTGTGGAAGAGAGCGTGTGCATGATTGTGAGGGAGGTGTTGTGTGAGTGCACATGTGTGTGAAAGGCTGAGTGTGAGTGTGTTTATGGGAGTGTGTGTGAGCATGCTTATGTGAGAGTGAATATGAGGGATTACATGTGCGTTTGTGAGTGTATGAGAATGTGTGGGTGTGTGTGATACTGTGAGCCTGTGTGAGTACATGTATGAGTGTGAGAAAATGTGTGAGAATGTGAGTGAGTACATGTGAGTCTGAGTGAGGATATGTCAGTGTGACAGTGACTATGTCAGGTGTGTAGGTCTGCACATGTGTTTGGGTCTATGTACATGTGTGTGTTTGTTAGTTTGTGAGACTATAGGTGTCTGTGAGTGTGCGATTGTTGATATGTGATTGTGTGAGTCTGTGTGTGTCGGGCAGTGGGTGAGTTTGTGATAGTGTGAGAGGATAGCTTACTTTATTGTGTGTGCTTTGGTGAGCATATATTTGTTGGTGTTTCTGTGAGCGTGTTTGTGAGAGCGGAGGTATGTGAGTGGAAGTGTGACTCTGAATGTGTGACTGTGTGTGTTTGTGATAGTATGAGTGCATGTGAATATTTGTTAATATTTTAGTGAGCTTGTGTGTGTGTTTCAGTGGTCAGTAAGTATGTGTGTGTGTGTTTGTGAGTTTTTGTGAGTGTGTTTGTAGGTGTGGGAGTGTGGGAGAAGTGTTATTTTGTGACAGTGTGTGTTTGCCAATGTGTCTGAATGTCTGAATAATTGTGTGACTGTACGTGTTTGTGAGTGAGTGTGCGTGTGTAAGTGTGTGTGTACGAATGTGTGAGTGTGTCTGATTATGAGTATGAGTGTGTCAGAGTACCTGAGTGTGTGTTTAAATGTGATTGTGAGAGTGCTGGTGAGTGGGAGTGTGCGGGTGTGTATATGGCTGTGCTATTGTTTGAGAGAGTGTGTGATGGTATGTGAGGATGGGTGTGAGTTTGTCTATGTTTAGGTGTGAGAGTGTGTGTGAGTGTGTGTTAGTGTGTGATGCTGTGTGACATTATGTGTTTGTGTGAGTGTAGTTGTGTCAGAGAGGGTGTGCGAAT
Organism: Manis pentadactyla; assembly: GCF_030020395.1. Classification (NCBI taxonomy): domain Eukaryota; kingdom Metazoa; phylum Chordata; class Mammalia; order Pholidota; family Manidae; genus Manis; species Manis pentadactyla. The sequence continues at coordinate 1,085,279 of NW_026644599.1, read as the reverse complement.
ATTCATTTTTGAATGTGTGAACGAGTGTGAGACTTTGTGTGATGGTGTGTGTGAGTGAGTGTTTCTGTTTGCCATTATATGTGTGATTGTGTGAATGAGTGTGACCAGTTAGAAATTTATCTGTGTGTGTACTTGTGTGAGTGTATATGACAGTGAGATTGTGAGCAGGTGTGAGTCTGTGAGTGTGTGTTTGTGTGTGTGAGAGTGTGTGTGATGGTGTGCTTGATGTGCGTCTGTACATTTGTGTCTGCGTACATGTGAGTAATTTTGTGACAGTGTGTACAACTGTGTGTATTCTGGTGTGTGCCTGTGTGAGTGTGTGATTTTGTGTGGTTTTCAGTGAGTGAGCATGTGTTTGAGAGTGTGAGTGTCCAAGGGGCTGTGTGTGTTGTGTGAGAGTGTGAAAGGTGATAGTATGTGATGGTGTGTGAGTTAATATGAGCAGGTGTGTTTGAGTGTTTAAGTGAGTGTGTGTTTGTGATAGAGTAGCTTGAGTGTGTGTGTTACACTGTGTGTATGAGTGACTGTGTGCTTCTGTTTACACGAGAGTGTGTGTGAGTGTGTGTTCGTGTTTGCAGGTGTGGAAGTGAGAGATAGACTGTGTGACTGTGTGAGTGTGTGTGATTGTGTGATTGTATGTGAATAGTTGTGAGGGTATGTATGCACGTGTGTGTGAATGTGAGTGTTTGAATGTGCACAAGTGCGTATGTGAGTGTGTTACTGTTCAGGTATGCATAAGGATGAATATATCAGTGAGTGTGAGTGTCAGTGGGACTTTGAGGGTGCGTGAGTGTGAGAGACAGTATGTCTGAGCATGTGTGTGTAAGTGTGTGTTCTAAAGAGTGTTTTTGAATGTGTGTGCGTGTGTAAATTGTATGAATGTCTGAGAGTGACAGCACACAAGACGAATGTCTGTGTGTGTGAACACTTGTGTGTATATGAGAGACTGTGTAAGTGCGTTTGCTGGTGTGCTAGTGTGTGTGTAGGTGTCTGAGTGTGAGAAAATGAGAGTTTGTGAGTGTGTATTCGAGAATGTTGCAGCTTTTGTGTGATTGTGTTATTTTGCTTGAATGCGTGTGTTTGAGTGTCTGTGTGGTTGCTTTCACATGTGTGATGTTTGCTTGTGTGTGTGAGTGTGTGGGTCTGTGTGTGCGTCTGCTTGTGTGTCAGTGTGAGAGTGTGAGGGGAATGGGGTGAATTATGATGCAAGGGTGCCTAACATGTTTGGAAGCGAAATGGGCATTCTCTGAGATAACGGAAAGCGACAGAACATGGTGGGAGACTATATATAGGAGTGCAATGTTGTCGAATGGTTTGGAAAGTGCTGCAATGTGACGCAGTAGATGGTTCCTGTGTGTTTTGGAAGAGAACGGATCCTTCTTTGATGGAAAGAAACGCAGTAGAACGTGGTGGATTGTTGTAGAATGCAGTGGAATGTTGTGTAATGGAGAGCATTGTGATGAAGTGGAGAGAAAGTGAGTGGTTTGGACACGAGAGTAGCCTTCTTTCATGGAATGGAATGCAATACATGTTGATGGATTTTTGGGTACGATAGTAGAAAATTGTGGAATGGAGTGAAATGTAGTGCAATAGACGGTTGAGGACCTTGTTTTATGCGAACGGTTGTATGTGTGTGTGACTGTGCAGCTGTGTGCGTTTGTGTGAGTGATTGTCATAGAGAGTGTGAGTGTGGAAGAGAGCGTGTGCATGATTGTGAGGGAGGTGTTGTGTGAGTGCACATGTGTGTGAAAGGCTGAGTGTGAGTGTGTTTATGGGAGTGTGTGTGAGCATGCTTATGTGAGAGTGAATATGAGGGATTACATGTGCGTTTGTGAGTGTATGAGAATGTGTGGGTGTGTGTGATACTGTGAGCCTGTGTGAGTACATGTATGAGTGTGAGAAAATGTGTGAGAATGTGAGTGAGTACATGTGAGTCTGAGTGAGGATATGTCAGTGTGACAGTGACTATGTCAGGTGTGTAGGTCTGCACATGTGTTTGGGTCTATGTACATGTGTGTGTTTGTTAGTTTGTGAGACTATAGGTGTCTGTGAGTGTGCGATTGTTGATATGTGATTGTGTGAGTGTGTGTGTCGGGCAGTGGGTGAGTTTGTGATAGTGTGAGAGGATTGCTTACTTTATTGTGTGTGCTTTGGTGAGCATATATTTGTTGGTGTTTCTGTGAGCGTGTTTGTGAGAGCGGAGGTATGTGAGTGGAAGTGTGACTCTGAATGTGTGACTGTGTGTGTTTGTGATAGTATGAGTGCATGTGAATATTTGTTAATATTTGAGTGTGCTTGTGTGTGTGTTTAAGTGGTCAGTAAGTATGTGTGTGTGTGTTTGTGAGTTTTTGTGAGTGTGTTTGTAGGTGTGGGAGTGTGGGAGAAGTGTTATTTTGTGACAGTGTGTGTTTGCCAATGTGTCTGAATGTCTGAATAATTGTGTGACTGTACGTGTTTGTGAGTGAGTGTGCGTGTGTAAGTGTGTGTGTACGAATGTGTGAGTGTGTCTGATTATGAGTATGAGTGTGTCAGAGTACCTGAGTGTGTGTTTAAATGTGATTGTGAGAGTGCTGGTGAGTGGGAGTGTGCGGGTGTGTATATGGCTGTGCTATTGTTTGAGAGAGTGTGTGATGGTATGTGAGGATGGGTGTGAGTTTGTCTATGTTTAGGTGTGAGAGTGTGTGTGCGTGTGTGTTAGTGTGTGATGCTGTGTGACATTATGTGTTTGTGTGAGTGTAGTTGTGTCAGAGAGGGTGTGCGAATATTCATTTTTGAATGTGTGAACGAGTGTGAGCCTTTGTGTGATGGTGTGTGTGAGTGAGTGTTTCTGTTTGCCATTATATGTGTGATTGTGTGAATGAGTGTGACCAGTTAGAAATTTATCTGTGTGTGTACTTGTGTGAGTGTATATGACAGTGAGATTGTGAGCAGGTGTGAGTCTGTGAGTGTGTGTTTGTGTGTGTGAGAGTGTGTGTGATGGTGTGCTTGATGTGCGTCTGTGCATTTGTGTCTGCGTACATGTGAGTAATTTTGTGACAGTGTGTACAACTGTGTGTATTCTGGTGTGTGCCTGTGTGAGTGTGTGATTTTGTGTGGTTTTCAGTGAGTGAGCATGTGTTTGAGAGTGTGAGTGTCCAAGGGGCTGTGTGTGTTGTGTGAGAGTGTGAAAGGTGATAGTATGTGATTGTGTGTGAGTTAATATGAGCAGGTGTGTTTGAGTGTTTAAGTGAGTGTGTGTTTGTGATAGAGTAGCTTGAGTGTGTGTGTTACACTGTGTGTATGAGTGACTGTGTGCTTCTGTTTACACGAGAGTGTGTGTGAGTGTGTGTTCGTGTTTGCAGGTGTGGAAGTGAGAGATAGACTGTGTGACTGTGTGAGTGTGTGTGATTGTGTGATTGTATGTGAATAGTTGTGAGGGTATGTATGCACGTGTGTGTGAATGTGAGTGTTTGAATGTGCACAAGTGCGTATGTGAGGGTGTTACTGTTCAGGTATGCATAAGGATGAATATATCAGTGAGTGTGAGTGTCAGTGGGACTTTGAGGGTGCGTGAGTGTGAGAGACAGTATGTCTGAGCATGTGTGTGTAAGTGTGTGTTCTAAAGACTGTTTTTGAATGTGTGTGCGTGTGTAAATTGTATGAATGTCTGAGAGTGACAGCACACAAGACGAATGTCTGTGTGTGTGAACACTTGTGTGTATATGAGAGACTGTGTAAGTGCGTTTGCTGGAGTGCTAGTGTGTGTGTAGGTGTCTGAGTGTGAGAAAATGAGAGTTTGTGAGTGTGTATTCGAGAATGTTGCAGCTTTTGTGTGATTGTGTTATTTTGCTTGAATGCGTGTGTTTGAGTGTCTGTGTGGTTGCTTTCACATGTGTGATGTTTGCTTGTGTGTGTGAGTGTGTGGGTCTGTGTGTGCGTCTGCTTGTGTGTCAGTGTGAGAGTGTGAGGGGAATGGGGTGAATTATGATGCAAGGGTGCCTAACATGTTTGGAAGCGAAATGGGCATTCTCTGAGATAACGGAAAGCGACAGAACATGGTGGGAGACTATATATAGGAGTGCAATGTTGTCGAATGGTTTGGAAAGTGCTGCAATGTGACGCAGTAGATGGTTCCTGTGTGTTTTGGAAGAGAACGGATCCTTCTTTGATGGAAAGAAACGCAGTAGAACGTGGTGGATTGTTGTAGAATGCAGTGGAATGTTGTGTAATGGAGAGCATTGTGATGAAGTGGAGAGAAAGTGAGTGGTTTGGACACGAGAGTAGCCTTCTTTCATGGAATGGAATACAATACATGTTGATGGATTTTTGGGTACGATAGTAGAAAATTGTGGAATGGAGTGAAATGTAGTGCAATAGACGGTTGAGGACCTTGTTTTATGCGAACGGTTGTATGTGTGTGTGACTGTGCAGCTGTGTGCGTTTGTGTGAGTGATTGTCATAGAGAGTGTGAGTGTGGAAGAGAGCGTGTGCATGATTGTGAGGGAGGTGTTGTGTGAGTGCACATGTGTGTGAAAGGCTGAGTGTGAGTGTGTTTATGGGAGTGTGTGTGAGCATGCTTATGTGAGAGTGAATATGAGGGATTACATGTGCGTTTGTGAGTGTATGAGAATGTGTGGGTGTGTGTGATACTGTGAGCCTGTGTGAGTACATGTATGAGTGTGAGAAAATGTGTGAGAATGTGAGTGAGTACATGTGAGTCTGAGTGAGGATATGTCAGTGTGACAGTGACTATGTCAGGTGTGTAGGTCTGCACATGTGTTTGGGTCTATGTACATGTGTGTGTTTGTTAGTTTGTGAGACTATAGGTGTCTGTGAGTGTGCGATTGTTGATATGTGATTGTGTGAGTCTGTGTGTGTCGGGCAGTGGGTGAGTTTGTGATAGTGTGAGAGGATTGCTTACTTTATTGTGTGTGCTTTGGTGAGCATATATTTGTTGGTGTTTCTGTGAGCGTGTTTGTGAGAGCGGAGGTATGTGAGTGGAAGTGTGACTCTGAATGTGTGACTGTGTGTGTTTGTGATAGTATGAGTGCATGTGAATATTTGTTAATATTTGAGTGTGCTTGTGTGTGTGTTTCAGTGGTCAGTAAGTATGTGTGTGTGTGTTTGTGAGTTTTTGTGAGTGTGTTTGTAGGTGTGGGAGTGTGGGAGAAGTGTTATTTTGTGACAGTGTGTGTTTGCCAATGTGTCTGAATGTCTGAATAATTGTGTGACTGTACGTGTTTGTGAGTGAGTGTGCGTGTGTAAGTGTGTGTGTACGAATGTGTGAGTGTGTCTGATTATGAGTATGAGTGTGTCAGAGTACCTGAGTGTGTGTTTAAATGTGATTGTGAGAGTGCTGGTGAGTGGGAGTGTGCGGGTGTGTATATGGCTGTGCTATTGTTTGAGAGAGTGTGTGATGGTATGTGAGGATGGGTGTGAGTTTGTCTATGTTTAGGTGTGAGAGTGTGTGTGAGTGTGTGTTAGTGTGTGATGCTGTGTGACATTATGTGTTTGTGTGAGTGTAGTTGTGTCAGAGAGGGTGTGCGAATATTCATTTTTGAATGTGTGAACGAGTGTGAGCCTTTGTGTGATGGTGTGTGTGAGTGAGTGTTTCTGTTTGCCATTATATGTGTGATTGTGTGAATGAGTGTGACCAGTTAGAAATTTATCTGTGTGTGTACTTGTGTGAGTGTATATGACAGTGAGATTGTGAGCAGGTGTGAGTCTGTGAGTGTGTGTTTGTGTGTGTGAGAGTGTGTGTGATGGTGTGCTTGATGTGCGTCTGTGCATTTGTGTCTGCGTACATGTGAGTAATTTTGTGACAGTGTGTACAACTGTGTGTATTCTGGTGTGTGCCTGTGTGAGTGTGTGATTTTGTGTGGTTTTCAGTGAGTGAGCATGTGTTTGAGAGTGTGAGTGTCCAAGGGGCTGTGTGTGTTGTGTGAGAGTGTGAAAGGTGATAGTATGTGATTGTGTGTGAGTTAATATGAGCAGGTGTGTTTGAGTGTTTAAGTGAGTGTGTGTTTGTGATAGAGTAGCTTGAGTGTGTGTGTTACACTGTGTGTATGAGTGACTGTGTGCTTCTGTTTACACGAGAGTGTATGTGAGTGTGTGTTCGTGTTTGCAGGTGTGGAAGTGAGAGATAGACTGTGTGACTGTGTGAGTGTGTGTGATTGTGTGATTGTATGTGAATAGTTGTGAGGGTATGTATGCACGTGTGTGTGAATGTGAGTGTTTGAATGTGCACAAGTGCGTATGTGAGTGTGTTACTGTTCAGGTATGCATAAGGATGAATATATCAGTGAGTGTGAGTGTCAGTGGGACTTTGAGGGTGCGTGAGTGTGAGAGACAGTATGTCTGAGCATGTGTGTGTAAGTGTGTGTTCTAAAGACAGTTTTTGAATGTGTGTGCGTCTGTAAATTGTATGAATGTCTGAGAGTGACAGCACAAAAGACGAATGTCTGTGTGTGTGAACACTTGTGTGTATATGAGAGTCTGTGTAAGTGCGTTTGCTGGAGTGCTAGTGTGTGTGTAGGTGTCTGAGTGTGAGAAAATGAGAGTTTGTGAGTGTGTATTCGAGAATGTTGCAGCTTTTGTGTGATTGTGTTATTTTGCTTGAATGCGTGTGTTTGAGTGTCTGTGTGGTTGCTTTCACATGTGTGATGTTTGCTTGTGTGTGTGAGTGTGAGAGTGTGAGGGGAATGGGGTGAATTATGATGCAAGGGTGCCTAACATGTTTGGAAGCGAAATGGGCATTCTCTGAGATAACGGAAAGCGACAGAACATGGTGGGAGACTATATATAGGAGTGCAATGTTGTCGAATGGTTTGGAAAGTGCTGCAAGGTGACGCAGTAGATGGTTCCTGTGTGTTTTGGAAGAGAACGGATCCTTCTTTGATGGAAAGAAACGCAGTAGAACGTGGTGGATTGTTGTAGAATGCAGTGGAATGTTGTGTAATGGAGAGCATTGTGATGAAGTGGAGAGAAAGTGAGTGGTTTGGACACGAGAGTAGCCTTCTTTCATGGAATGGAATGCAATACATGTTGATGGATTTTTGGGTACGATAGTAGAAAATTGTGGAATGGAGTGAAATGTAGTGCAATAGACGGTTGAGGACCTTGTTTTATGCGAACGGTTGTATGTGTGTGTGACTGTGCAGCTGTGTGCGTTTGTGTGAGTGATTGTCATAGAGAGTGTGAGTGTGGAAGAGAGCGTGTGCATGATTGTGAGGGAGGTGTTGTGTGAGTGCACATGTGTGTGAAAGGCTGAGTGTGAGTGTGTTTATGGGAGTGTGTGTGAGCATGCTTATGTGAGAGTGAATATGAGGGATTACATGTGCGTTTGTGAGTGTATGAGAATGTGTGGGTGTGTGTGATACTGTGAGCCTGTGTGAGTACATGTATGAGTGTGAGAAAATGTGTGAGAATGTGAGTGAGTACATGTGAGTCTGAGTGAGGATATGTCAGTGTGACAGTGACTATGTCAGGTGTGTAGGTCTGCACATGTGTTTGGGTCTATGTACATGTGTGTGTTTGTTAGTTTGTGAGACTATAGGTGTCTGTGAGTGTGCGATTGTTGATATGTGATTGTGTGAGTCTGTGTGTGTCGGGCAGTGGGTGAGTTTGTGATAGTGTGAGAGGATTGCTTACTTTATTGTGTGTGCTTTGGTGAGCATATATTTGTTGGTGTTTCTGTGAGCGTGTTTGTGAGAGCGGAGGTATGTGAGTGGAAGTGTGACTCTGAATGTGTGACTGTGTGTGTTTGTGATAGTATGAGTGCATGTGAATATTTGTTAATATATTAGTGTGCTTGTGTGTGTGTTTCAGTGGTCAGTAAGTATGTGTGTGTGTGTTTGTGAGTTTTTGTGAGTGTGTTTGTAGGTGTGGGAGTGTGGGAGAAGTGTTATTTTGTGACAGTGTGTGTTTGCCAATGTGTCTGAATGTCTGAATAATTGTGTGACTGTACGTGTTTGTGAGTGAGTGTGCGTGTGTAAGTGTGTGTGTACGAATGTGTGAGTGTGTCTGATTATGAGTATGAGTGTGTCAGAGTACCTGAGTGTGTGTTTAAATGTGATTGTGAGAGTGCTGGTGAGTGGGAGTGTGCGGGTGTGTATATGGCTGTGCTATTGTTTGAGAGAGTGTGTGATGGTATGTGAGGATGGGTGTGAGTTTGTCTATGTTTAGGTGTGAGAGTGTGTGTGAGTGTGTGTTAGTGTGTGATGCTGTGTGACATTATGTGTTTGTGTGAGTGTAGTTGTGTCAGAGAGGGTGTGCGAATATTCATTTTTGAATGTGTGAACGAGTGTGAGCCTTTGTGTGATGGTGTGTGTGAGTGAGTGTTTCTGTTTGCCATTATATGTGTGATTGTGTGAATGAGTGTGACCAGTTAGAAATTTATCTGTGTGTGTACTTGTGTGAGTGTATATGACAGTGAGATTGTGAGCAGGTGTGAGTCTGTGAGTGTGTGTTTGTGTGTGTGAGAGTGTGTGTGATGGTGTGCTTGATGTGCGTCTGTGCATTTGTGTCTGCGTACATGTGAGTAATTTTGTGACAGTGTGTACAACTGTGTGTATTCTGGTGTGTGCCTGTGTGAGTGTGTGATTTTGTGTGGTTTTCAGTGAGTGAGCATGTGTTTGAGAGTGTGAGTGTCCAAGGGGCTGTGTGTGTTGTGTGAGAGTGTGAAAGGAGATAGTATGTGATTGTGTGTGAGTTAATATGAGCAGGTGTGTTTGAGTGTTTAAGTGAGTGTGTGTTTGTGATAGAGTAGCTTGAGTGTGTGTGTTACACTGTGTGTATGAGTGACTGTGTGCTTCTGTTTACACGAGAGTGTATGTGAGTGTGTGTTCGTGTTTGCAGGTGTGGAAGTGAGAGATAGACTGTGTGACTGTGTGAGTGTGTGTGATTGTGTGATTGTATGTGAATAGTTGTGAGGGTATGTATGCACGTGTGTGTGAATGTGAGTGTTTGAATGTGCACAAGTGCGTATGTGAGTGTGTTACTGTTCAGGTATGCATAAGGATGAATATATCAGTGAGTGTGAGTGTCAGTGGGACTTTGAGGGTGCGTGAGTGTGAGAGACAGTATGTCTGAGCATGTGTGTGTAAGTGTGTGTTCTAAAGACAGTTTTTGAATGTGTGTGCGTCTGTAAATTGTATGAATGTCTGAGAGTGACAGCACAAAAGACGAATGTCTGTGTGTGTGAACACTTGTGTGTATATGAGAGTCTGTGTAAGTGCGTTTGCTGGAGTGCTAGTGTGTGTGTAGGTGTCTGAGTGTGAGAAAATGAGAGTTTGTGAGTGTGTATTCGAGAATGTTGCAGCTTTTGTGTGATTGTGTTATTTTGCTTGAATGCGTGTGTTTGAGTGTCTGTGTGGTTGCTTTCACATGTGTGATGTTTGCTTGTGTGTGTGAGTGTGAGAGTGTGAGGGGAATGGGGTGAATTATGATGCAAGGGTGCCTAACATGTTTGGAAGCGAAATGGGCATTCTCTGAGATAACGGAAAGCGACAGAACATGGTGGGAGACTATATATAGGAGTGCAATGTTGTCGAATGGTTTGGAAAGTGCTGCAAGGTGACGCAGTAGATGGTTCCTGTGTGTTTTGGAAGAGAACGGATCCTTCTTTGATGGAAAGAAACGCAGTAGAACGTGGTGGATTGTTGTAGAATGCAGTGGAATGTTGTGTAATGGAGAGCATTGTGATGAAGTGGAGAGAAAGTGAGTGGTTTGGACACGAGAGTAGCCTTCTTTCATGGAATGGAATGCAATACATGTTGATGGATTTTTGGGTACGATAGTAGAAAATTGTGGAATGGAGTGAAATGTAGTGCAATAGACGGTTGAGGACCTTGTTTTATGCGAACGGTTGTATGTGTGTGTGACTGTGCAGCTGTGTGCGTTTGTGTGAGTGATTGTCATAGAGAGTGTGAGTGTGGAAGAGAGCGTGTGCATGATTGTGAGGGAGGTGTTGTGTGAGTGCACATGTGTGTGAAAGGCTGAGTGTGAGTGTGTTTATGGGAGTGTGTGTGAGCATGCTTATGTGAGAGTGAATATGAGGGATTACATGTGCGTTTGTGAGTGTATGAGAATGTGTGGGTGTGTGTGATACTGTGAGCCTGTGTGAGTACATGTATGAGTGTGAGAAAATGTGTGAGAATGTGAGTGAGTACATGTGAGTCTGAGTGAGGATATGTCAGTGTGACAGTGACTATGTCAGGTGTGTAGGTCTGCACATGTGTTTGGGTCTATGTACATGTGTGTGTTTGTTAGTTTGTGAGACTATAGGTGTCTGTGAGTGTGCGATTGTTGTTATGTGATTGTGTGAGTCTGTGTGTGTCGGGCAGTGGGTGAGTTTGTGATAGTGTGAGAGGATTGCTTACTTTATTGTGTGTGCTTTGGTGAGCATATATTTGTTGGTGTTTCTGTGAGCGTGTTTGTGAGAGCGGAGGTATGTGAGTGGAAGTGTGACTCTGAATGTGTGACTGTGTGTGTTTGTGATAGTATGAGTGCATGTGAATATTTGTTAATATTTGAGTGTGCTTGTGTGTGTGTTTCAGTGGTCAGTAAGTATGTGTGTGTGTGTTTGTGAGTTTTTGTGAGTGTGTTTGTAGGTGTGGGAGTGTGGGAGAAGTGTTATTTTGTGACAGTGTGTGTTTGCCAATGTGTCTGAATGTCTGAATAATTGTGTGACTGTACGTGTTTGTGAGTGAGTGTGCGTGTGTAAGTGTGTGTGTACGAATGTGTGAGTGTGTCTGATTATGAGTATGAGTGTGTCAGAGTACCTGAGTGTGTGTTTAAATGTGATTGTGAGAGTGCTGGTGAGTGGGAGTGTGCGGGTGTGTATATGGCTGTGCTATTGTTTGAGAGAGTGTGTGATGGTATGTGAGGATGGGTGTGAGTTTGTCTATGTTTAGGTGTGAGAGTGTGTGTGAGTGTGTGTTAGTGTGTGATGCTGTGTGACATTATGTGTTTGTGTGAGTGTAGTTGTGTCAGAGAGGGTGTGCGAATATTCATTTTTGAATGTGTGAACGAGTGTGAGCCTTTGTGTGATGGTGTGTGTGAGTGAGTGTTTCTGTTTGCCATTATATGTGTGATTGTGTGAATGAGTGTGACCAGTTAGAAATTTATCTGTGTGTGTACTTGTGTGAGTGTATATGACAGTGAGATTGTGAGCAGGTGTGAGTCTGTGAGTGTGTGTTTGTGTGTGTGAGAGTGTGTGTGATGGTGTGCTTGATGTGCGTCTGTGCATTTGTGTCTGCGTACATGTGAGTAATTTTGTGACAGTGTGTACAACTGTGTGTATTCTGGTGTGTGCCTGTGTGAGTGTGTGATTTTGTGTGGTTTTCAGTGAGTGAGCATGTGTTTGAGAGTGTGAGTGTCCAAGGGGCTGTGTGTGTTGTGTGAGAGTGTGAAAGGTGATAGTATGTGATTGTGTGTGAGTTAATATGAGCAGGTGTGTTTGAGTGTTTAAGTGAGTGTGTGTTTGTGATAGAGTAGCTTGAGTGTGTGTGTTACACTGTGTGTATGAGTGACTGTGTGCTTCTGTTTACACGAGAGTGTGTGTGAGTGTGTGTTCGTGTTTGCAGGTGTGGAAGTGAGAGATAGACTGTGTGACTGTGTGAGTGTGTGTGATTGTGTGATTGTATGTGAATAGTTGTGAGGGTATGTATGCACGTGTGTGTGAATGTGAGTGTTTGAATGTGCACAAGTGCGTATGTGAGTGTGTTACTGTTCAGGTATGCATAAGGATGAATATATCAGTGAGTGTGAGTGTCAGTGGGACTTTGAGGGTGCGTGAGTGTGAGAGACAGTATGTCTGAGCATGTGTGTGTAAGTGTGTGTTCTAAAGACAGTTTTTGAATGTGTGTGCGTGTGTAAATTGTATGAATGTCTGAGAGTGACAGCACACAAGACGAATGTCTGTGTGTGTGAACACTTGTGTGTATATGAGAGTCTGTGTAAGTGCGTTTGCTGGAGTGCTAGTGTGTGTGTAGGTGTCTGAGTGTGAGAAAATGAGAGTTTGTGAGTGTGTATTCGAGAATGTTGCAGCTTTTGTGTGATTGTGTTATTTTGCTTGAATGCGTGTGTTTGAGTGTCTGTGTGGTTGCTTTCACATGTGTGATGTTTGCTTGTGTGTGTGAGTGTGTGGGTCTGTGTGTGCGTCTGCTTGTGTGTCAGTGTGAGAGTGTGAGGGGAATGGGGTGAATTATGATGCAAGGGTGCCTAACATGTTTGGAAGCGAAATGGGCATTCTCTGAGATAACGGAAAGCGACAGAACATGGTGGGAGACTATATATAGGAGTGCAATGTTGTCGAATGGTTTGGAAAGTGCTGCAATGTGACGCAGTAGATGGTTCCTGTGTGTTTTGGAAGAGAACGGATCCTTCTTTGATGGAAAGAAACGCAGTAGAACGTGGTGGATTGTTGTAGAATGCAGTGGAATGTTGTGTAATGGAGAGCATTGTGATGAAGTGGAGAGAAAGTGAGTGGTTTGGACACGAGAGTAGCCTTCTTTCATGGAATGGAATGCAATACATGTTGATGGATTTTTGGGTACGATAGTAGAAAATTGTGGAATGGAGTGAAATGTAGTGCAATAGACGGTTGAGGACCTTGTTTTATGCGAACGGTTGTATGTGTGTGTGACTGTGCAGCTGTGTGCGTTTGTGTGAGTGATTGTCATAGAGAGTGTGAGTGTGGAAGAGAGCGTGTGCATGATTGTGAGGGAGGTGTTGTGTGAGTGCACATGTGTGTGAAAGGCTGAGTGTGAGTGTGTTTATGGGAGTGTGTGTGAGCATGCTTATGTGAGAGTGAATATGAGGGATTACATGTGCGTTTGTGAGTGTATGAGAATGTGTGGGTGTGTGTGATACTGTGAGCCTGTGTGAGTACATGTATGAGTGTGAGAAAATGTGTGAGAATGTGAGTGAGTACATGTGAGTCTGAGTGAGGATATGTCAGTGTGACAGTGACTATGTCAGGTGTGTAGGTCTGCACATGTGTTTGGGTCTATGTACATGTGTGTGTTTGTTAGTTTGTGAGACTATAGGTGTCTGTGAGTGTGCGATTGTTGATATGTGATTGTGTGAGTCTGTGTGTGTCGGGCAGTGGGTGAGTTTGTGATAGTGTGAGAGAATAGCTTACTTTATTGTGTGTGCTTTGGTGAGCATATATTTGTTGGTGTTTCTGTGAGCGTGTTTGTGAGAGCGGAGGTATGTGAGTGGAAGTGTGACTCTGAATGTGTGACTGTGTGTGTTTGTGATAGTATGAGTGCATGTGAATATTTGTTAATATTTGAGTGTGCTTGTGTGTGTGTTTCAGTGGTCAGTAAGAATGTGTGTGTGTGTTTGTGAGTTTTTGTGAGTGTGTTTGTAGGTGTGGGAGTGTGGGAGAAGTGTTATTTTGTGACAGTGTGTGTTTGCCAATGTGTCTGAATGTCTGAATAATTGTGTGACTGTACGTGTTTGTGAGTGAGTGTGCGTGTGTAAGTGTGTGTGTACGAATGTGTGAGTGTGTCTGATTATGAGTATGAGTGTGTCAGAGTACCTGAGTGTGTGTTTAAATGTGATTGTGAGAGTGCTGGTGAGTGGGAGTGTGCGGGTGTGTATATGGCTGTGCTATTGTTTGAGAGAGTGTGTGATGGTATGTGAGGATGGGTGTGAGTTTGTCTATGTTTAGGTGTGAGAGTGTGTGTGAGTGTGTGTTAGTGTGTGATGCTGTGTGACATTATGTGTTTGTGTGAGTGTAGTTGTGTCAGAGAGGGTGTGCGAATATTCATTTTTGAATGTGTGAACGAGTGTGAGCCTTTGTGTGATGGTGTGTGTGAGTGAGTGTTTCTGTTTGCCATTATATGTGTGATTGTGTGAATGAGTGTGACCAGTTAGAAATTTATCTGTGTGCGTACTTGTGTGAGTGTATATGACAGTGAGATTGTGAGCAGGTGTGAGTCTGTGAGTGTGTGTTTGTGTGTGTGAGAGTGTGTGTGATGGTGTGCTTGATGTGCGTCTGTGCATTTGTGTCTGCGTACATGTGAGTAATTTTGTGACAGTGTGTACAACTGTGTGTATTCTGGTGTGTGCCTGTGTGAGTGTGTGATTTTGTGTGGTTTTCAGTGAGTGAGCATGTGTTTGAGAGTGTGAGTGCCCAAGGGGCTGTGTGTGTTGTGTGAGAGTGTGAAAGGTGATAGTATGTGATTGTGTGTGAGTTAATATGAGCAGGTGTGTTTGAGTGTTTAAGTGAGTGTGTGTTTGTGATAGAGTAGCTTGAGTGTGTGTGTTACACTGTGTGTATGAGTGACTGTGTGCTTCTGTTTACAGGAGAGTGTGTGTGAGTGTGTGTTCGTGTTTGCAGGTGTGGAAGTGAGAGATAGACTGTGTGACTGTGTGAGTGTGTGTGATCGTGTGATTGTATGTGAATAGTTGTGAGGGTATGTATGCACGTGTGTGTGAATGTGAGTGTTTGAATGTGCACAAGTGCGTATGTGAGTGTGTTACTGTTCAGGTATGCATAAGGATGAATATATCAGTGAGTGTGAGTGTCAGTGGGACTTTGAGGGTGCGTGAGTGTGAGAGACAGTATGTCTGAGCATGTGTGTGTAAGTGTGTGTTCTAAAGACTGTTTTTGAATGTGTGTGCGTGTGTAAATTGTATGAATGTCTGAGAGTGACAGCACACAAGACGAATGTCTGTGTGTGTGAACACTTGTGTGTATATGAGAGACTGTGTAAGTGCGTTTGCTGGAGTGCTAGTGTGTGTGTAGGTGTCTGAGTGTGAGAAAATGAGAGTTTGTGAGTGTGTATTCGAGAATGTTGCAGCTTTTGTGTGATTGTGTTATTTTGCTTGAATGCGTGTGTTTGAGTGTCTGTGTGGTTGCTTTCACATGTGTGATGTTTGCTTGTGTGTGTGAGTGTGTGGGTCTGTGTGTGCGTCTGCTTGTGTGTCAGTGTGAGAGTGTGAGGGGAATGGGGTGAATTATGATGCAAGGGTGCCTAACATGTTTGGAAGCGAAATGGGCATTCTCTGAGATAACGGAAAGCGACAGAACATGGTGGGAGACTATATATAGGAGTGCAATGTTGTCGAATGGTTTGGAAAGTGCTGCAATGTGACGCAGTAGATGGTTCCTGTGTGTTTTGGAAGAGAACGGATCCTTCTTTGATGGAAAGAAACGCAGTAGAACGTGGTGGATTGTTGTAGAATGCAGTGGAATGTTGTGTAATGGAGAGCATTGTGATGAAGTGGAGAGAAAGTGAGTGGTTTGGACACGAGAGTAGCCTTCTTTCATGGAATGGAATGCAATACATGTTGATGGATTTTTGGGTACGATAGTAGAAAATTGTGGAATGGAGTGAAATGTAGTGCAATAGACGGTTGAGGACCTTGTTTTATGCGAACGGTTGTATGTGTGTGTGACTGTGCAGCTGTGTGCGTTTGTGTGAGTGATTGTCATAGAGAGTGTGAGTGTGGAAGAGAGCGTGTGCATGATTGTGAGGGAGGTGTTGTGTGAGTGCACATGTGTGTGAAAGGCTGAGTGTGAGTGTGTTTATGGGAGTGTGTGTGAGCATGCTTATGTGAGAGTGAATATGAGGGATTACATGTGCGTTTGTGAGTGTATGAGAATGTGTGGGTGTGTGTGATACTGTGAGCCTGTGTGAGTACATGTATGAGTGTGAGAAAATGTGTGAGAATGTGAGTGAGTACATGTGAGTCTGAGTGAGGATATGTCAGTGTGACAGTGACTATGTCAGGTGTGTAGGTCTGCACATGTGTTTGGGTCTATGTACATGTGTGTGTTTGTTAGTTTGTGAGACTATAGGTGTCTGTGAGTGTGCGATTGTTGATATGTGATTGTGTGAGTCTGTGTGTGTCGGGCAGTGGGTGAGTTTGTGATAGTGTGAGAGGATAGCTTACTTTATTGTGTGTGCTTTGGTGAGCATATATTTGTTGGTGTTTCTGTGAGTGTGTTTGTGAGAGCGGAGGTATGTGAGTGGAAGTGTGACTCTGAATGTGTGACTGTGTGTGTTTGTGATAGTATGAGTGCATGTGAATATTTGTTAATATTTGAGTGTGCTTGTGTGTGTGTTTCAGTGGTCAGTAAGTATGTGTGTGTGTGTTTGTGAGTTTTTGTGAGTGTGTTTGTAGGTGTGGGAGTGTGGGAGAAGTGTTATTTTGTGACAGTGTGTGTTTGCCAATGTGTCTGAATGTCTGAATAATTGTGTGACTGTACGTGTTTGTGAGTGAGTGTGCGTGTGTAAGTGTGTGTGTACGAATGTGTGAGTGTGTCTGATTATGAGTATGAGTGTGTCAGAGTACCTGAGTGTGTGTTTAAATGTGATTGTGAGAGTGCTGGTGAGTGGGAGTGTGCGGGTGTGTATATGGCTGTGCTATTGTTTGAGAGAGTGTGTGATGGTATGTGAGGATGGGTGTGAGTTTGTCTATGTTTAGGTGTGAGAGTGTGTGTGAGTGTGTGTTAGTGTGTGATGCTGTGTGACATTATGTGTTTGTGTGAGTGTAGTTGTGTCAGAGAGGGTGTGCGAATATTCATTTTTGAATGTGTGAACGAGTGTGAGCCTTTGTGTGATGGTGTGTGTGAGTGAGTGTTTCTGTTTGCCATTATATGTGTGATTGTGTGAATGAGTGTGACCAGTTAGAAATTTATCTGTGTGCGTACTTGTGTGAGTGTATATGACAGTGAGATTGTGAGCAGGTGTGAGTCTGTGAGTGTGTGTTTGTGTGTGTGAGAGTGTGTGTGATGGTGTGCTTGATGTGCGTCTGTGCATTTGTGTCTGCGTACATGTGAGTAATTTTGTGACAGTGTGTACAACTGTGTGTATTCTGGTGTGTGCCTGTGTGAGTGTGTGATTTTGTGTGGTTTTCAGTGAGTGAGCATGTGTTTGAGAGTGTGAGTGCCCAAGGGGCTGTGTGTGTTGTGTGAGAGTGTGAAAGGTGATAGTATGTGATTGTGTGTGAGTTAATATGAGCAGGTGTGTTTGAGTGTTTAAGTGAGTGTGTGTTTGTGATAGAGTAGCTTGAGTGTGTGTGTTACACTGTGTGTATGAGTGACTGTGTGCTTCTGTTTACAGGAGAGTGTGTGTGAGTGTGTGTTCGTGTTTGCAGGTGTGGAAGTGAGAGATAGACTGTGTGACTGTGTGAGTGTGTGTGATCGTGTGATTGTATGTGAATAGTTGTGAGGGTATGTATGCACGTGTGTGTGAATGTGAGTGTTTGAATGTGCACAAGTGCGTATGTGAGTGTGTTACTGTTCAGGTATGCATAAGGATGAATATATCAGTGAGTGTGAGTGTCAGTGGGACTTTGAGGGTGCGTGAGTGTGAGAGACAGTATGTCTGAGCATGTGTGTGTAAGTGTGTGTTCTAAAGACTGTTTTTGAATGTGTGTGCGTGTGTAAATTGTATGAATGTCTGAGAGTGACAGCACACAAGACGAATGTCTGTGTGTGTGAACACTTGTGTGTATATGAGAGACTGTGTAAGTGCGTTTGCTGGAGTGCTAGTGTGTGTGTAGGTGTCTGAGTGTGAGAAAATGAGAGTTTGTGAGTGTGTATTCGAGAATGTTGCAGCTTTTGTGTGATTGTGTTATTTTGCTTGAATGCGTGTGTTTGAGTGTCTGTGTGGTTGCTTTCACATGTGTGATGTTTGCTTGTGTGTGTGAGTGTGTGGGTCTGTGTGTGCGTCTGCTTGTGTGTCAGTGTGAGAGTGTGAGGGGAATGGGGTGAATTATGATGCAAGGGTGCCTAACATGTTTGGAAGCGAAATGGGCATTCTCTGAGATAACGGAAAGCGACAGAACATGGTGGGAGACTATATATAGGAGTGCAATGTTGTCGAATGGTTTGGAAAGTGCTGCAATGTGACGCAGTAGATGGTTCCTGTGTGTTTTGGAAGAGAACGGATCCTTCTTTGATGGAAAGAAACGCAGTAGAACGTGGTGGATTGTTGTAGAATGCAGTGGAATGTTGTGTAATGGAGAGCATTGTGATGAAGTGGAGAGAAAGTGAGTGGTTTGGACACGAGAGTAGCCTTCTTTCATGGAATGGAATGCAATACATGTTGATGGATTTTTGGGTACGATAGTAGAAAATTGTGGAATGGAGTGAAATGTAGTGCAATAGACGGTTGAGGACCTTGTTTTATGCGAACGGTTGTATGTGTGTGTGACTGTGCAGCTGTGTGCGTTTGTGTGAGTGATTGTCATAGAGAGTGTGAGTGTGGAAGAGAGCGTGTGCATGATTGTGAGGGAGGTGTTGTGTGAGTGCACATGTGTGTGAAAGGCTGAGTGTGAGTGTGTTTATGGGAGTGTGTGTGAGCATGCTTATGTGAGAGTGAATATGAGGGATTACATGTGCGTTTGTGAGTGTATGAGAATGTGTGGGTGTGTGTGATACTGTGAGCCTGTGTGAGTACATGTATGAGTGTGAGAAAATGTGTGAGAATGTGAGTGAGTACATGTGAGTCTGAGTGAGGATATGTCAGTGTGACAGTGACTATGTCAGGTGTGTAGGTCTGCACATGTGTTTGGGTCTATGTACATGTGTGTGTTTGTTAGTTTGTGAGACTATAGGTGTCTGTGAGTGTGCGATTGTTGATATGTGATTGTGTGAGTCTGTGTGTGTCGGGCAGTGGGTGAGTTTGTGATAGTGTGAGAGGATAGCTTACTTTATTGTGTGTGCTTTGGTGAGCATATATTTGTTGGTG
Source organism: Manis pentadactyla (assembly GCF_030020395.1). Classification (NCBI taxonomy): domain Eukaryota; kingdom Metazoa; phylum Chordata; class Mammalia; order Pholidota; family Manidae; genus Manis; species Manis pentadactyla. The sequence continues at coordinate 1,066,587 of NW_026644599.1, read as the reverse complement.
TTTCTGTGAGCGTGTTTGTGAGAGCGGAGGTATGTGAGTGGAAGTGTGACTCTGAATGTGTGACTGTGTGTGTTTGTGATAGTATGAGTGCATGTGAATATTTGTTAATATTTGAGTGTGCTTGTGTGTGTGTTTCAGTGGTCAGTAAGTATGTGTGTGTGTGTTTGTGAGTTTTTGTGAGTGTGTTTGTAGGTGTGGGAGTGTGGGAGAAGTGTTATTTTGTGACAGTGTGTGTTTGCCAATGTGTCTGAATGTCTGAATAATTGTGTGACTGTACGTGTTTGTGAGTGAGTGTGCGTGTGTAAGTGTGTGTGTACGAAAGTGTGAGTGTGTCTGATTATGAGTATGAGTGTGTCAGAGTACCTGAGTGTGTTTTTAAATGTGATTGTGAGAGTGCTGGTGAGTGGGAGTGTGCGGGTGTGTATATGGCTGTGCTATTGTTTGAGAGAGTGTGTGATGGTATGTGAGGATGGGTGTGAGTTTGTCTATGTTTAGGTGTGAGAGTGTGTGTGAGTGTGTGTTAGTGTGTGATGCTGTGTGACATTATGTGTTTGTGTGAGTGTAGTTGTGTCAGAGAGGGTGTGCGAATATTCATTTTTGAATGTGTGAACGAGTGTGAGCCTTTGTGTGATGGTGTGTGTGAGTGAGTGTTTCTGTTTGCCATTATATGTGTGATTGTGTGAATGAGTGTGACCAGTTAGAAATTTATCTGTGTGCGTACTTGTGTGAGTGTATATGACAGTGAGATTGTGAGCAGGTGTGAGTCTGTGAGTGTGTGTTTGTGTGTGTGAGAGTGTGTGTGATGGTGTGCTTGATGTGCGTCTGTGCATTTGTGTCTGCGTACATGTGAGTAATTTTGTGACAGTGTGTACAACTGTGTGTATTCTGGTGTGTGCCTGTGTGAGTGTGTGATTTTGTGTGGTTTTCAGTGAGTGAGCATGTGTTTGAGAGTGTGAGTGCCCAAGGGGCTGTGTGTGTTGTGTGAGAGTGTGAAAGGTGATAGTATGTGATTGTGTGTGAGTTAATATGAGCAGGTGTGTTTGAGTGTTTAAGTGAGTGTGTGTTTGTGATAGAGTAGCTTGAGTGTGTGTGTTACACTGTGTGTATGAGTGACTGTGTGCTTCTGTTTACAGGAGAGTGTGTGTGAGTGTGTGTTCGTGTTTGCAGGTGTGGAAGTGAGAGATAGACTGTGTGACTGTGTGAGTGTGTGTGATCGTGTGATTGTATGTGAATAGTTGTGAGGGTATGTATGCACGTGTGTGTGAATGTGAGTGTTTGAATGTGCACAAGTGCGTATGTGAGTGTGTTACTGTTCAGGTATGCATAAGGATGAATATATCAGTGAGTGTGAGTGTCAGTGGGACTTTGAGGGTGCGTGAGTGTGAGAGACAGTATGTCTGAGCATGTGTGTGTAAGTGTGTGTTCTAAAGACTGTTTTTGAATGTGTGTGCGTGTGTAAATTGTATGAATGTCTGAGAGTGACAGCACACAAGACGAATGTCTGTGTGTGTGAACACTTGTGTGTATATGAGAGACTGTGTAAGTGCGTTTGCTGGAGTGCTAGTGTGTGTGTAGGTGTCTGAGTGTGAGAAAATGAGAGTTTGTGAGTGTGTATTCGAGAATGTTGCAGCTTTTGTGTGATTGTGTTATTTTGCTTGAATGCGTGTGTTTGAGTGTCTGTGTGGTTGCTTTCACATGTGTGATGTTTGCTTGTGTGTGTGAGTGTGTGGGTCTGTGTGTGCGTCTGCTTGTGTGTCAGTGTGAGAGTGTGAGGGGAATGGGGTGAATTATGATGCAAGGGTGCCTAACATGTTTGGAAGCGAAATGGGCATTCTCTGAGATAACGGAAAGCGACAGAACATGGTGGGAGACTATATATAGGAGTGCAATGTTGTCGAATGGTTTGGAAAGTGCTGCAATGTGACGCAGTAGATGGTTCCTGTGTGTTTTGGAAGAGAACGGATCCTTCTTTGATGGAAAGAAACGCAGTAGAACGTGGTGGATTGTTGTAGAATGCAGTGGAATGTTGTGTAATGGAGAGCATTGTGATGAAGTGGAGAGAAAGTGAGTGGTTTGGACACGAGAGTAGCCTTCTTTCATGGAATGGAATGCAATACATGTTGATGGATTTTTGGGTACGATAGTAGAAAATTGTGGAATGGAGTGAAATGTAGTGCAATAGACGGTTGAGGACCTTGTTTTATGCGAACGGTTGTATGTGTGTGTGACTGTGCAGCTGTGTGCGTTTGTGTGAGTGATTGTCATAGAGAGTGTGAGTGTGGAAGAGAGCGTGTGCATGATTGTGAGGGAGGTGTTGTGTGAGTGCACATGTGTGTGAAAGGCTGAGTGTGAGTGTGTTTATGGGAGTGTGTGTGAGCATGCTTATGTGAGAGTGAATATGAGGGATTACATGTGCGTTTGTGAGTGTATGAGAATGTGTGGGTGTGTGTGATACTGTGAGCCTGTGTGAGTACATGTATGAGTGTGAGAAAATGTGTGAGAATGTGAGTGAGTACATGTGAGTCTGAGTGAGGATATGTCAGTGTGACAGTGACTATGTCAGGTGTGTAGGTCTGCACATGTGTTTGGGTCTATGTACATGTGTGTGTTTGTTAGTTTGTGAGACTATAGGTGTCTGTGAGTGTGCGATTGTTGATATGTGATTGTGTGAGTCTGTGTGTGTCGGGCAGTGGGTGAGTTTGTGATAGTGTGAGAGGATAGCTTACTTTATTGTGTGTGCTTTGGTGAGCATATATTTGTTGGTGTTTCTGTGAGCGTGTTTGTGAGAGCGGAGGTATGTGAGTGGAAGTGTGACTCTGAATGTGTGACTGTGTGTGTTTGTGATAGTATGAGTGCATGTGAATATTTGTTAATATTTGAGTGTGCTTGTGTGTGTGTTTCAGTGGTCAGTAAGTATGTGTGTGTGTGTTTGTGAGTTTTTGTGAGTGTGTTTGTAGGTGTGGGAGTGTGGGAGAAGTGTTATTTTGTGACAGTGTGTGTTTGCTAATGTGTCTGAATGTCTGAATAATTGTGTGACTGTACGTGTTTGTGAGTGAGTGTGCGTGTGGTAGTGTGTGTGTACGAATGTGTGAGTGTGTCTGATTATGAGTATGAGTGTGTCAGAGTACCTGAGTGTGTGTTTAAATGTGATTGTGAGAGTGCTGGTGAGTGGGTGTGTGCGGGTGTGTATATGGCTGTGCTATTGTTTGAGAGAGTGTGTGATGGTATGTGAGGATTGGTATGAGTTTGTCTATGTTTAGGTGTGAGAGTGTGTGTGAGTGTGTGTTAGTGTGAGACGCTGTGTGACATTATGTGTTTGTGTGAGTGTAGTTGTGTCAGAGAGGGTGTGCGAATATTCATTTTTGAATGTGTGAACGAGTGTGAGCCTTTGTGTGATGGTGTGTGTGAGTGAGTGTTTCTGTTTGCCATTATGTGTGTGATTGTGTGAATGAGTGTGACCAGTTAGAAATTTATCTGTGTGCGTACTTGTGTGAGTGTATATGACAGTGAGATTGTGAGCAGGTGTGAGTCTGTGAGTGTGTGTTTGTGTGTGTGAGAGTGTGTGTGATGGTGTGCTTGATGTGCGTCTGTGCATTTGTGTCTGCGTACATGTGAGTAATTTTGTGACAGTGTGTACAACTGTGTGTATTCTGGTGTGTGCCTGTGTGAGTGTGTGATTTTGTGTGGTTTTCAGTGAGTGAGCATGTGTTTGAGAGTGTGAGTGTCCAAGGGGCTGTGTGTGTTGTGTGAGAGTGTGAAAGGTGATAGTATGTGATTGTGTGTGAGTTAATATGAGCAGGTGTGTTTGAGTGTTTAAGTGAGTGTGTGTTTGTGATAGAGTAGCCTGAGTGGGTGTGTTACACTGTGTGTATGAGTGACTGTGTGCTTCTGTTTACACGAGAGTGTGTGTGAGTGTGTGTGAGTGTTTGCAGGTGTGGAAGTGAGAGATAGACTGTGTGACTGTGTGAGTGTGTGTGATTGTGTGATTGTATGTGAATAGTTGTGAGGGTATGTATGCACGTGTGTGTGAATGTGAGTGTTTGAATGTGCACAAGTGCGTATGTGAGTGTGTTACTGTTCAGGTATGCATAAGGATGAATATATCAGTGAGTGTGAGTGTCAGTGGGACTTTGAGTGTGCGTGAGTGTGAGAGACAGTATGTCTGAGCATGTGTGTGTAAGTGTGTGTTCTAAAGACTGTTTTTGAATGTGTGTGCGTGTGTAAATTGTATGAATGTCTGAGAGTGACAGCACACAAGACGAATGTCTGTGTGTGTGAACACTTGTGTGTATATGAGAGACTGTGTAAGTGCGTTTGCTGGAGTGCTAGTGTGTGTGTAGGTGTCTGAGTGTGAGAAAATGAGAGTTTGTGAGTGTGTATTCGAGAATGTTGCAGCTTTTGTGTGATTGTGTTATTTTGCTTGAATGCGTGTGTTTGAGTGTCTGTGTGGTTGCTTTCACATGTGTGATGTTTGCTTGTGTGTGTGAGTGTGTGGGTCTGTGTGTGCGTCTGCTTGTGTGTCAGTGTGAGAGTGTGAGGGGAATGGGGTGAATTATGATGCAAGGGTGCCTAACATGTTTGGAAGCGAAATGGGCATTCTCTGAGATAACGGAAAGCGACAGAACATGGTGGGAGACTATATATAGGAGTGCAATGTTGTCGAATGGTTTGGAAAGTGCTGCAATGTGACGCAGTAGATGGTTCCTGTGTGTTTTGGAAGAGAACGGATCCTTCTTTGATGGAAAGAAACGCAGTAGAACGTGGTGGATTGTTGTAGAATGCAGTGGAATGTTGTGTAATGGAGAGCATTGTGATGAAGTGGAGAGAAAGTGAGTGGTTTGGACACGAGAGTAGCCTTCTTTCATGGAATGGAATGCAATACATGTTGATGGATTTTTGGGTACGATAGTAGAAAATTGTGGAATGGAGTGAAATGTAGTGCAATAGACGGTTGAGGACCTTGTTTTATGCGAACGGTTGTATGTGTGTGTGACTGTGCAGCTGTGTGCGTTTGTGTGAGTGATTGTCATAGAGAGTGTGAGTGTGGAAGAGAGCGTGTGCATGATTGTGAGGGAGGTGTTGTGTGAGTGCACATGTGTGTGAAAGGCTGAGTGTGAGTGTGTTTATGGGAGTGTGTGTGAGCATGCTTATGTGAGAGTGAATATGAGGGATTACATGTGCGTTTGTGAGTGTATGAGAATGTGTGGGTGTGTGTGATACTGTGAGCCTGTGTGAGTACATGTATGAGTGTGAGAAAATGTGTGAGAATGTGAGTGAGTACATGTGAGTCTGAGTGAGGATATGTCAGTGTGACAGTGACTATGTCAGGTGTGTAGGTCTGCACATGTGTTTGGGTCTATGTACATGTGTGTGTTTGTTAGTTTGTGAGACTATAGGTGTCTGTGAGTGTGCGATTGTTGATATGTGATTGTGTGAGTCTGTGTGTGTCGGGCAGTGGGTGAGTTTGTGATAGTGTGAGAGAATAGCTTACTTTATTGTGTGTGCTTTGGTGAGCATATATTTGTTGGTGTTTCTGTGAGCGTGTTTGTGAGAGCGGAGGTATGTGAGTGGAAGTGTGACTCTGAATGTGTGACTGTGTGTGTTTGTGATAGTATGAGTGCATGTGAATATTTGTTAATATTTGAGTGTGCTTGTGTGTGTGTTTCAGTGGTCAGTAAGTATGTGTGTGTGTGTTTGTGAGTTTTTGTGAGTGTGTTTGTAGGTGTGGGAGTGTGGGAGAAGTGTTATTTTGTGACAGTGTGTGTTTGCCAATGTGTCTGAATGTCTGAATAATTGTGTGACTGTACGTGTTTGTGAGTGAGTGTGCGTGTGGTAGTGTGTGTGTACGAATGTGTGAGTGTGTCTGATTATGAGTATGAGTGTGTCAGAGTACCTGAGTGTGTGTTTAAATGTGATTGTGAGAGTGCTGGTGAGTGGGAGTGTGCGGGTGTGTATATGGCTGTGCTATTGTTTGAGAGAGTGTGTGATGGTATGTGAGGATGGGTGTGAGTTTGTCTATGTTTAGGTGTGAGAGTGTGTGTGAGTGTGTGTTAGTGTGTGATGCTGTGTGACATTATGTGTTTGTGTGAGTGTAGTTGTGTCAGAGAGGGTGTGCGAATATTCATTTTTGAATGTGTGAACGAGTGTGAGCCTTTGTGTGATGGTGTGTGTGAGTGAGTGTTTCTGTTTGCCATTATATGTGTGATTGTGTGAATGAGTGTGACCAGTTAGAAATTTATCTGTGTGCGTACTTGTGTGAGTGTATATGACAGTGAGATTGTGAGCAGGTGTGAGTCTGTGAGTGTGTGTTTGTGTGTGTGAGAGTGTGTGTGATGGTGTGCTTGATGTGCGTCTGTGCATTTGTGTCTGCGTACATGTGAGTAATTTTGTGACAGTGTGTACAACTGTGTGTATTCTGGTGTGTGCCTGTGTGAGTGTGTGATTTTGTGTGGTTTTCAGTGAGTGAGCATGTGTTTGAGATTGTGAGTGCCCAAGGGGCTGTGTGTGTTGTGTGAGAGTGTGAAAGGTGATAGTATGTGATTGTGTGTGAGTTAATATGAGCAGGTGTGTTTGAGTGTTTAAGTGAGTGTGTGTTTGTGATAGAGTAGCTTGAGTGTGTGTGTTACACTGTGTGTATGAGTGACTGTGTGCTTCTGTTTACAGGAGAGTGTGTGTGAGTGTGTGTTCGTGTTTGCAGGTGTGGAAGTGAGAGATAGACTGTGTGACTGTGTGAGTGTGTGTGATCGTGTGATTGTATGTGAATAGTTGTGAGGGTATGTATGCACGTGTGTGTGAATGTGAGTGTTTGAATGTGCACAAGTGCGTATGTGAGTGTGTTACTGTTCAGGTATGCATAAGGATGAATATATCAGTGAGTGTGAGTGTCAGTGGGACTTTGAGGGTGCGTGAGTGTGAGAGACAGTATGTCTGAGCATGTGTGTGTAAGTGTGTGTTCTAAAGACTGTTTTTGAATGTGTGTGCGTGTGTAAATTGTATGAATGTCTGAGAGTGACAGCACACAAGACGAATGTCTGTGTGTGTGAACACTTGTGTGTATATGAGAGACTGTGTAAGTGCGTTTGCTGGAGTGCTAGTGTGTGTGTAGGTGTCTGAGTGTGAGAAAATGAGAGTTTGTGAGTGTGTATTCGAGAATGTTGCAGCTTTTGTGTGATTGTGTTATTTTGCTTGAATGCGTGTGTTTGAGTGTCTGTGTGGTTGCTTTCACATGTGTGATGTTTGCTTGTGTGTGTGAGTGTGTGGGTCTGTGTGTGCGTCTGCTTGTGTGTCAGTGTGAGAGTGTGAGGGGAATGGGGTGAATTATGATGCAAGGGTGCCTAACATGTTTGGAAGCGAAATGGGCATTCTCTGAGATAACGGAAAGCGACAGAACATGGTGGGAGACTATATATAGGAGTGCAATGTTGTCGAATGGTTTGGAAAGTGCTGCAATGTGACGCAGTAGATGGTTCCTGTGTGTTTTGGAAGAGAACGGATCCTTCTTTGATGGAAAGAAACGCAGTAGAACGTGGTGGATTGTTGTAGAATGCAGTGGAATGTTGTGTAATGGAGAGCATTGTGATGAAGTGGAGAGAAAGTGAGTGGTTTGGACACGAGAGTAGCCTTCTTTCATGGAATGGAATGCAATACATGTTGATGGATTTTTGGGTACGATAGTAGAAAATTGTGGAATGGAGTGAAATGTAGTGCAATAGACGGTTGAGGACCTTGTTTTATGCGAACGGTTGTATGTGTGTGTGACTGTGCAGCTGTGTGCGTTTGTGTGAGTGATTGTCATAGAGAGTGTGAGTGTGGAAGAGAGCGTGTGCATGATTGTGAGGGAGGTGTTGTGTGAGTGCACATGTGTGTGAAAGGCTGAGTGTGAGTGTGTTTATGGGAGTGTGTGTGAGCATGCTTATGTGAGAGTGAATATGAGGGATTACATGTGCGTTTGTGAGTGTATGAGAATGTGTGGGTGTGTGTGATACTGTGAGCCTGTGTGAGTACATGTATGAGTGTGAGAAAATGTGTGAGAATGTGAGTGAGTACATGTGAGTCTGAGTGAGGATATGTCAGTGTGACAGTGACTATGTCAGGTGTGTAGGTCTGCACATGTGTTTGGGTCTATGTACATGTGTGTGTTTGTTAGTTTGTGAGACTATAGGTGTCTGTGAGTGTGCGATTGTTGATATGTGATTGTGTGAGTCTGTGTGTGTCGGGCAGTGGGTGAGTTTGTGATAGTGTGAGAGGATAGCTTACTTTATTGTGTGTGCTTTGGTGAGCATATATTTGTTGGTGTTTCTGTGAGCGTGTTTGTGAGAGCGGAGGTATGTGAGTGGAAGTGTGACTCTGAATGTGTGACTGTGTGTGTTTGTGATAGTATGAGTGCATGTGAATATTTGTTAATATTTGAGTGTGCTTGTGTGTGTGTTTCAGTGGTCAGTAAGTATGTGTGTGTGTGTTTGTGAGTTTTTGTGAGTGTGTTTGTAGGTGTGGGAGTGTGGGAGAAGTGTTATTTTGTGACAGTGTGTGTTTGCTAATGTGTCTGAATGTCTGAATAATTGTGTGACTGTACGTGTTTGTGAGTGAGTGTGCGTGTGGTAGTGTGTGTGTACGAATGTGTGAGTGTGTCTGATTATGAGTATGAGTGTGTCAGAGTACCTGAGTGTGTGTTTAAATGTGATTGTGAGAGTGCTGGTGAGTGGGAGTGTGCGGGTGTGTATATGGCTGTGCTATTGTTTGAGAGAGTGTGTGATGGTATGTGAGGATGGGTATGAGTTTGTCTATGTTTAGGTGTGAGAGTGTGTGTGAGTGTGTGTTAGTGTGTGATGCTGTGTGACATTATGTGTTTGTGTGAGTGTAGTTGTGTCAGAGAGGGTGTGCGAATATTCATTTTTGAATGTGTGAACGAGTGTGAGCCTTTGTGTGATGGTGTGTGTGAGTGAGTGTTTCTGTTTGCCATTATGTGTGTGATTGTGTGAATGAGTGTGACCAGTTAGAAATTTATCTGTGTGCGTACTTGTGTGAGTGTATATGACAGTGAGATTGTGAGCAGGTGTGAGTCTGTGAGTGTGTGTTTGTGTGTGTGTGTGTGTGATGGTGTGCTTGATGTGCGTCTGTGCATTTGTGTCTGCGTACATGTGAGTAATTTTGTGACAGTGTGTACAACTGTGTGTATTCTGGTGTGTGCCTGTGTGAGTGTGTGATTTTGTGTGGTTTTCAGTGAGTGAGCATGTGTTTGAGATTGTGAGTGCCCAAGGGGCTGTGTGTGTTGTGTGAGAGTGTGAAAGGTGATAGTATGTGATTGTGTGTGAGTTAATATGAGCAGGTGTGTTTGAGTGTTTAAGTGAGTGTGTGTTTGTGATAGAGTAGCTTGAGTGTGTGTGTTACACTGTGTGTATGAGTGACTGTGTGCTTCTGTTTACACGAGAGTGTGTGAGTGTGTGTTCGTGTTTGCAGGTGTGGAAGTGAGAGAGACTGTGTGACTGTGTGAGTGTGTGTGATTGTGTGATTGTATGTGAATAGTTGTGAGGGTATGTATGCACGTGTGTGTGAATGTGAGTGTTTGAATGTGCACAAGTGCGTATGTGAGTGTGTTACTGTTCAGGTATGCATAAGGATGAATATATCAGTGAGTGTGAGTGTCAGTGGGACTTTGAGGGTGCGTGAGTGTGAGAGACAGTATGTCTGAGCATGTGTGTGTAAGTGTGTGTTCTAAAGACTGTTTTTGAATGTGTGTGCGTGTGTAAATTGTATGAATGTCTGAGAGTGACAGCACACAAGACGAATGTCTGTGTGTGTGAACACTTGTGTGTATATGAGAGACTGTGTAAGTGCGTTTGCTGGAGTGCTAGTGTGTGTGTAGGTGTCTGAGTGTGAGAAAATGAGAGTTTGTGAGTGTGTATTCGAGAATGTTGCAGCTTTTGTGTGATTGTGTTATTTTGCTTGAATGCGTGTGTTTGAGTGTCTGTGTGGTTGCTTTCACATGTGTGATGTTTGCTTGTGTGTGTGAGTGTGTGGGTCTGTGTGTGCGTCTGCTTGTGTGTCAGTGTGAGAGTGTGAGGGGAATGGGGTGAATTATGATGCAAGGGTGCCTAACATGTTTGGAAGCGAAATGGGCATTCTCTGAGATAACGGAAAGCGACAGAACATGGTGGGAGACTATATATAGGAGTGCAATGTTGTCGAATGGTTTGGAAAGTGCTGCAATGTGACGCAGTAGATGGTTCCTGTGTGTTTTGGAAGAGAACGGATCCTTCTTTGATGGAAAGAAACGCAGTAGAACGTGGTGGATTGTTGTAGAATGCAGTGGAATGTTGTGTAATGGAGAGCATTGTGATGAAGTGGAGAGAAAGTGAGTGGTTTGGACACGAGAGTAGCCTTCTTTCATGGAATGGAATGCAATACATGTTGATGGATTTTTGGGTACGATAGTAGAAAATTGTGGAATGGAGTGAAATGTAGTGCAATAGACGGTTGAGGACCTTGTTTTATGCGAACGGTTGTATGTGTGTGTGACTGTGCAGCTGTGTGCGTTTGTGTGAGTGATTGTCATAGAGAGTGTGAGTGTGGAAGAGAGCGTGTGCATGATTGTGAGGGAGGTGTTGTGTGAGTGCACATGTGTGTGAAAGGCTGAGTGTGAGTGTGTTTATGGGAGTGTGTGTGAGCATGCTTATGTGAGAGTGAATATGAGGGATTACATGTGCGTTTGTGAGTGTATGAGAATGTGTGGGTGTGTGTGATACTGTGAGCCTGTGTGAGTACATGTATGAGTGTGAGAAAATGTGTGAGAATGTGAGTGAGTACATGTGAGTCTGAGTGAGGATATGTCAGTGTGACAGTGACTATGTCAGGTGTGTAGGTCTGCACATGTGTTTGGGTCTATGTACATGTGTGTGTTTGTTAGTTTGTGAGACTATAGGTGTCTGTGAGTGTGCGATTGTTGATATGTGATTGTGTGAGTCTGTGTGTGTCGGGCAGTGGGTGAGTTTGTGATAGTGTGAGAGGATAGCTTACTTTATTGTGTGTGCTTTGGTGAGCATATATTTGTTGGTGTTTCTGTGAGCGTGTTTGTGAGAGCGGAGGTATGTGAGTGGAAGTGTGACTCTGAATGTGTGACTGTGTGTGTTTGTGATAGTATGAGTGCATGTGAATATTTGTTAATATTTGAGTGTGCTTGTGTGTGTGTTTCAGTGGTCAGTAAGTATGTGTGTGTGTGTTTGTGAGTTTTTGTGAGTGTGTTTGTAGGTGTGGGAGTGTGGGAGAAGTGTTATTTTGTGACAGTGTGTGTTTGCTAATGTGTCTGAATGTCTGAATAATTGTGTGACTGTACGTGTTTGTGAGTGAGTGTGCGTGTGGTAGTGTGTGTGTACGAATGTGTGAGTGTGTCTGATTATGAGTATGAGTGTGTCAGAGTACCTGAGTGTGTGTTTAAATGTGATTGTGAGAGTGCTGGTGAGTGGGAGTGTGCGGGTGTGTATATGGCTGTGCTATTGTTTGAGAGAGTGTGTGATGGTATGTGAGGATGGGTATGAGTTTGTCTATGTTTAGGTGTGAGAGTGTGTGTGAGTGTGTGTTAGTGTGTGATGCTGTGTGACATTATGTGTTTGTGTGAGTGTAGTTGTGTCAGAGAGGGTGTGCGAATATTCATTTTTGAATGTGTGAACGAGTGTGAGCCATTGTGTGATGGTGTGTGTGAGTGAGTGTTTCTGTTTGCCATTATGTGTGTGATTGTGTGAATGAGTGTGACCAGTTAGAAATTTATCTGTGTGCGTACTTGTGTGAGTGTATATGACAGTGAGATTGTGAGCAGGTGTGAGTCTGTGAGTGTGTGTTTGTGTGTGTGTGTGTGTGATGGTGTGCTTGATGTGCGTCTGTGCATTTGTGTCTGCGTACATGTGAGTAATTTTGTGACAGTGTGTACAACTGTGTGTATTCTGGTGTGTGCCTGTGTGAGTGTGTGATTTTGTGTGGTTTTCAGTGAGTGAGCATGTGTTTGAGATTGTGAGTGCCCAAGGGGCTGTGTGTGTTGTGTGAGAGTGTGAAAGGTGATAGTATGTGATTGTGTGTGAGTTAATATGAGCAGGTGTGTTTGAGTGTTTAAGAGAGTGTGTGTTTGTGATAGAGTAGCTTGAGTGTGTGTGTTACACTGTGTGTATGAGTGACTGTGTGCTTCTGTTTACACGAGAGTGTGTGTGAGTGTGTGTTCGTGTTTGCAGGTGTGGAAGTGAGAGATAGACTGTGTGACTGTGTGAGTGTGTGTGATTGTGTGATTGTATGTGAATAGTTGTGAGGGTATGTATGCACGTGTGTGTGAATGTGAGTGTTTGAATGTGCACAAGTGCGTATGTGAGTGTGTTACTGTTCAGGTATGCATAAGGATGAATATATCAGTGAGTGTGAGTGTCAGTGGGACTTTGAGGGTGCGTGAGTGTGAGAGACAGTATGTCTGAGCATGTGTGTGTAAGTGTGTGTTCTAAAGACTGTTTTTGAATGTGTGTGCGTGTGTAAATTGTATGAATGTCTGAGAGTGACAGCACACAAGACGAATGTCTGTGTGTGTGAACACTTGTGTGTATATGAGAGACTGTGTAAGTGCGTTTGCTGGAGTGCTAGTGTGTGTGTAGGTGTCTGAGTGTGAGAAAATGAGAGTTTGTGAGTGTGTATTCGAGAATGTTGCAGCTTTTGTGTGATTGTGTTATTTTGCTTGAATGCGTGTGTTTGAGTGTCTGTGTGGTTGCTTTCACATGTGTGATGTTTGCTTGTGTGTGTGAGTGTGTGGGTCTGTGTGTGCGTCTGCTTGTGTGTCAGTGTGAGAGTGTGAGGGGAATGGGGTGAATTATGATGCAAGGGTGCCTAACATGTTTGGAAGCGAAATGGGCATTCTCTGAGATAACGGAAAGCGACAGAACATGGTGGGAGACTATATATAGGAGTGCAATGTTGTCGAATGGTTTGGAAAGTGCTGCAATGTGACGCAGTAGATGGTTCCTGTGTGTTTTGGAAGAGAACGGATCCTTCTTTGATGGAAAGAAACGCAGTAGAACGTGGTGGATTGTTGTAGAATGCAGTGGAATGTTGTGTAATGGAGAGCATTGTGATGAAGTGGAGAGAAAGTGAGTGGTTTGGACACGAGAGTAGCCTTCTTTCATGGAATGGAATGCAATACATGTTGATGGATTTTTGGGTACGATAGTAGAAAATTGTGGAATGGAGTGAAATGTAGTGCAATAGACGGTTGAGGACCTTGTTTTATGCGAACGGTTGTATGTGTGTGTGACTGTGCAGCTGTGTGCGTTTGTGTGAGTGATTGTCATAGAGAGTGTGAGTGTGGAAGAGAGCGTGTGCATGATTGTGAGGGAGGTGTTGTGTGAGTGCACATGTGTGTGAAAGGCTGAGTGTGAGTGTGTTTATGGGAGTGTGTGTGAGCATGCTTATGTGAGAGTGAATATGAGGGATTACATGTGCGTTTGTGAGTGTATGAGAATGTGTGGGTGTGTGTGATACTGTGAGCCTGTGTGAGTACATGTATGAGTGTGAGAAAATGTGTGAGAATGTGAGTGAGTACATGTGAGTCTGAGTGAGGATATGTCAGTGTGACAGTGACTATGTCAGGTGTGTAGGTCTGCACATGTGTTTGGGTCTATGTACATGTGTGTGTTTGTTAGTTTGTGAGACTATAGGTGTCTGTGAGTGTGCGATTGTTGATATGTGATTGTGTGAGTCTGTGTGTGTCGGGCAGTGGGTGAGTTTGTGATAGTGTGAGAGGATAGCTTACTTTATTGTGTGTGCTTTGGTGAGCATATATTTGTTGGTGTTTCTGTGAGCGTGTTTGTGAGAGCGGAGGTATGTGAGTGGAAGTGTGACTCTGAATGTGTGACTGTGTGTGTTTGTGATAGTATGAGTGCATGTGAATATTTGTTAATATTTGAGTGTGCTTGTGTGTGTGTTTCAGTGGTCAGTAAGTATGTGTGTGTGTGTTTGTGAGTTTTTGTGAGTGTGTTTGTAGGTGTGGGAGTGTGGGAGAAGTGTTATTTTGTGACAGTGTGTGTTTGCCAATGTGTCTGAATATCTGAATAATTGTGTGACTGTACGTGTTTGTGAGTGAGTGTGCGTGTGGTAGTGTGTGTGTACGAATGTGTGAGTGTGTCTGATTATGAGTATGAGTGTGTCAGAGTACCTGAGTGTGTGTTTAAATGTGATTGTGAGAGTGCTGGTGAGTGGGAGTGTGCGGGTGTGTATATGGCTGTGCTATTGTTTGAGAGAGTGTGTGATGGTATGTGAGGATGGGTGTGAGTTTGTCTATGTTTAGGTGTGAGAGTGTGTGTGAGTGTGTGTTAGTGTGTGATGCTGTGTGACATTATGTGTTTGTGTGAGTGTAGTTGTGTCAGAGAGGGTGTGCGAATATTCATTTTTGAATGTGTGAACGAGTGTGAGCCTTTGTGTGATGGTGTGTGTGAGTGAGTGTTTCTGTTTGCCATTATATGTGTGATTGTGTGAATGAGTGTGACCAGATAGAAATTTATCTGTGTGCGTACTTGTGTGAGTGTATATGACAGTGAGATTGTGAGCAGGTGTGAGTCTGTGAGTGTGTGTTTGTGTGTGTGAGAGTGTGTGTGATGGTGTGCTTGATGTGCGTCTGTGCATTTGTGTCTGCGTACATGTGAGTAATTTTGTGACAGTGTGTACAACTGTGTGTATTCTGGTGTGTGCCTGTGTGAGTGTGTGATTTTGTGTGGTTTTCAGTGAGTGAGCATGTGTTTGAGATTGTGAGTGCCCAAGGGGCTGTGTGTGTTGTGTGAGAGTGTGAAAGGTGATAGTATGTGATTGTGTGTGAGTTAATATGAGCAGGTGTGTTTGAGTGTTTAAGTGAGTGTGTGTTTGTGACAGAGTAGCTTGAGTGTGTGTGTTACACTGTGTGTATGAGTGACTGTGTGCTTCTGTTTACACGAGAGTGTGTGTGAGTGTGTGTTCGTGTTTGCAGGTGTGGAAGTGAGAGATAGACTGTGTGACTGTGTGAGTGTGTGTGATTGTGTGATTGTATGTGAATAGTTGTGAGGGTATGTATGCAGGTGTGTGTGAATGTGAGTGTTTGAATGTGCACAAGTGCGTATGTGAGTGTGTTACTGTTCAGGTATGCATAAGGATGAATATATCAGTGAGTGTGAGTGTCAGTGGGACTTTGAGGGTGCGTGAGTGTGAGAGACAGTATGTCTGAGCATGTGTGTGTAAGTGTGTGTTCTAAAGACTGTTTTTGAATGTGTGTGCGTGTGTAAATTGTATGAATGTCTGAGAGTGACAGCACACAAGACGAATGTCTGTGTGTGTGAACACTTGTGTGTATATGAGAGACTGTGTAAGTGCGTTTGCTGGAGTGCTAGTGTGTGTGTAGGTGTCTGAGTGTGAGAAAATGAGAGTTTGTGAGTGTGCATTCGAGAATGTTGCAGCTTTTGTGTGATTGTGTTATTTTGCTTGAATGCGTGTGTTTGAGTGTCTGTGTGGTTGCTTTCACATGTGTGATGTTTGCTTGTGTGTGTGAGTGTGTGGGTCTGTGTGTGCGTCTGCTTGTGTGTCAGTGTGAGAGTGTGAGGGGAATGGGGTGAATTATGATGCAAGGGTGCCTAACATGTTTGGAAGCGAAATGGGCATTCTCTGAGATAACGGAAAGCGACAGAACATGGTGGGAGACTATATATAGGAGTGCAATGTTGTCGAATGGTTTGGAAAGTGCTGCAATGTGACGCAGTAGATGGTTCCTGTGTGTTTTGGAAGAGAACGGATCCTTCTTTGATGGAAAGAAACGCAGTAGAACGTGGTGGATTGTTGTAGAATGCAGTGGAATGTTGTGTAATGGAGAGCATTGTGATGAAGTGGAGAGAAAGTGAGTGGTTTGGACACGAGAGTAGCCTTCTTTCATGGAATGGAATGCAATACATGTTGATGGATTTTTGGGTACGATAGTAGAAAATTGTGGAATGGAGTGAAATGTAGTGCAATAGACGGTTGAGGACCTTGTTTTATGCGAACGGTTGTATGTGTGTGTGACTGTGCAGCTGTGTGCGTTTGTGTGAGTGATTGTCATAGAGAGTGTGAGTGTGGAAGAGAGCGTGTGCATGATTGTGAGGGAGGTGTTGTGTGAGTGCACATGTGTGTGAAAGGCTGAGTGTGAGTGTGTTTATGGGAGTGTGTGTGAGCATGCTTATGTGAGAGTGAATATGAGGGATTACATGTGCGTTTGTGAGTGTATGAGAATGTGTGGGTGTGTGTGATACTGTGAGCCTGTGTGAGTACATGTATGAGTGTGAGAAAATGTGTGAGAATGTGAGTGAGTACATGTGAGTCTGAGTGAGGATATGTCAGTGTGACAGTGACTATGTCAGGTGTGTAGGTCTGCACATGTGTTTGGGTCTATGTACATGTGTGTGTTTGTTAGTTTGTGAGACTATAGGTGTCTGTGAGTGTGCGATTGTTGATATGTGATTGTGTGAGTCTGTGTGTGTCGGGCAGTGGGTGAGTTTGTGATAGTGTGAGAGGATAGCTTACTTTATTGTGTGTGCTTTGGTGAGCATATATTTGTTGGTGTTTCTGTGAGCGTGTTTGTGAGAGCGGAGGTATGTGAGTGGAAGTGTGACTCTGAATGTGTGACTGTGTGTGTTTGTGATAGTATGAGTGCATGTGAATATTTGTTAATATTTGAGTGTGCTTGTGTGTGTGTTTCAGTGGTCAGTAAGTATGTGTGTGTGTGTTTGTGAGTTTTTGTGAGTGTGTTTGTAGGTGTGGGAGTGTGGGAGAAGTGTTATTTTGTGACAGTGTGTGTTTGCTAATGTGTCTGAATGTCTGAATAATTGTGTGACTGTACGTGTTTGTGAGTGAGTGTGCGAGTGGTAGTGTGTGTGTACGAATGTGTGAGTGTGTCTGATTATGAGTATGAGTGTGTCAGAGTACCTGAGTGTGTGTTTAAATGTGATTGTGAGAGTGCTGGTGAGTGGGAGTGTGCGGGTGTGTATATGGCTGTGCTATTGTTTGAGAGAGTGTGTGATGGTATGTGAGGATGGGTATGAGTTTGTCTATGTTTAGGTGTGAGAGTGTGTGTGAGTGTGTGTTAGTGTGTGATGCTGTGTGACATTATGTGTTTGTGTGAGTGTAGTTGTGTCAGAGAGGGTGTGCGAATATTCATTTTTGAATGTGTGAACGAGTGTGAGCCATTGTGTGATGGTGTGTGTGAGTGAGTGTTTCTGTTTGCCATTATGTGTGTGATTGTGTGAATGAGTGTGACCAGTTAGAAATTTATCTGTGTGCGTACTTGTGTGAGTGTATATGACAGTGAGATTGTGAGCAGGTGTGAGTCTGTGAGTGTGTGTTTGTGTGTGTGTGTGTGTGATGGTGTGCTTGATGTGCGTCTGTGCATTTGTGTCTGCGTACATGTGAGTAATTTTGTGACAGTGTGTACAACTGTGTGTATTCTGGTGTGTGCCTGTGTGAGTGTGTGATTTTGTGTGGTTTTCAGTGAGTGAGCATGTGTTTGAGATTGTGAGTGCCCAAGGGGCTGTGTGTGTTGTGTGAGAGTGTGAAAGGTGATAGTATGTGATTGTGTGTGAGTTAATATGAGCAGGTGTGTTTGAGTGTTTAAGAGAGTGTGTGTTTGTGATAGAGTAGCTTGAGTGTGTGTGTTACACTGTGTGTATGAGTGACTGTGTGCTTCTGTTTACACGAGAGTGTGTGTGAGTGTGTGTTCGTGTTTGCAGGTGTGGAAGTGAGAGATAGACTGTGTGACTGTGTGAGTGTGTGTGATTGTGTGATTGTATGTGAATAGTTGTGAGGGTATGTATGCACGTGTGTGTGAATGTGAGTGTTTGAATGTGCACAAGTGCGTATGTGAGTGTGTTACTGTTCAGGTATGCATAAGGATGAATATATCAGTGAGTGTGAGTGTCAGTGGGACTTTGAGGGTGCGTGAGTGTGAGAGACAGTATGTCTGAGCATGTGTGTGTAAGTGTGTGTTCTAAAGACTGTTTTTGAATGTGTGTGCGTGTGTAAATTGTATGAATGTCTGAGAGTGACAGCACACAAGACGAATGTCTGTGTGTGTGAACACTTGTGTGTATATGAGAGTCTGTGTAAGTGCGTTTGCTGGAGTGCTAGTGTGTGTGTAGGTGTCTGAGTGTGAGAAAATGAGAGTTTGTGAGTGTGTATTCGAGAATGTTGCAGCTTTTGTGTGATTGTGTTATTTTGCTTGAATGCGTGTGTTTGAGTGTCTGTGTGGTTGCTTTCACATGTGTGATGTTTGCTTGTGTGTGTGAGTGTGTGGGTCTGTGTGTGCGTCTGCTTGTGTGTCAGTGTGAGAGTGTGAGGGGAATGGGGTGAATTATGATGCAAGGGTGCCTAACATGTTTGGAAGCGAAATGGGCATTCTCTGAGATAACGGAAAGCGACAGAACATGGTGGGAGACTATATATAGGAGTGCAATGTTGTCGAATGGTTTGGAAAGTGCTGCAATGTGACGCAGTAGATGGTTCCTGTGTGTTTTGGAAGAGAACGGATCCTTCTTTGATGGAAAGAAACGCAGTAGAACGTGGTGGATTGTTGTAGAATGCAGTGGAATGTTGTGTAATGGAGAGCATTGTGATGAAGTGGAGAGAAAGTGAGTGGTTTGGACACGAGAGTAGCCTTCTTTCATGGAATGGAATGCAATACATGTTGATGGATTTTTGGGTACGATAGTAGAAAATTGTGGAATGGAGTGAAATGTAGTGCAATAGACGGTTGAGGACCTTGTTTTATGCGAACGGTTGTATGTGTGTGTGACTGTGCAGCTGTGTGCGTTTGTGTGAGTGATTGTCATAGAGAGTGTGAGTGTGGAAGAGAGCGTGTGCATGATTGTGAGGGAGGTGTTGTGTGAGTGCACATGTGTGTGAAAGGCTGAGTGTGAGTGTGTTTATGGGAGTGTGTGTGAGCATGCTTATGTGAGAGTGAATATGAGGGATTACATGTGCGTTTGTGAGTGTATGAGAATGTGTGGGTGTGTGTGATACTGTGAGCCTGTGTGAGTACATGTATGAGTGTGAGAAAATGTGTGAGAATGTGAGTGAGTACATGTGAGTCTGAGTGAGGATATGTCAGTGTGACAGTGACTATGTCAGGTGTGTAGGTCTGCACATGTGTTTGGGTCTATGTACATGTGTGTGTTTGTTAGTTTGTGAGACTATAGGTGTCTGTGAGTGTGCGATTGTTGATATGTGATTGTGTGAGTCTGTGTGTGTCGGGCAGTGGGTGAGTTTGTGATAGTGTGAGAGGATAGCTTACTTTATTGTGTGTGCTTTGGTGAGCATATATTTGTTGGTGTTTCTGTGAGCGTGTTTGTGAGAGCGGAGGTATGTGAGTGGAAGTGTGACTCTGAATGTGTGACTGTGTGTGTTTGTGATAGTATGAGTGCATGTGAATATTTGTTAATATTTGAGTGTGCTTGTGTGTGTGTTTCAGTGGTCAGTAAGTATGTGTGTGTGTGTTTGTGAGTTTTTGTGAGTGTGTTTGTAGGTGTGGGAGTGTGGGAGAAGTGTTATTTTGTGACAGTGTGTGTTTGCTAATGTGTCTGAATGTCTGAATAATTGTGTGACTGTACGTGTTTGTGAGTGAGTGTGCGTGTGGTAGTGTGTGTGTACGAATGTGTGAGTGTGTCTGATTATGAGTATGAGTGTGTCAGAGTACCTGAGTGTGTGTTTAAATGTGATTGTGAGAGTGCTGGTGAGTGGGAGTGTGCGGGTGTGTATATGGCTGTGCTATTGTTTGAGAGAGTGTGTGATGGTATGTGAGGATGGGTATGAGTTTGTCTATGTTTAGGTGTGAGAGTGTGTGTGAGTGTGTGTTAGTGTGTGATGCTGTGTGACATTATGTGTTTGTGTGAGTGTAGTTGTGTCAGAGAGGGTGTGCGAATATTCATTTTTGAATGTGTGAACGAGTGTGAGCCATTGTGTGATGGTGTGTGTGAGTGAGTGTTTCTGTTTGCCATTATGTGTGTGATTGTGTGAATGAGTGTGACCAGTTAGAAATTTATCTGTGTGCGTACTTGTGTGAGTGTATATGACAGTGAGATTGTGAGCAGGTGTGAGTCTGTGAGTGTGTGTTTGTGTGTGTGTGTGTGTGATGGTGTGCTTGATGTGCGTCTGTGCATTTGTGTCTGCGTACATGTGAGTAATTTTGTGACAGTGTGTACAACTGTGTGTATTCTGGTGTGTGCCTGTGTGAGTGTGTGATTTTGTGTGGTTTTCAGTGAGTGAGCATGTGTTTGAGATTGTGAGTGCCCAAGGGGCTGTGTGTGTTGTGTGAGAGTGTGAAAGGTGATAGTATGTGATTGTGTGTGAGTTAATATGAGCAGGTGTGTTTGAGTGTTTAAGAGAGTGTGTGTTTGTGATAGAGTAGCTTGAGTGTGTGTGTTACACTGTGTGTATGAGTGACTGTGTGCTTCTGTTTACACGAGAGTGTGTGTGAGTGTGTGTTCGTGTTTGCAGGTGTGGAAGTGAGAGATAGACTGTGTGACTGTGTGAGTGTGTGTGATTGTGTGATTGTATGTGAATAGTTGTGAGGGTATGTATGCACGTGTGTGTGAATGTGAGTGTTTGAATGTGCACAAGTGCGTATGTGAGTGTGTTACTGTTCAGGTATGCATAAGGATGAATATATCAGTGAGTGTGAGTGTCAGTGGGACTTTGAGGGTGCGTGAGTGTGAGAGACAGTATGTCTGAGCATGTGTGTGTAAGTGTGTGTTCTAAAGACTGTTTTTGAATGTGTGTGCGTGTGTAAATTGTATGAATGTCTGAGAGTGACAGCACACAAGACGAATGTCTGTGTGTGTGAACACTTGTGTGTATATGAGAGTCTGTGTAAGTGCGTTTGCTGGAGTGCTAGTGTGTGTGTAGGTGTCTGAGTGTGAGAAAATGAGAGTTTGTGAGTGTGTATTCGAGAATGTTGCAGCTTTTGTGTGATTGTGTTATTTTGCTTGAATGCGTGTGTTTGAGTGTCTGTGTGGTTGCTTTCACATGTGTGATGTTTGCTTGTGTGTGTGAGTGTGTGGGTCTGTGTGTGCGTCTGCTTGTGTGTCAGTGTGAGAGTGTGAGGGGAATGGGGTGAATTATGATGCAAGGGTGCCTAACATGTTTGGAAGCGAAATGGGCATTCTCTGAGATAACGGAAAGCGACAGAACATGGTGGGAGACTATATATAGGAGTGCAATGTTGTCGAATGGTTTGGAAAGTGCTGCAATGTGACGCAGTAGATGGTTCCTGTGTGTTTTGGAAGAGAACGGATCCTTCTTTGATGGAAAGAAACGCAGTAGAACGTGGTGGATTGTTGTAGAATGCAGTGGAATGTTGTGTAATGGAGAGCATTGTGATGAAGTGGAGAGAAAGTGAGTGGTTTGGACACGAGAGTAGCCTTCTTTCATGGAATGGAATGCAATACATGTTGATGGATTTTTGGGTACGATAGTAGAAAATTGTGGAATGGAGTGAAATGTAGTGCAATAGACGGTTGAGGACCTTGTTTTATGCGAACGGTTGTATGTGTGTGTGACTGTGCAGCTGTGTGCGTTTGTGTGAGTGATTGTCATAGAGAGTGTGAGTGTGGAAGAGAGCGTGTGCATGATTGTGAGGGAGGTGTTGTGTGAGTGCACATGTGTGTGAAAGGCTGAGTGTGAGTGTGTTTATGGGAGTGTGTGTGAGCATGCTTATGTGAGAGTGAATATGAGGGATTACATGTGCGTTTGTGAGTGTATGAGAATGTGTGGGTGTGTGTGATACTGTGAGCCTGTGTGAGTACATGTATGAGTGTGAGAAAATGTGTGAGAATGTGAGTGAGTACATGTGAGTCTGAGTGAGGATATGTCAGTGTGACAGTGACTATGTCAGGTGTGTAGGTCTGCACATGTGTTTGGGTCTATGTACATGTGTGTGTTTGTTAGTTTGTGAGACTATAGGTGTCTGTGAGTGTGCGATTGTTGATATGTGATTGTGTGAGTCTGTGTGTGTCGGGCAGTGGGTGAGTTTGTGATAGTGTGAGAGGATAGCTTACTTTATTGTGTGTGCTTTGGTGAGCATATATTTGTTGGTGTTTCTGTGAGCGTGTTTGTGAGAGCGGAGGTATGTGAGTGGAAGTGTGACTCTGAATGTGTGACTGTGTGTGTTTGTGATAGTATGAGTGCATGTGAATATTTGTTAATATTTGAGTGTGCTTGTGTGTGTGTTTCAGTGGTCAGTAAGTATGTGTGTGTGTGTTTGTGAGTTTTTGTGAGTGTGTTTGTAGGTGTGGGAGTGTGGGAGAAGTGTTATTTTGTGACAGTGTGTGTTTGCCAATGTGTCTGAATATCTGAATAATTGTGTGACTGTACGTGTTTGTGAGTGAGTGTGCGTGTGGTAGTGTGTGTGTACGAATGTGTGAGTGTGTCTGATTATGAGTATGAGTGTGTCAGAGTACCTGAGTGTGTGTTTAAATGTGATTGTGAGAGTGCTGGTGAGTGGGAGTGTGCGGGTGTGTATATGGCTGTGCTATTGTTTGAGAGAGTGTGTGATGGTATGTGAGGATGGGTGTGAGTTTGTCTATGTTTAGGTGTGAGAGTGTGTGTGAGTGTGTGTTAGTGTGTGATGCTGTGTGACATTATGTGTTTGTGTGAGTGTAGTTGTGTCAGAGAGGGTGTGCGAATATTCATTTTTGAATGTGTGAACGAGTGTGAGCCTTTGTGTGATGGTGTGTGTGAGTGAGTGTTTCTGTTTGCCATTATATGTGTGATTGTGTGAATGAGTGTGACCAGATAGAAATTTATCTGTGTGCGTACTTGTGTGAGTGTATATGACAGTGAGATTGTGAGCAGGTGTGAGTCTGTGAGTGTGTGTTTGTGTGTGTGAGAGTGTGTGTGATGGTGTGCTTGATGTGCGTCTGTGCATTTGTGTCTGCGTACATGTGAGTAATTTTGTGACAGTGTGTACAACTGTGTGTATTCTGGTGTGTGCCTGTGTGAGTGTGTGATTTTGTGTGGTTTTCAGTGAGTGAGCATGTGTTTGAGATTGTGAGTGCCCAAGGGGCTGTGTGTGTTGTGTGAGAGTGTGAAAGGTGATAGTATGTGATTGTGTGTGAGTTAATATGAGCAGGTGTGTTTGAGTGTTTAAGAGAGTGTGTGTTTGTGATAGAGTAGCTTGAGTGTGTGTGTTACACTGTGTGTATGAGTGACTGTGTGCTTCTGTTTACACGAGAGTGTGTGTGAGTGTGTGTTCGTGTTTGCAGGTGTGGAAGTGAGAGATAGACTGTGTGACTGTGTGAGTGTGTGTGATTGTGTGATTGTATGTGAATAGTTGTGAGGGTATGTATGCACGTGTGTGTGAATGTGAGTGTTTGAATGTGCACAAGTGCGTATGTGAGTGTGTTACTGTTCAGGTATGCATAAGGATGAATATATCAGTGAGTGTGAGTGTCAGTGGGACTTTGAGGGTGCGTGAGTGTGAGAGACAGTATGTCTGAGCATGTGTGTGTAAGTGTGTGTTCTAAAGACTGTTTTTGAATGTGTGTGCGTGTGTAAATTGTATGAATGTCTGAGAGTGACAGCACACAAGACGAATGTCTGTGTGTGTGAACACTTGTGTGTATATGAGAGTCTGTGTAAGTGCGTTTGCTGGAGTGCTAGTGTGTGTGTAGGTGTCTGAGTGTGAGAAAATGAGAGTTTGTGAGTGTGTATTCGAGAATGTTGCAGCTTTTGTGTGATTGTGTTATTTTGCTTGAATGCGTGTGTTTGAGTGTCTGTGTGGTTGCTTTCACATGTGTGATGTTTGCTTGTGTGTGTGAGTGTGTGGGTCTGTGTGTGCGTCTGCTTGTGTGTCAGTGTGAGAGTGTGAGGGGAATGGGGTGAATTATGATGCAAGGGTGCCTAACATGTTTGGAAGCGAAATGGGCATTCTCTGAGATAACGGAAAGCGACAGAACATGGTGGGAGACTATATATAGGAGTGCAATGTTGTCGAATGGTTTGGAAAGTGCTGCAATGTGACGCAGTAGATGGTTCCTGTGTGTTTTGGAAGAGAACGGATCCTTCTTTGATGGAAAGAAACGCAGTAGAACGTGGTGGATTGTTGTAGAATGCAGTGGAATGTTGTGTAATGGAGAGCATTGTGATGAAGTGGAGAGAAAGTGAGTGGTTTGGACACGAGAGTAGCCTTCTTTCATGGAATGGAATGCAATACATGTTGATGGATTTTTGGGTACGATAGTAGAAAATTGTGGAATGGAGTGAAATGTAGTGCAATAGACGGTTGAGGACCTTGTTTTATGCGAACGGTTGTATGTGTGTGTGACTGTGCAGCTGTGTGCGTTTGTGTGAGTGATTGTCATAGAGAGTGTGAGTGTGGAAGAGAGCGTGTGCATGATTGTGAGGGAGGTGTTGTGTGAGTGCACATGTGTGTGAAAGGCTGAGTGTGAGTGTGTTTATGGGAGTGTGTGTGAGCATGCTTATGTGAGAGTGAATATGAGGGATTACATGTGCGTTTGTGAGTGTATGAGAATGTGTGGGTGTGTGTGATACTGTGAGCCTGTGTGAGTACATGTATGAGTGTGAGAAAATGTGTGAGAATGTGAGTGAGTACATGTGAGTCTGAGTGAGGATATGTCAGTGTGACAGTGACTATGTCAGGTGTGTAGGTCTGCACATGTGTTTGGGTCTATGTACATGTGTGTGTTTGTTAGTTTGTGAGACTATAGGTGTCTGTGAGTGTGCGATTGTTGATATGTGATTGTGTGAGTCTGTGTGTGTCGGGCAGTGGGTGAGTTTGTGATAGTGTGAGAGGATAGCTTACTTTATTGTGTGTGCTTTGGTGAGCATATATTTGTTGGTGTTTCTGTGAGCGTGTTTGTGAGAGCGGAGGTATGTGAGTGGAAGTGTGACTCTGAATGTGTGACTGTGTGTGTTTGTGATAGTATGAGTGCATGTGAATATTTGTTAATATTTGAGTGTGCTTGTGTGTGTGTTTCAGTGGTCAGTAAGTATGTGTGTGTGTGTTTGTGAGTTTTTGTGAGTGTGTTTGTAGGTGTGGGAGTGTGGGAGAAGTGTTATTTTGTGACAGTGTGTGTTTGCTAATGTGTCTGAATGTCTGAATAATTGTGTGACTGTACGTGTTTGTGAGTGAGTGTGCGAGTGGTAGTGTGTGTGTACGAATGTGTGAGTGTGTCTGATTATGAGTATGAGTGTGTCAGAGTACCTGAGTGTGTGTTTAAATGTGATTGTGAGAGTGCTGGTGAGTGGGAGTGTGCGGGTGTGTATATGGCTGTGCTATTGTTTGAGAGAGTGTGTGATGGTATGTGAGGATGGGTATGAGTTTGTCTATGTTTAGGTGTGAGAGTGTGTGTGAGTGTGTGTTAGTGTGTGATGCTGTGTGACATTATGTGTTTGTGTGAGTGTAGTTGTGTCAGAGAGGGTGTGCGAATATTCATTTTTGAATGTGTGAACGAGTGTGAGCCATTGTGTGATGGTGTGTGTGAGTGAGTGTTTCTGTTTGCCATTATGTGTGTGATTGTGTGAATGAGTGTGACCAGTTAGAAATTTATCTGTGTGCGTACTTGTGTGAGTGTATATGACAGTGAGATTGTGAGCAGGTGTGAGTCTGTGAGTGTGTGTTTGTGTGTGTGTGTGTGTGATGGTGTGCTTGATGTGCGTCTGTGCATTTGTGTCTGCGTACATGTGAGTAATTTTGTGACAGTGTGTACAACTGTGTGTATTCTGGTGTGTGCCTGTGTGAGTGTGTGATTTTGTGTGGTTTTCAGTGAGTGAGCATGTGTTTGAGATTGTGAGTGCCCAAGGGGCTGTGTGTGTTGTGTGAGAGTGTGAAAGGTGATAGTATGTGATTGTGTGTGAGTTAATATGAGCAGGTGTGTTTGAGTGTTTAAGAGAGTGTGTGTTTGTGATAGAGTAGCTTGAGTGTGTGTGTTACACTGTGTGTATGAGTGACTGTGTGCTTCTGTTTACACGAGAGTGTGTGTGAGTGTGTGTTCGTGTTTGCAGGTGTGGAAGTGAGAGATAGACTGTGTGACTGTGTGAGTGTGTGTGATTGTGTGATTGTATGTGAATAGTTGTGAGGGTATGTATGCACGTGTGTGTGAATGTGAGTGTTTGAATGTGCACAAGTGCGTATGTGAGTGTGTTACTGTTCAGGTATGCATAAGGATGAATATATCAGTGAGTGTGAGTGTCAGTGGGACTTTGAGGGTGCGTGAGTGTGAGAGACAGTATGTCTGAGCATGTGTGTGTAAGTGTGTGTTCTAAAGACTGTTTTTGAATGTGTGTGCGTGTGTAAATTGTATGAATGTCTGAGAGTGACAGCACACAAGACGAATGTCTGTGTGTGTGAACACTTGTGTGTATATGAGAGTCTGTGTAAGTGCGTTTGCTGGAGTGCTAGTGTGTGTGTAGGTGTCTGAGTGTGAGAAAATGAGAGTTTGTGAGTGTGTATTCGAGAATGTTGCAGCTTTTGTGTGATTGTGTTATTTTGCTTGAATGCGTGTGTTTGAGTGTCTGTGTGGTTGCTTTCACATGTGTGATGTTTGCTTGTGTGTGTGAGTGTGTGGGTCTGTGTGTGCGTCTGCTTGTGTGTGAGTGTGAGAGTGTGAGGGGAATGGGGTGAATTATGATGCAAGGGTGCCTAACATGTTTGGAAGCGAAATGGGCATTCTCTGAGATAACGGAAAGCGACAGAACATGGTGGGAGACTATATATAGGAGTGCAATGTTGTCGAATGGTTTGGAAAGTGCTGCAATGTGACGCAGTAGATGGTTCCTGTGTGTTTTGGAAGAGAACGGATCCTTCTTTGATGGAAAGAAACGCAGTAGAACGTGGTGGATTGTTGTAGAATGCAGTGGAATGTTGTGTAATGGAGAGCATTGTGATGAAGTGGAGAGAAAGTGAGTGGTTTGGACACGAGAGTAGCCTTCTTTCATGGAATGGAATGCAATACATGTTGATGGATTTTTGGGTACGATAGTAGAAAATTGTGGAATGGAGTGAAATGTAGTGCAATAGACGGTTGAGGACCTTGTTTTATGCGAACGGTTGTATGTGTGTGTGACTGTGCAGCTGTGTGCGTTTGTGTGAGTGATTGTCATAGAGAGTGTGAGTGTGGAAGAGAGCGTGTGCATGATTGTGAGGGAGGTGTTGTGTGAGTGCACATGTGTGTGAAAGGCTGAGTGTGAGTGTGTTTATGGGAGTGTGTGTGAGCATGCTTATGTGAGAGTGAATATGAGGGATTACATGTGCGTTTGTGAGTGTATGAGAATGTGTGGGTGTGTGTGATACTGTGAGCCTGTGTGAGTACATGTATGAGTGTGAGAAAATGTGTGAGAATGTGAGTGAGTACATGTGAGTCTGAGTGAGGATATGTCAGTGTGACAGTGACTATGTCAGGTGTGTAGGTCTGCACATGTGTTTGGGTCTATGTACATGTGTGTGTTTGTTAGTTTGTGAGACTATAGGTGTCTGTGAGTGTGCGATTGTTGATATGTGATTGTGTGAGTCTGTGTGTGTCGGGCAGTGGGTGAGTTTGTGATAGTGTGAGAGGATAGCTTACTTTATTGTGTGTGCTTTGGTGAGCATATATTTGTTGGTGTTTCTGTGAGCGTGTTTGTGAGAGCGGAGGTATGTGAGTGGAAGTGTGACTCTGAATGTGTGACTGTGTGTGTTTGTGATAGTATGAGTGCATGTGAATATTTGTTAATATTTGAGTGTGCTTGTGTGTGTGTTTCAGTGGTCAGTAAGTATGTGTGTGTGTGTTTGTGAGTTTTTGTGAGTGTGTTTGTAGGTGTGGGAGTGTGGGAGAAGTGTTATTTTGTGACAGTGTGTGTTTGCCAATGTGTCTGAATATCTGAATAATTGTGTGACTGTACGTGTTTGTGAGTGAGTGTGCGTGTGGTAGTGTGTGTGTACGAATGTGTGAGTGTGTCTGATTATGAGTATGAGTGTGTCAGAGTACCTGAGTGTGTGTTTAAATGTGATTGTGAGAGTGCTGGTGAGTGGGAGTGTGCGGGTGTGTATATGGCTGTGCTATTGTTTGAGAGAGTGTGTGATGGTATGTGAGGATGGGTGTGAGTTTGTCTATGTTTAGGTGTGAGAGTGTGTGTGAGTGTGTGTTAGTGTGTGATGCTGTGTGACATTATGTGTTTGTGTGAGTGTAGTTGTGTCAGAGAGGGTGTGCGAATATTCATTTTTGAATGTGTGAACGAGTGTGAGCCTTTGTGTGATGGTGTGTGTGAGTGAGTGTTTCTGTTTGCCATTATATGTGTGATTGTGTGAATGAGTGTGACCAGATAGAAATTTATCTGTGTGCGTACTTGTGTGAGTGTATATGACAGTGAGATTGTGAGCAGGTGTGAGTCTGTGAGTGTGTGTTTGTGTGTGTGAGAGTGTGTGTGATGGTGTGCTTGATGTGCGTCTGTGCATTTGTGTCTGCGTACATGTGAGTAATTTTGTGACAGTGTGTACAACTGTGTGTATTCTGGTGTGTGCCTGTGTGAGTGTGTGATTTTGTGTGGTTTTCAGTGAGTGAGCATGTGTTTGAGATTGTGAGTGCCCAAGGGGCTGTGTGTGTTGTGTGAGAGTGTGAAAGGTGATAGTATGTGATTGTGTGTGAGTTAATATGAGCAGGTGTGTTTGAGTGTTTAAGTGAGTGTGTGTTTGTGACAGAGTAGCTTGAGTGTGTGTGTTACACTGTGTGTATGAGTGACTGTGTGCTTCTGTTTACACGAGAGTGTGTGTGAGTGTGTGTTCGTGTTTGCAGGTGTGGAAGTGAGAGATAGACTGTGTGACTGTGTGAGTGTGTGTGATTGTGTGATTGTATGTGAATAGTTGTGAGGGTATGTATGCAGGTGTGTGTGAATGTGAGTGTTTGAATGTGCACAAGTGCGTATGTGAGTGTGTTACTGTTCAGGTATGCATAAGGATGAATATATCAGTGAGTGTGAGTGTCAGTGGGACTTTGAGGGTGCGTGAGTGTGAGAGACAGTATGTCTGAGCATGTGTGTGTAAGTGTGTGTTCTAAAGACTGTTTTTGAATGTGTGTGCGTGTGTAAATTGTATGAATGTCTGAGAGTGACAGCACACAAGACGAATGTCTGTGTGTGTGAACACTTGTGTGTATATGAGAGACTGTGTAAGTGCGTTTGCTGGAGTGCTAGTGTGTGTGTAGGTGTCTGAGTGTGAGAAAATGAGAGTTTGTGAGTGTGTATTCGAGAATGTTGCAGCTTTTGTGTGATTGTGTTATTTTGCTTGAATGCGTGTGTTTGAGTGTCTGTGTGGTTGCTTTCACATGTGTGATGTTTGCTTGTGTGTGTGAGTGTGTGGGTCTGTGTGTGCGTCTGCTTGTGTGTCAGTGTGAGAGTGTGAGGGGAATGGGGTGAATTATGATGCAAGGGTGCCTAACATGTTTGGAAGCGAAATGGGCATTCTCTGAGATAACGGAAAGCGACAGAACATGGTGGGAGACTATATATAGGAGTGCAATGTTGTCGAATGGTTTGGAAAGTGCTGCAATGTGACGCAGTAGATGGTTCCTGTGTGTTTTGGAAGAGAACGGATCCTTCTTTGATGGAAAGAAACGCAGTAGAACGTGGTGGATTGTTGTAGAATGCAGTGGAATGTTGTGTAATGGAGAGCATTGTGATGAAGTGGAGAGAAAGTGAGTGGTTTGGACACGAGAGTAGCCTTCTTTCATGGAATGGAATGCAATACATGTTGATGGATTTTTGGGTACGATAGTAGAAAATTGTGGAATGGAGTGAAATGTAGTGCAATAGACGGTTGAGGACCTTGTTTTATGCGAACGGTTGTATGTGTGTGTGACTGTGCAGCTGTGTGCGTTTGTGTGAGTGATTGTCATAGAGAGTGTGAGTGTGGAAGAGAGCGTGTGCATGATTGTGAGGGAGGTGTTGTGTGAGTGCACATGTGTGTGAAAGGCTGAGTGTGAGTGTGTTTATGGGAGTGTGTGTGAGCATGCTTATGTGAGAGTGAATATGAGGGATTACATGTGCGTTTGTGAGTGTATGAGAATGTGTGGGTGTGTGTGATACTGTGAGCCTGTGTGAGTACATGTATGAGTGTGAGAAAATGTGTGAGAATGTGAGTGAGTACATGTGAGTCTGAGTGAGGATATGTCAGTGTGACAGTGACTATGTCAGGTGTGTAGGTCTGCACATGTGTTTGGGTCTATGTACATGTGTGTGTTTGTTAGTTTGTGAGACTATAGGTGTCTGTGAGTGTGCGATTGTTGATATGTGATTGTGTGAGTCTGTGTGTGTCG
Organism: Manis pentadactyla; assembly: GCF_030020395.1. Lineage (NCBI taxonomy): Eukaryota > Metazoa > Chordata > Mammalia > Pholidota > Manidae > Manis > Manis pentadactyla. The sequence goes on along the minus strand of NW_026644599.1, from coordinate 1,036,276 downwards.
GGCAGTGGGTGAGTTTGTGATAGTGTGAGAGGATAGCTTACTTTATTGTGTGTGCTTTGGTGAGCATATATTTGTTGGTGTTTCTGTGAGCGTGTTTGTGAGAGCGGAGGTATGTGAGTGGAAGTGTGACTCTGAATGTGTGACTGTGTGTGTTTGTGATAGTATGAGTGCATGTGAATATTTGTTAATATTTGAGTGTGCTTGTGTGTGTGTTTCAGTGGTCAGTAAGTATGTGTGTGTGTGTTTGTGAGTTTTTGTGAGTGTGTTTGTAGGTGTGGGAGTGTGGGAGAAGTGTTATTTTGTGACAGTGTGTGTTTGCTAATGTGTCTGAATGTCTGAATAATTGTGTGACTGTACGTGTTTGTGAGTGAGTGTGCGAGTGGTAGTGTGTGTGTACGAATGTGTGAGTGTGTCTGATTATGAGTATGAGTGTGTCAGAGTACCTGAGTGTGTGTTTAAATGTGATTGTGAGAGTGCTGGTGAGTGGGAGTGTGCGGGTGTGTATATGGCTGTGCTATTGTTTGAGAGAGTGTGTGATGGTATGTGAGGATGGGTATGAGTTTGTCTATGTTTAGGTGTGAGAGTGTGTGTGAGTGTGTGTTAGTGTGTGATGCTGTGTGACATTATGTGTTTGTGTGAGTGTAGTTGTGTCAGAGAGGGTGTGCGAATATTCATTTTTGAATGTGTGAACGAGTGTGAGCCATTGTGTGATGGTGTGTGTGAGTGAGTGTTTCTGTTTGCCATTATGTGTGTGATTGTGTGAATGAGTGTGACCAGTTAGAAATTTATCTGTGTGCGTACTTGTGTGAGTGTATATGACAGTGAGATTGTGAGCAGGTGTGAGTCTGTGAGTGTGTGTTTGTGTGTGTGTGTGTGTGATGGTGTGCTTGATGTGCGTCTGTGCATTTGTGTCTGCGTACATGTGAGTAATTTTGTGACAGTGTGTACAACTGTGTGTATTCTGGTGTGTGCCTGTGTGAGTGTGTGATTTTGTGTGGTTTTCAGTGAGTGAGCATGTGTTTGAGATTGTGAGTGCCCAAGGGGCTGTGTGTGTTGTGTGAGAGTGTGAAAGGTGATAGTATGTGATTGTGTGTGAGTTAATATGAGCAGGTGTGTTTGAGTGTTTAAGAGAGTGTGTGTTTGTGATAGAGTAGCTTGAGTGTGTGTGTTACACTGTGTGTATGAGTGACTGTGTGCTTCTGTTTACACGAGAGTGTGTGTGAGTGTGTGTTCGTGTTTGCAGGTGTGGAAGTGAGAGATAGACTGTGTGACTGTGTGAGTGTGTGTGATTGTGTGATTGTATGTGAATAGTTGTGAGGGTATGTATGCACGTGTGTGTGAATGTGAGTGTTTGAATGTGCACAAGTGCGTATGTGAGTGTGTTACTGTTCAGGTATGCATAAGGATGAATATATCAGTGAGTGTGAGTGTCAGTGGGACTTTGAGGGTGCGTGAGTGTGAGAGACAGTATGTCTGAGCATGTGTGTGTAAGTGTGTGTTCTAAAGACTGTTTTTGAATGTGTGTGCGTGTGTAAATTGTATGAATGTCTGAGAGTGACAGCACACAAGACGAATGTCTGTGTGTGTGAACACTTGTGTGTATATGAGAGTCTGTGTAAGTGCGTTTGCTGGAGTGCTAGTGTGTGTGTAGGTGTCTGAGTGTGAGAAAATGAGAGTTTGTGAGTGTGTATTCGAGAATGTTGCAGCTTTTGTGTGATTGTGTTATTTTGCTTGAATGCGTGTGTTTGAGTGTCTGTGTGGTTGCTTTCACATGTGTGATGTTTGCTTGTGTGTGTGAGTGTGTGGGTCTGTGTGTGCGTCTGCTTGTGTGTCAGTGTGAGAGTGTGAGGGGAATGGGGTGAATTATGATGCAAGGGTGCCTAACATGTTTGGAAGCGAAATGGGCATTCTCTGAGATAACGGAAAGCGACAGAACATGGTGGGAGACTATATATAGGAGTGCAATGTTGTCGAATGGTTTGGAAAGTGCTGCAATGTGACGCAGTAGATGGTTCCTGTGTGTTTTGGAAGAGAACGGATCCTTCTTTGATGGAAAGAAACGCAGTAGAACGTGGTGGATTGTTGTAGAATGCAGTGGAATGTTGTGTAATGGAGAGCATTGTGATGAAGTGGAGAGAAAGTGAGTGGTTTGGACACGAGAGTAGCCTTCTTTCATGGAATGGAATGCAATACATGTTGATGGATTTTTGGGTACGATAGTAGAAAATTGTGGAATGGAGTGAAATGTAGTGCAATAGACGGTTGAGGACCTTGTTTTATGCGAACGGTTGTATGTGTGTGTGACTGTGCAGCTGTGTGCGTTTGTGTGAGTGATTGTCATAGAGAGTGTGAGTGTGGAAGAGAGCGTGTGCATGATTGTGAGGGAGGTGTTGTGTGAGTGCACATGTGTGTGAAAGGCTGAGTGTGAGTGTGTTTATGGGAGTGTGTGTGAGCATGCTTATGTGAGAGTGAATATGAGGGATTACATGTGCGTTTGTGAGTGTATGAGAATGTGTGGGTGTGTGTGATACTGTGAGCCTGTGTGAGTACATGTATGAGTGTGAGAAAATGTGTGAGAATGTGAGTGAGTACATGTGAGTCTGAGTGAGGATATGTCAGTGTGACAGTGACTATGTCAGGTGTGTAGGTCTGCACATGTGTTTGGGTCTATGTACATGTGTGTGTTTGTTAGTTTGTGAGACTATAGGTGTCTGTGAGTGTGCGATTGTTGATATGTGATTGTGTGAGTCTGTGTGTGTCGGGCAGTGGGTGAGTTTGTGATAGTGTGAGAGGATAGCTTACTTTATTGTGTGTGCTTTGGTGAGCATATATTTGTTGGTGTTTCTGTGAGCGTGTTTGTGAGAGCGGAGGTATGTGAGTGGAAGTGTGACTCTGAATGTGTGACTGTGTGTGTTTGTGATAGTATGAGTGCATGTGAATATTTGTTAATATTTGAGTGTGCTTGTGTGTGTGTTTCAGTGGTCAGTAAGTATGTGTGTGTGTGTTTGTGAGTTTTTGTGAGTGTGTTTGTAGGTGTGGGAGTGTGGGAGAAGTGTTATTTTGTGACAGTGTGTGTTTGCCAATGTGTCTGAATATCTGAATAATTGTGTGACTGTACGTGTTTGTGAGTGAGTGTGCGTGTGGTAGTGTGTGTGTACGAATGTGTGAGTGTGTCTGATTATGAGTATGAGTGTGTCAGAGTACCTGAGTGTGTGTTTAAATGTGATTGTGAGAGTGCTGGTGAGTGGGAGTGTGCGGGTGTGTATATGGCTGTGCTATTGTTTGAGAGAGTGTGTGATGGTATGTGAGGATGGGTGTGAGTTTGTCTATGTTTAGGTGTGAGAGTGTGTGTGAGTGTGTGTTAGTGTGTGATGCTGTGTGACATTATGTGTTTGTGTGAGTGTAGTTGTGTCAGAGAGGGTGTGCGAATATTCATTTTTGAATGTGTGAACGAGTGTGAGCCTTTGTGTGATGGTGTGTGTGAGTGAGTGTTTCTGTTTGCCATTATATGTGTGATTGTGTGAATGAGTGTGACCAGATAGAAATTTATCTGTGTGCGTACTTGTGTGAGTGTATATGACAGTGAGATTGTGAGCAGGTGTGAGTCTGTGAGTGTGTGTTTGTGTGTGTGAGAGTGTGTGTGATGGTGTGCTTGATGTGCGTCTGTGCATTTGTGTCTGCGTACATGTGAGTAATTTTGTGACAGTGTGTACAACTGTGTGTATTCTGGTGTGTGCCTGTGTGAGTGTGTGATTTTGTGTGGTTTTCAGTGAGTGAGCATGTGTTTGAGATTGTGAGTGCCCAAGGGGCTGTGTGTGTTGTGTGAGAGTGTGAAAGGTGATAGTATGTGATTGTGTGTGAGTTAATATGAGCAGGTGTGTTTGAGTGTTTAAGTGAGTGTGTGTTTGTGACAGAGTAGCTTGAGTGTGTGTGTTACACTGTGTGTATGAGTGACTGTGTGCTTCTGTTTACACGAGAGTGTGTGTGAGTGTGTGTTCGTGTTTGCAGGTGTGGAAGTGAGAGATAGACTGTGTGACTGTGTGAGTGTGTGTGATTGTGTGATTGTATGTGAATAGTTGTGAGGGTATGTATGCAGGTGTGTGTGAATGTGAGTGTTTGAATGTGCACAAGTGCGTATGTGAGTGTGTTACTGTTCAGGTATGCATAAGGATGAATATATCAGTGAGTGTGAGTGTCAGTGGGACTTTGAGGGTGCGTGAGTGTGAGAGACAGTATGTCTGAGCATGTGTGTGTAAGTGTGTGTTCTAAAGACTGTTTTTGAATGTGTGTGCGTGTGTAAATTGTATGAATGTCTGAGAGTGACAGCACACAAGACGAATGTCTGTGTGTGTGAACACTTGTGTGTATATGAGAGACTGTGTAAGTGCGTTTGCTGGAGTGCTAGTGTGTGTGTAGGTGTCTGAGTGTGAGAAAATGAGAGTTTGTGAGTGTGTATTCGAGAATGTTGCAGCTTTTGTGTGATTGTGTTATTTTGCTTGAATGCGTGTGTTTGAGTGTCTGTGTGGTTGCTTTCACATGTGTGATGTTTGCTTGTGTGTGTGAGTGTGTGGGTCTGTGTGTGCGTCTGCTTGTGTGTCAGTGTGAGAGTGTGAGGGGAATGGGGTGAATTATGATGCAAGGGTGCCTAACATGTTTGGAAGCGAAATGGGCATTCTCTGAGATAACGGAAAGCGACAGAACATGGTGGGAGACTATATATAGGAGTGCAATGTTGTCGAATGGTTTGGAAAGTGCTGCAATGTGACGCAGTAGATGGTTCCTGTGTGTTTTGGAAGAGAACGGATCCTTCTTTGATGGAAAGAAACGCAGTAGAACGTGGTGGATTGTTGTAGAATGCAGTGGAATGTTGTGTAATGGAGAGCATTGTGATGAAGTGGAGAGAAAGTGAGTGGTTTGGACACGAGAGTAGCCTTCTTTCATGGAATGGAATGCAATACATGTTGATGGATTTTTGGGTACGATAGTAGAAAATTGTGGAATGGAGTGAAATGTAGTGCAATAGACGGTTGAGGACCTTGTTTTATGCGAACGGTTGTATGTGTGTGTGACTGTGCAGCTGTGTGCGTTTGTGTGAGTGATTGTCATAGAGAGTGTGAGTGTGGAAGAGAGCGTGTGCATGATTGTGAGGGAGGTGTTGTGTGAGTGCACATGTGTGTGAAAGGCTGAGTGTGAGTGTGTTTATGGGAGTGTGTGTGAGCATGCTTATGTGAGAGTGAATATGAGGGATTACATGTGCGTTTGTGAGTGTATGAGAATGTGTGGGTGTGTGTGATACTGTGAGCCTGTGTGAGTACATGTATGAGTGTGAGAAAATGTGTGAGAATGTGAGTGAGTACATGTGAGTCTGAGTGAGGATATGTCAGTGTGACAGTGACTATGTCAGGTGTGTAGGTCTGCACATGTGTTTGGGTCTATGTACATGTGTGTGTTTGTTAGTTTGTGAGACTATAGGTGTCTGTGAGTGTGCGATTGTTGATATGTGATTGTGTGAGTCTGTGTGTGTCGGGCAGTGGGTGAGTTTGTGATAGTGTGAGAGGATTGCTTACTTTATTGTGTGTGCTTTGGTGAGCATATATTTGTTGGTGTTTCTGTGAGCGTGTTTGTGAGAGCGGAGGTATGTGAGTGGAAGTGTGACTCTGAATGTGTGACTGTGTGTGTTTGTGATAGTATGAGTGCATGTGAATATTTGTTAATATTTGAGTGTGCTTGTGTGTGTGTTTCAGTGGTCAGTAAGTATGTGTGTGTGTGTTTGTGAGTTTTTGTGAGTGTGTTTGTAGGTGTGGGAGTGTGGGAGAAGTGTTATTTTGTGACAGTGTGTGTTTGCCAATGTGTCTGAATGTCTGAATAATTGTGTGACTGTACGTGTTTGTGAGTGAGTGTGCGTGTGTAAGTGTGTGTGTACGAATGTGTGAGTGTGTCTGATTATGAGTATGAGTGTGTCAGAGTACCTGAGTGTGTGTTTAAATGTGATTGTGAGAGTGCTGGTGAGTGGGAGTGTGCGGGTGTGTATATGGCTGTGCTATTGTTTGAGAGAGTGTGTGATGGTATGTGAGGATGGGTGTGAGTTTGTCTATGTTTAGGTGTGAGAGTGTGTGTGAGTGTGTGTTAGTGTGTGATGCTGTGTGACATTATGTGTTTGTGTGAGTGTAGTTGTGTCAGAGAGGGTGTGCGAATATTCATTTTTGAATGTGTGAACGAGTGTGAGCCTTTGTGTGATGGTGTGTGTGAGTGAGTGTTTCTGTTTGCCATTATATGTGTGATTGTGTGAATGAGTGTGACCAGTTAGAAATTTATCTGTGTGCGTACTTGTGTGAGTGTATATGACAGTGAGATTGTGAGCAGGTGTGAGTCTGTGAGTGTGTGTTTGTGTGTGTGAGAGTGTGTGTGATGGTGTGCTTGATGTGCGTCTGTGCATTTGTGTCTGCGTACATGTGAGTAATTTTGTGACAGTGTGTACAACTGTGTGTATTCTGGTGTGTGCCTGTGTGAGTGTGTGATTTTGTGTGGTTTTCAGTGAGTGAGCATGTGTTTGAGAGTGTGAGTGTCCAAGGGGCTGTGTGTGTTGTGTGAGAGTGTGAAAGGTGATAGTATGTGATTGTGTGTGAGTTAATATGAGCAGGTGTGTTTGAGTGTTTAAGTGAGTGTGTGTTTGTGATAGAGTAGCTTGAGTGTGTGTGTTACACTGTGTGTATGAGTGACTGTGTGCTTCTGTTTACACGAGAGTGTGTGTGAGTGTGTGTTCGTGTTTGCAGGTGTGGAAGTGAGAGATAGACTGTGTGACTGTGTGAGTGTGTGTGATTGTGTGATTGTATGTGAATAGTTGTGAGGGTATGTATGCACGTGTGTGTGAATGTGAGTGTTTGAATGTGCACAAGTGCGTATGTGAGTGTGTTACTGTTCAGGTATGCATAAGGATGAATATATCAGTGAGTGTGAGTGTCAGTGGGACTTTGAGGGTGCGTGAGTGTGAGAGACAGTATGTCTGAGCATGTGTGTGTAAGTGTGTGTTCTAAAGACAGTTTTTGAATGTGTGTGCGTGTGTAAATTGTATGAATGTCTGAGAGTGACAGCACACAAGACGAATGTCTGTGTGTGTGAACACTTGTGTGTATATGAGAGTCTGTGTAAGTGCGTTTGCTGGAGTGCTAGTGTGTGTGTAGGTGTCTGAGTGTGAGAAAATGAGAGTTTGTGAGTGTGTATTCGAGAATGTTGCAGCTTTTGTGTGATTGTGTTATTTTGCTTGAATGCGTGTGTTTGAGTGTCTGTGTGGTTGCTTTCACATGTGTGATGTTTGCTTGTGTGTGTGAGTGTGTGGGTCTGTGTGTGCGTCTGCTTGTGTGTCAGTGTGAGAGTGTGAGGGGAATGGGGTGAATTATGATGCAAGGGTGCCTAACATGTTTGGAAGCGAAATGGGCATTCTCTGAGATAACGGAAAGCGACAGAACATGGTGGGAGACTATATATAGGAGTGCAATGTTGTCGAATGGTTTGGAAAGTGCTGCAATGTGACGCAGTAGATGGTTCCTGTGTGTTTTGGAAGAGAACGGATCCTTCTTTGATGGAAAGAAACGCAGTAGAACGTGGTGGATTGTTGTAGAATGCAGTGGAATGTTGTGTAATGGAGAGCATTGTGATGAAGTGGAGAGAAAGTGAGTGGTTTGGACACGAGAGTAGCCTTCTTTCATGGAATGGAATGCAATACATGTTGATGGATTTTTGGGTACGATAGTAGAAAATTGTGGAATGGAGTGAAATGTAGTGCAATAGACGGTTGAGGACCTTGTTTTATGCGAACGGTTGTATGTGTGTGTGACTGTGCAGCTGTGTGCGTTTGTGTGAGTGATTGTCATAGAGAGTGTGAGTGTGGAAGAGAGCGTGTGCATGATTGTGAGGGAGGTGTTGTGTGAGTGCACATGTGTGTGAAAGGCTGAGTGTGAGTGTGTTTATGGGAGTGTGTGTGAGCATGCTTATGTGAGAGTGAATATGAGGGATTACATGTGCGTTTGTGAGTGTATGAGAATGTGTGGGTGTGTGTGATACTGTGAGCCTGTGTGAGTACATGTATGAGTGTGAGAAAATGTGTGAGAATGTGAGTGAGTACATGTGAGTCTGAGTGAGGATATGTCAGTGTGACAGTGACTATGTCAGGTGTGTAGGTCTGCACATGTGTTTGGGTCTATGTACATGTGTGTGTTTGTTAGTTTGTGAGACTATAGGTGTCTGTGAGTGTGCGAATGTTGATATGTGATTGTGTGAGTCTGTGTGTGTCGGGCAGTGGGTGAGTTTGTGATAGTGTGAGAGGATAGCTTACTTTATTGTGTGTGCTTTGGTGAGCATATATTTGTTGGTGTTTCTGTGAGCGTGTTTGTGAGAGCGGAGGTATGTGAGTGGAAGTGTGACTCTGAATGTGTGACTGTGTGTGTTTGTGATAGTATGAGTGCATGTGAATATTTGTTAATATTTGAGTGTGCTTGTGTGTGTGTTTCAGTGGTCAGTAAGTATGTGTGTGTGTGTTTGTGAGTTTTTGTGAGTGTGTTTGTAGGTGTGGGAGTGTGGGAGAAGTGTTATTTTGTGACAGTGTGTGTTTGCCAATGTGTCTGAATGTCTGAATAATTGTGTGACTGTACGTGTTTGTGAGTGAGTGTGCGTGTGTAAGTGTGTGTGTACGAATGTGTGAGTGTGTCTGATTATGAGTATGAGTGTGTCAGAGTACCTGAGTGTGTGTTTAAATGTGATTGTGAGAGTGCTGGTGAGTGGGAGTGTGCGGGTGTGTATATGGCTGTGCTATTGTTTGAGAGAGTGTGTGATGGTATGTGAGGATGGGTGTGAGTTTGTCTATGTTTAGGTGTGAGAGTGTGTGTGAGTGTGTGTTAGTGTGTGATGCTGTGTGACATTATGTGTTTGTGTGAGTGTAGTTGTGTCAGAGAGGGTGTGCGAATATTCATTTTTGAATGTGTGAACGAGTGTGAGCCTTTGTGTGATGGTGTGTGTGAGTGAGTGTTTCTGTTTGCCATTATATGTGTGATTGTGTGAATGAGTGTGACCAGTTAGAAATTTATCTGTGTGCGTACTTGTGTGAGTGTATATGACAGTGAGATTGTGAGCAGGTGTGAGTCTGTGAGTGTGTGTTTGTGTGTGTGAGAGTGTGTGTGATGGTGTGCTTGATGTGCGTCTGTGCATTTGTGTCTGCGTACATGTGAGTAATTTTGTGACAGTGTGTACAACTGTGTGTATTCTGGTGTGTGCCTGTGTGAGTGTGTGATTTTGTGTGGTTTTCAGTGAGTGAGCATGTGTTTGAGAGTGTGAGTGCCCAAGGGGCTGTGTGTGTTGTGTGAGAGTGTGAAAGGTGATAGTATGTGATTGTGTGTGAGTTAATATGAGCAGGTGTGTTTGAGTGTTTAAGTGAGTGTGTGTTTGTGATAGAGTAGCTTGAGTGGGTGTGTTACACTGTGTGTATGAGTGACTGTGTGCTTCTGTTTACACGAGAGTGTGTGTGAGTGTGTGTTCGTGTTTGCAGGTGTGGAAGTGAGAGATAGACTGTGTGACTGTGTGAGTGTGTGTGATCGTGTGATTGTATGTGAATAGTTGTGAGGGTATGTATGCACGTGTGTGTGAATGTGAGTGTTTGAATGTGCACAAGTGCGTATGTGAGTGTGTTACTGTTCAGGTATGCATAAGGATGAATATATCAGTGAGTGTGAGTGTCAGTGGGACTTTGAGGGTGCGTGAGTGTGAGAGACAGTATGTCTGAGCATGTGTGTGTAAGTGTGTGTTCTAAAGACTGTTTTTGAATGTGTGTGCGTGTGTAAATTGTATGAATGTCTGAGAGTGACAGCACACAAGACGAATGTCTGTGTGTGTGAACACTTGTGTGTATATGAGAGTCTGTGTAAGTGCGTTTGCTGGAGTGCTAGTGTGTGTGTAGGTGTCTGAGTGTGAGAAAATGAGAGTTTGTGAGTGTGTATTCGAGAATGTTGCAGCTTTTGTGTGATTGTGTTATTTTGCTTGAATGCGTGTGTTTGAGTGTCTGTGTGGTTGCTTTCACATGTGTGATGTTTGCTTGTGTGTGTGAGTGTGTGGGTCTGTGTGTGCGTCTGCTTGTGTGTCAGTGTGAGAGTGTGAGGGGAATGGGGTGAATTATGATGCAAGGGTGCCTAACATGTTTGGAAGCGAAATGGGCATTCTCTGAGATAACGGAAAGCGACAGAACATGGTGGGAGACTATATATAGGAGTGCAATGTTGTCGAATGGTTTGGAAAGTGCTGCAATGTGACGCAGTAGATGGTTCCTGTGTGTTTTGGAAGAGAACGGATCCTTCTTTGATGGAAAGAAACGCAGTAGAACGTGGTGGATTGTTGTAGAATGCAGTGGAATGTTGTGTAATGGAGAGCATTGTGATGAAGTGGAGAGAAAGTGAGTGGTTTGGACACGAGAGTAGCCTTCTTTCATGGAATGGAATGCAATACATGTTGATGGATTTTTGGGTACGATAGTAGAAAATTGTGGAATGGAGTGAAATGTAGTGCAATAGACGGTTGAGGACCTTGTTTTATGCGAACGGTTGTATGTGTGTGTGACTGTGCAGCTGTGTGCGTTTGTGTGAGTGATTGTCATAGAGAGTGTGAGTGTGGAAGAGAGCGTGTGCATGATTGTGAGGGAGGTGTTGTGTGAGTGCACATGTGTGTGAAAGGCTGAGTGTGAGTGTGTTTATGGGAGTGTGTGTGAGCATGCTTATGTGAGAGTGAATATGAGGGATTACATGTGCGTTTGTGAGTGTATGAGAATGTGTGGGTGTGTGTGATACTGTGAGCCTGTGTGAGTACATGTATGAGTGTGAGAAAATGTGTGAGAATGTGAGTGAGTACATGTGAGTCTGAGTGAGGATATGTCAGTGTGACAGTGACTATGTCAGGTGTGTAGGTCTGCACATGTGTTTGGGTCTATGTACATGTGTGTGTTTGTTAGTTTGTGAGACTATAGGTGTCTGTGAGTGTGCGAATGTTGATATGTGATTGTGTGAGTCTGTGTGTGTCGGGCAGTGGGTGAGTTTGTGATAGTGTGAGAGGATAGCTTACTTTATTGTGTGTGCTTTGGTGAGCATATATTTGTTGGTGTTTCTGTGAGCGTGTTTGTGAGAGCGGAGGTATGTGAGTGGAAGTGTGACTCTGAATGTGTGACTGTGTGTGTTTGTGATAGTATGAGTGCATGTGAATATTTGTTAATATTTGAGTGTGCTTGTGTGTGTGTTTCAGTGGTCAGTAAGTATGTGTGTGTGTGTTTGTGAGTTTTTGTGAGTGTGTTTGTAGGTGTGGGAGTGTGGGAGAAGTGTTATTTTGTGACAGTGTGTGTTTGCCAATGTGTCTGAATGTCTGAATAATTGTGTGACTGTACGTGTTTGTGAGTGAGTGTGCGTGTGGTAGTGTGTGTGTACGAATGTGTGAGTGTGTCTGATTATGAGTATGAGTGTGTCAGAGTACCTGAGTGTGTGTTTAAATGTGATTGTGAGAGTGCTGGTGAGTGGGAGTGTGCGGGTGTGTATATGGCTGTGCTATTGTTTGAGAGAGTGTGTGATGGTATGTGAGGATGGGTGTGAGTTTGTCTATGTTTAGGTGTGAGAGTGTGTGTGAGTGTGTGTTAGTGTGTGATGCTGTGTGACATTATGTGTTTGTGTGAGTGTAGTTGTGTCAGAGAGGGTGTGCGAATATTCATTTTTGAATGTGTGAACGAGTGTGAGCCTTTGTGTGATGGTGTGTGTGAGTGAGTGTTTCTGTTTGCCATTATATGTGTGATTGTGTGAATGAGTGTGACCAGATAGAAATTTATCTGTGTGCGTACTTGTGTGAGTGTATATGACAGTGAGATTGTGAGCAGGTGTGAGTCTGTGAGTGTGTGTTTGTGTGTGTGAGAGTGTGTGTGATGGTGTGCTTGATGTGCGTCTGTGCATTTGTGTCTGCGTACATGTGAGTAATTTTGTGACAGTGTGTACAACTGTGTGTATTCTGGTGTGTGCCTGTGTGAGTGTGTGATTTTGTGTGGTTTTCAGTGAGTGAGCATGTGTTTGAGATTGTGAGTGCCCAAGGGGCTGTGTGTGTTGTGTGAGAGTGTGAAAGGTGATAGTATGTGATTGTGTGTGAGTTAATATGAGCAGGTGTGTTTGAGTGTTTAAGTGAGTGTGTGTTTGTGACAGAGTAGCTTGAGTGTGTGTGTTACACTGTGTGTATGAGTGACTGTGTGCTTCTGTTTACACGAGAGTGTGTGTGAGTGTGTGTTCGTGTTTGCAGGTGTGGAAGTGAGAGATAGACTGTGTGACTGTGTGAGTGTGTGTGATTGTGTGATTGTATGTGAATAGTTGTGAGGGTATGTATGCACGTGTGTGTGAATGTGAGTGTTTGAATGTGCACAAGTGCGTATGTGAGTGTGTTACTGTTCAGGTATGCATAAGGATGAATATATCAGTGAGTGTGAGTGTCAGTGGGACTTTGAGGGTGCGTGAGTGTGAGAGACAGTATGTCTGAGCATGTGTGTGTAAGTGTGTGTTCTAAAGACTGTTTTTGAATGTGTGTGCGTGTGTAAATTGTATGAATGTCTGAGAGTGACAGCACACAAGACGAATGTCTGTGTGTGTGAACACTTGTGTGTATATGAGAGACTGTGTAAGTGCGTTTGCTGGAGTGCTAGTGTGTGTGTAGGTGTCTGAGTGTGAGAAAATGAGAGTTTGTGAGTGTGTATTCGAGAATGTTGCAGCTTTTGTGTGATTGTGTTATTTTGCTTGAATGCGTGTGTTTGAGTGTCTGTGTGGTTGCTTTCACATGTGTGATGTTTGCTTGTGTGTGTGAGTGTGTGGGTCTGTGTGTGCGTCTGCTTGTGTGTCAGTGTGAGAGTGTGAGGGGAATGGGGTGAATTATGATGCAAGGGTGCCTAACATGTTTGGAAGCGAAATGGGCATTCTCTGAGATAACGGAAAGCGACAGAACATGGTGGGAGACTATATATAGGAGTGCAATGTTGTCGAATGGTTTGGAAAGTGCTGCAATGTGACGCAGTAGATGGTTCCTGTGTGTTTTGGAAGAGAACGGATCCTTCTTTGATGGAAAGAAACGCAGTAGAACGTGGTGGATTGTTGTAGAATGCAGTGGAATGTTGTGTAATGGAGAGCATTGTGATGAAGTGGAGAGAAAGTGAGTGGTTTGGACACGAGAGTAGCCTTCTTTCATGGAATGGAATGCAATACATGTTGATGGATTTTTGGGTACGATAGTAGAAAATTGTGGAATGGAGTGAAATGTAGTGCAATAGACGGTTGAGGACCTTGTTTTATGCGAACGGTTGTATGTGTGTGTGACTGTGCAGCTGTGTGCGTTTGTGTGAGTGATTGTCATAGAGAGTGTGAGTGTGGAAGAGAGCGTGTGCATGATTGTGAGGGAGGTGTTGTGTGAGTGCACATGTGTGTGAAAGGCTGAGTGTGAGTGTGTTTATGGGAGTGTGTGTGAGCATGCTTATGTGAGAGTGAATATGAGGGATTACATGTGCGTTTGTGAGTGTATGAGAATGTGTGGGTGTGTGTGATACTGTGAGCCTGTGTGAGTACATGTATGAGTGTGAGAAAATGTGTGAGAATGTGAGTGAGTACATGTGAGTCTGAGTGAGGATATGTCAGTGTGACAGTGACTATGTCAGGTGTGTAGGTCTGCACATGTGTTTGGGTCTATGTACATGTGTGTGTTTGTTAGTTTGTGAGACTATAGGTGTCTGTGAGTGTGCGAATGTTGATATGTGATTGTGTGAGTCTGTGTGTGTCGGGCAGTGGGTGAGTTTGTGATAGTGTGAGAGGATAGCTTACTTTATTGTGTGTGCTTTGGTGAGCATATATTTGTTGGTGTTTCTGTGAGCGTGTTTGTGAGAGCGGAGGTATGTGAGTGGAAGTGTGACTCTGAATGTGTGACTGTGTGTGTTTGTGATAGTATGAGTGCATGTGAATATTTGTTAATATTTGAGTGTGCTTGTGTGTGTGTTTCAGTGGTCAGTAAGTATGTGTGTGTGTGTTTGTGAGTTTTTGTGAGTGTGTTTGTAGGTGTGGGAGTGTGGGAGAAGTGTTATTTTGTGACAGTGTGTGTTTGCCAATGTGTCTGAATGTCTGAATAATTGTGTGACTGTACGTGTTTGTGAGTGAGTGTGCGTGTGGTAGTGTGTGTGTACGAATGTGTGAGTGTGTCTGATTATGAGTATGAGTGTGTCAGAGTACCTGAGTGTGTGTTTAAATGTGATTGTGAGAGTGCTGGTGAGTGGGAGTGTGCGGGTGTGTATATGGCTGTGCTATTGTTTGAGAGAGTGTGTGATGGTATGTGAGGATGGGTGTGAGTTTGTCTATGTTTAGGTGTGAGAGTGTGTGTGAGTGTGTGTTAGTGTGTGATGCTGTGTGACATTATGTGTTTGTGTGAGTGTAGTTGTGTCAGAGAGGGTGTGCGAATATTCATTTTTGAATGTGTGAACGAGTGTGAGCCTTTGTGTGATGGTGTGTGTGAGTGAGTGTTTCTGTTTGCCATTATATGTGTGATTGTGTGAATGAGTGTGACCAGATAGAAATTTATCTGTGTGCGTACTTGTGTGAGTGTATATGACAGTGAGATTGTGAGCAGGTGTGAGTCTGTGAGTGTGTGTTTGTGTGTGTGAGAGTGTGTGTGATGGTGTGCTTGATGTGCGTCTGTGCATTTGTGTCTGCGTACATGTGAGTAATTTTGTGACAGTGTGTACAACTGTGTGTATTCTGGTGTGTGCCTGTGTGAGTGTGTGATTTTGTGTGGTTTTCAGTGAGTGAGCATGTGTTTGAGATTGTGAGTGCCCAAGGGGCTGTGTGTGTTGTGTGAGAGTGTGAAAGGTGATAGTATGTGATTGTGTGTGAGTTAATATGAGCAGGTGTGTTTGAGTGTTTAAGTGAGTGTGTGTTTGTGACAGAGTAGCTTGAGTGGGTGTGTTACTCTGTGTGTATGAGTGACTGTGTGCTTCTGTTTACACGAGAGTGTGTGTGAGTGTGTGTGAGTGTTTGCAGGTGTGGAAGTGAGAGATAGACTGTGTGACTGTGTGAGTGTGTGTGATTGTGTGATTGTATGTGAATAGTTGTGAGGGTATGTATGCACGTGTGTGTGAATGTGAGTGTTTGAATGTGCACAAGTGCGTATGTGAGTGTGTTACTGTTCAGGTATGCATAAGGATGAATATATCAGTGAGTGTGAGTGTCAGTGGGACTTTGAGGGTGCGTGAGTGTGAGAGACAGTATGTCTGAGCATGTGTGTGTAAGTGTGTGTTCTAAAGACTGTTTTTGAATGTGTGTGCGTGTGTAAATTGTATGAATGTCTGAGAGTGACAGCACACAAGACGAATGTCTGTGTGTGTGAACACTTGTGTGTATATGAGAGACTGTGTAAGTGCGTTTGCTGGAGTGCTAGTGTGTGTGTAGGTGTCTGAGTGTGAGAAAATGAGAGTTTGTGAGTGTGTATTCGAGAATGTTGCAGCTTTTGTGTGATTGTGTTATTTTGCTTGAATGCGTGTGTTTGAGTGTCTGTGTGGTTGCTTTCACATGTGTGATGTTTGCTTGTGTGTGTGAGTGTGTGGGTCTGTGTGTGCGTCTGCTTGTGTGTCAGTGTGAGAGTGTGAGGGGAATGGGGTGAATTATGATGCAAGGGTGCCTAACATGTTTGGAAGCGAAATGGGCATTCTCTGAGATAACGGAAAGCGACAGAACATGGTGGGAGACTATATATAGGAGTGCAATGTTGTCGAATGGTTTGGAAAGTGCTGCAATGTGACGCAGTAGATGGTTCCTGTGTGTTTTGGAAGAGAACGGATCCTTCTTTGATGGAAAGAAACGCAGTAGAACGTGGTGGATTGTTGTAGAATGCAGTGGAATGTTGTGTAATGGAGAGCATTGTGATGAAGTGGAGAGAAAGTGAGTGGTTTGGACACGAGAGTAGCCTTCTTTCATGGAATGGAATGCAATACATGTTGATGGATTTTTGGGTACGATAGTAGAAAATTGTGGAATGGAGTGAAATGTAGTGCAATAGACGGTTGAGGACCTTGTTTTATGCGAACGGTTGTATGTGTGTGTGACTGTGCAGCTGTGTGCGTTTGTGTGAGTGATTGTCATAGAGAGTGTGAGTGTGGAAGAGAGCGTGTGCATGATTGTGAGGGAGGTGTTGTGTGAGTGCACATGTGTGTGAAAGGCTGAGTGTGAGTGTGTTTATGGGAGTGTGTGTGAGCATGCTTATGTGAGAGTGAATATGAGGGATTACATGTGCGTTTGTGAGTGTATGAGAATGTGTGGGTGTGTGTGATACTGTGAGCCTGTGTGAGTACATGTATGAGTGTGAGAAAATGTGTGAGAATGTGAGTGAGTACATGTGAGTCTGAGTGAGGATATGTCAGTGTGACAGTGACTATGTCAGGTGTGTAGGTCTGCACATGTGTTTGGGTCTATGTACATGTGTGTGTTTGTTAGTTTGTGAGACTATAGGTGTCTGTGAGTGTGCGATTGTTGATATGTGATTGTGTGAGTCTGTGTGTGTCGGGCAGTGGGTGAGTTTGTGATAGTGTGAGAGGATTGCTTACTTTATTGTGTGTGCTTTGGTGAGCATATATTTGTTGGTGTTTCTGTGAGCGTGTTTGTGAGAGCGGAGGTATGTGAGTGGAAGTGTGACTCTGAATGTGTGACTGTGTGTGTTTGTGATAGTATGAGTGCATGTGAATATTTGTTAATATTTGAGTGTGCTTGTGTGTGTGTTTCAGTGGTCAGTAAGTATGTGTGTGTGTGTTTGTGAGTTTTTGTGAGTGTGTTTGTAGGTGTGGGAGTGTGGGAGAAGTGTTATTTTGTGACAGTGTGTGTTTGCCAATGTGTCTGAATGTCTGAATAATTGTGTGACTGTACGTGTTTGTGAGTGAGTGTGCGTGTGTAAGTGTGTGTGTACGAATGTGTGAGTGTGTCTGATTATGAGTATGAGTGTGTCAGAGTACCTGAGTGTGTGTTTAAATGTGATTGTGAGAGTGCTGGTGAGTGGGAGTGTGCGGGTGTGTATATGGCTGTGCTATTGTTTGAGAGAGTGTGTGATGGTATGTGAGGATGGGTGTGAGTTTGTCTATGTTTAGGTGTGAGAGTGTGTGTGAGTGTGTGTTAGTGTGTGATGCTGTGTGACATTATGTGTTTGTGTGAGTGTAGTTGTGTCAGAGAGGGTGTGCGAATATTCATTTTTGAATGTGTGAACGAGTGTGAGCCTTTGTGTGATGGTGTGTGTGAGTGAGTGTTTCTGTTTGCCATTATATGTGTGATTGTGTGAATGAGTGTGACCAGTTAGAAATTTATCTGTGTGCGTACTTGTGTGAGTGTATATGACAGTGAGATTGTGAGCAGGTGTGAGTCTGTGAGTGTGTGTTTGTGTGTGTGAGAGTGTGTGTGATGGTGTGCTTGATGTGCGTCTGTGCATTTGTGTCTGCGTACATGTGAGTAATTTTGTGACAGTGTGTACAACTGTGTGTATTCTGGTGTGTGCCTGTGTGAGTGTGTGATTTTGTGTGGTTTTCAGTGAGTGAGCATGTGTTTGAGAGTGTGAGTGCCCAAGGGGCTGTGTGTGTTGTGTGAGAGTGTGAAAGGTGATAGTATGTGATTGTGTGTGAGTTAATATGAGCAGGTGTGTTTGAGTGTTTAAGTGAGTGTGTGTTTGTGATAGAGTAGCTTGAGTGGGTGTGTTACACTGTGTGTATGAGTGACTGTGTGCTTCTGTTTACACGAGAGTGTGTGTGAGTGTGTGTTCGTGTTTGCAGGTGTGGAAGTGAGAGATAGACTGTGTGACTGTGTGAGTGTGTGTGATCGTGTGATTGTATGTGAATAGTTGTGAGGGTATGTATGCACGTGTGTGTGAATGTGAGTGTTTGAATGTGCACAAGTGCGTATGTGAGTGTGTTACTGTTCAGGTATGCATAAGGATGAATATATCAGTGAGTGTGAGTGTCAGTGGGACTTTGAGGGTGCGTGAGTGTGAGAGACAGTATGTCTGAGCATGTGTGTGTAAGTGTGTGTTCTAAAGACTGTTTTTGAATGTGTGTGCGTGTGTAAATTGTATGAATGTCTGAGAGTGACAGCACACAAGACGAATGTCTGTGTGTGTGAACACTTGTGTGTATATGAGAGTCTGTGTAAGTGCGTTTGCTGGAGTGCTAGTGTGTGTGTAGGTGTCTGAGTGTGAGAAAATGAGAGTTTGTGAGTGTGTATTCGAGAATGTTGCAGCTTTTGTGTGATTGTGTTATTTTGCTTGAATGCGTGTGTTTGAGTGTCTGTGTGGTTGCTTTCACATGTGTGATGTTTGCTTGTGTGTGTGAGTGTGTGGGTCTGTGTGTGCGTCTGCTTGTGTGTCAGTGTGAGAGTGTGAGGGGAATGGGGTGAATTATGATGCAAGGGTGCCTAACATGTTTGGAAGCGAAATGGGCATTCTCTGAGATAACGGAAAGCGACAGAACATGGTGGGAGACTATATATAGGAGTGCAATGTTGTCGAATGGTTTGGAAAGTGCTGCAATGTGACGCAGTAGATGGTTCCTGTGTGTTTTGGAAGAGAACGGATCCTTCTTTGATGGAAAGAAACGCAGTAGAACGTGGTGGATTGTTGTAGAATGCAGTGGAATGTTGTGTAATGGAGAGCATTGTGATGAAGTGGAGAGAAAGTGAGTGGTTTGGACACGAGAGTAGCCTTCTTTCATGGAATGGAATGCAATACATGTTGATGGATTTTTGGGTACGATAGTAGAAAATTGTGGAATGGAGTGAAATGTAGTGCAATAGACGGTTGAGGACCTTGTTTTATGCGAACGGTTGTATGTGTGTGTGACTGTGCAGCTGTGTGCGTTTGTGTGAGTGATTGTCATAGAGAGTGTGAGTGTGGAAGAGAGCGTGTGCATGATTGTGAGGGAGGTGTTGTGTGAGTGCACATGTGTGTGAAAGGCTGAGTGTGAGTGTGTTTATGGGAGTGTGTGTGAGCATGCTTATGTGAGAGTGAATATGAGGGATTACATGTGCGTTTGTGAGTGTATGAGAATGTGTGGGTGTGTGTGATACTGTGAGCCTGTGTGAGTACATGTATGAGTGTGAGAAAATGTGTGAGAATGTGAGTGAGTACATGTGAGTCTGAGTGAGGATATGTCAGTGTGACAGTGACTATGTCAGGTGTGTAGGTCTGCACATGTGTTTGGGTCTATGTACATGTGTGTGTTTGTTAGTTTGTGAGACTATAGGTGTCTGTGAGTGTGCGATTGTTGATATGTGATTGTGTGAGTCTGTGTGTGTCGGGCAGTGGGTGAGTTTGTGATAGTGTGAGAGGATAGCTTACTTTATTGTGTGTGCTTTGGTGAGCATATATTTGTTGGTGTTTCTGTGAGCGTGTTTGTGAGAGCGGAGGTATGTGAGTGGAAGTGTGACTCTGAATGTGTGACTGTGTGTGTTTGTGATAGTATGAGTGCATGTGAATATTTGTTAATATTTGAGTGTGCTTGTGTGTGTGTTTCAGTGGTCAGTAAGTATGTGTGTGTGTGTTTGTGAGTTTTTGTGAGTGTGTTTGTAGGTGTGGGAGTGTGGGAGAAGTGTTATTTTGTGACAGTGTGTGTTTGCCAATGTGTCTGAATATCTGAATAATTGTGTGACTGTACGTGTTTGTGAGTGAGTGTGCGTGTGGTAGTGTGTGTGTACGAATGTGTGAGTGTGTCTGATTATGAGTATGAGTGTGTCAGAGTACCTGAGTGTGTGTTTAAATGTGATTGTGAGAGTGCTGGTGAGTGGGAGTGTGCGGGTGTGTATATGGCTGTGCTATTGTTTGAGAGAGTGTGTGATGGTATGTGAGGATGGGTGTGAGTTTGTCTATGTTTAGGTGTGAGAGTGTGTGTGAGTGTGTGTTAGTGTGTGATGCTGTGTGACATTATGTGTTTGTGTGAGTGTAGTTGTGTCAGAGAGGGTGTGCGAATATTCATTTTTGAATGTGTGAACGAGTGTGAGCCTTTGTGTGATGGTGTGTGTGAGTGAGTGTTTCTGTTTGCCATTATATGTGTGATTGTGTGAATGAGTGTGACCAGATAGAAATTTATCTGTGTGCGTACTTGTGTGAGTGTATATGACAGTGAGATTGTGAGCAGGTGTGAGTCTGTGAGTGTGTGTTTGTGTGTGTGAGAGTGTGTGTGATGGTGTGCTTGATGTGCGTCTGTGCATTTGTGTCTGCGTACATGTGAGTAATTTTGTGACAGTGTGTACAACTGTGTGTATTCTGGTGTGTGCCTGTGTGAGTGTGTGATTTTGTGTTCTTTTCAGTGAGTGAGCATGTGTTTGAGATTGTGAGTGCCCAAGGGGCTGTGTGTGTTGTGTGAGAGTGTGAAAGGTGATAGTATGTGATTGTGTGTGAGTTAATATGAGCAGGTGTGTTTGAGTGTTTAAGTGAGTGTGTGTTTGTGACAGAGTAGCTTGAGTGTGTGTGTTACACTGTGTGTATGAGTGACTGTGTGCTTCTGTTTACACGAGAGTGTGTGTGAGTGTGTGTTCGTGTTTGCAGGTGTGGAAGTGAGAGATAGACTGTGTGACTGTGTGAGTGTGTGTGATTGTGTGATTGTATGTGAATAGTTGTGAGGGTATGTATGCACGTGTGTGTGAATGTGAGTGTTTGAATGTGCACAAGTGCGTATGTGAGTGTGTTACTGTTCAGGTATGCATAAGGATGAATATATCAGTGAGTGTGAGTGTCAGTGGGACTTTGAGGGTGCGTGAGTGTGAGAGACAGTATGTCTGAGCATGTGTGTGTAAGTGTGTGTTCTAAAGACTGTTTTTGAATGTGTGTGCGTGTGTAAATTGTATGAATGTCTGAGAGTGACAGCACACAAGACGAATGTCTGTGTGTGTGAACACTTGTGTGTATATGAGAGACTGTGTAAGTGCGTTTGCTGGAGTGCTAGTGTGTGTGTAGGTGTCTGAGTGTGAGAAAATGAGAGTTTGTGAGTGTGTATTCGAGAATGTTGCAGCTTTTGTGTGATTGTGTTATTTTGCTTGAATGCGTGTGTTTGAGTGTCTGTGTGGTTGCTTTCACATGTGTGATGTTTGCTTGTGTGTGTGAGTGTGTGGGTCTGTGTGTGCGTCTGCTTGTGTGTCAGTGTGAGAGTGTGAGGGGAATGGGGTGAATTATGATGCAAGGGTGCCTAACATGTTTGGAAGCGAAATGGGCATTCTCTGAGATAACGGAAAGCGACAGAACATGGTGGGAGACTATATATAGGAGTGCAATGTTGTCGAATGGTTTGGAAAGTGCTGCAATGTGACGCAGTAGATGGTTCCTGTGTGTTTTGGAAGAGAACGGATCCTTCTTTGATGGAAAGAAACGCAGTAGAACGTGGTGGATTGTTGTAGAATGCAGTGGAATGTTGTGTAATGGAGAGCATTGTGATGAAGTGGAGAGAAAGTGAGTGGTTTGGACACGAGAGTAGCCTTCTTTCATGGAATGGAATGCAATACATGTTGATGGATTTTTGGGTACGATAGTAGAAAATTGTGGAATGGAGTGAAATGTAGTGCAATAGACGGTTGAGGACCTTGTTTTATGCGAACGGTTGTATGTGTGTGTGACTGTGCAGCTGTGTGCGTTTGTGTGAGTGATTGTCATAGAGAGTGTGAGTGTGGAAGAGAGCGTGTGCATGATTGTGAGGGAGGTGTTGTGTGAGTGCACATGTGTGTGAAAGGCTGAGTGTGAGTGTGTTTATGGGAGTGTGTGTGAGCATGCTTATGTGAGAGTGAATATGAGGGATTACATGTGCGTTTGTGAGTGTATGAGAATGTGTGGGTGTGTGTGATACTGTGAGCCTGTGTGAGTACATGTATGAGTGTGAGAAAATGTGTGAGAATGTGAGTGAGTACATGTGAGTCTGAGTGAGGATATGTCAGTGTGACAGTGACTATGTCAGGTGTGTAGGTCTGCACATGTGTTTGGGTCTATGTACATGTGTGTGTTTGTTAGTTTGTGAGACTATAGGTGTCTGTGAGTGTGCGAATGTTGATATGTGATTGTGTGAGTCTGTGTGTGTCGGGCAGTGGGTGAGTTTGTGATAGTGTGAGAGGATAGCTTACTTTATTGTGTGTGCTTTGGTGAGCATATATTTGTTGGTGTTTCTGTGAGCGTGTTTGTGAGAGCGGAGGTATGTGAGTGGAAGTGTGACTCTGAATGTGTGACTGTGTGTGTTTGTGATAGTATGAGTGCATGTGAATATTTGTTAATATTTGAGTGTGCTTGTGTGTGTGTTTCAGTGGTCAGTAAGTATGTGTGTGTGTGTTTGTGAGTTTTTGTGAGTGTGTTTGTAGGTGTGGGAGTGTGGGAGAAGTGTTATTTTGTGACAGTGTGTGTTTGCCAATGTGTCTGAATGTCTGAATAATTGTGTGACTGTACGTGTTTGTGAGTGAGTGTGCGTGTGGTAGTGTGTGTGTACGAATGTGTGAGTGTGTCTGATTATGAGTATGAGTGTGTCAGAGTACCTGAGTGTGTGTTTAAATGTGATTGTGAGAGTGCTGGTGAGTGGGAGTGTGCGGGTGTGTATATGGCTGTGCTATTGTTTGAGAGAGTGTGTGATGGTATGTGAGGATGGGTGTGAGTTTGTCTATGTTTAGGTGTGAGAGTGTGTGTGAGTGTGTGTTAGTGTGTGATGCTGTGTGACATTATGTGTTTGTGTGAGTGTAGTTGTGTCAGAGAGGGTGTGCGAATATTCATTTTTGAATGTGTGAACGAGTGTGAGCCTTTGTGTGATGGTGTGTGTGAGTGAGTGTTTCTGTTTGCCATTATATGTGTGATTGTGTGAATGAGTGTGACCAGATAGAAATTTATCTGTGTGCGTACTTGTGTGAGTGTATATGACAGTGAGATTGTGAGCAGGTGTGAGTCTGTGAGTGTGTGTTTGTGTGTGTGAGAGTGTGTGTGATGGTGTGCTTGATGTGCGTCTGTGCATTTGTGTCTGCGTACATGTGAGTAATTTTGTGACAGTGTGTACAACTGTGTGTATTCTGGTGTGTGCCTGTGTGAGTGTGTGATTTTGTGTGGTTTTCAGTGAGTGAGCATGTGTTTGAGATTGTGAGTGCCCAAGGGGCTGTGTGTGTTGTGTGAGAGTGTGAAAGGTGATAGTATGTGATTGTGTGTGAGTTAATATGAGCAGGTGTGTTTGAGTGTTTAAGTGAGTGTGTGTTTGTGACAGAGTAGCTTGAGTGTGTGTGTTACACTGTGTGTATGAGTGACTGTGTGCTTCTGTTTACACGAGAGTGTGTGTGAGTGTGTGTTCGTGTTTGCAGGTGTGGAAGTGAGAGATAGACTGTGTGACTGTGTGAGTGTGTGTGATTGTGTGATTGTATGTGAATAGTTGTGAGGGTATGTATGCACGTGTGTGTGAATGTGAGTGTTTGAATGTGCACAAGTGCGTATGTGAGTGTGTTACTGTTCAGGTATGCATAAGGATGAATATATCAGTGAGTGTGAGTGTCAGTGGGACTTTGAGGGTGCGTGAGTGTGAGAGACAGTATGTCTGAGCATGTGTGTGTAAGTGTGTGTTCTAAAGACTGTTTTTGAATGTGTGTGCGTGTGTAAATTGTATGAATGTCTGAGAGTGACAGCACACAAGACGAATGTCTGTGTGTGTGAACACTTGTGTGTATATGAGAGACTGTGTAAGTGCGTTTGCTGGAGTGCTAGTGTGTGTGTAGGTGTCTGAGTGTGAGAAAATGAGAGTTTGTGAGTGTGTATTCGAGAATGTTGCAGCTTTTGTGTGATTGTGTTATTTTGCTTGAATGCGTGTGTTTGAGTGTCTGTGTGGTTGCTTTCACATGTGTGATGTTTGCTTGTGTGTGTGAGTGTGTGGGTCTGTGTGTGCGTCTGCTTGTGTGTCAGTGTGAGAGTGTGAGGGGAATGGGGTGAATTATGATGCAAGGGTGCCTAACATGTTTGGAAGCGAAATGGGCATTCTCTGAGATAACGGAAAGCGACAGAACATGGTGGGAGACTATATATAGGAGTGCAATGTTGTCGAATGGTTTGGAAAGTGCTGCAATGTGACGCAGTAGATGGTTCCTGTGTGTTTTGGAAGAGAACGGATCCTTCTTTGATGGAAAGAAACGCAGTAGAACGTGGTGGATTGTTGTAGAATGCAGTGGAATGTTGTGTAATGGAGAGCATTGTGATGAAGTGGAGAGAAAGTGAGTGGTTTGGACACGAGAGTAGCCTTCTTTCATGGAATGGAATGCAATACATGTTGATGGATTTTTGGGTACGATAGTAGAAAATTGTGGAATGGAGTGAAATGTAGTGCAATAGACGGTTGAGGACCTTGTTTTATGCGAACGGTTGTATGTGTGTGTGACTGTGCAGCTGTGTGCGTTTGTGTGAGTGATTGTCATAGAGAGTGTGAGTGTGGAAGAGAGCGTGTGCATGATTGTGAGGGAGGTGTTGTGTGAGTGCACATGTGTGTGAAAGGCTGAGTGTGAGTGTGTTTATGGGAGTGTGTGTGAGCATGCTTATGTGAGAGTGAATATGAGGGATTACATGTGCGTTTGTGAGTGTATGAGAATGTGTGGGTGTGTGTGATACTGTGAGCCTGTGTGAGTACATGTATGAGTGTGAGAAAATGTGTGAGAATGTGAGTGAGTACATGTGAGTCTGAGTGAGGATATGTCAGTGTGACAGTGACTATGTCAGGTGTGTAGGTCTGCACATGTGTTTGGGTCTATGTACATGTGTGTGTTTGTTAGTTTGTGAGACTATAGGTGTCTGTGAGTGTGCGAATGTTGATATGTGATTGTGTGAGTCTGTGTGTGTCGGGCAGTGGGTGAGTTTGTGATAGTGTGAGAGGATAGCTTACTTTATTGTGTGTGCTTTGGTGAGCATATATTTGTTGGTGTTTCTGTGAGCGTGTTTGTGAGAGCGGAGGTATGTGAGTGGAAGTGTGACTCTGAATGTGTGACTGTGTGTGTTTGTGATAGTATGAGTGCATGTGAATATTTGTTAATATTTGAGTGTGCTTGTGTGTGTGTTTCAGTGGTCAGTAAGTATGTGTGTGTGTGTTTGTGAGTTTTTGTGAGTGTGTTTGTAGGTGTGGGAGTGTGGGAGAAGTGTTATTTTGTGACAGTGTGTGTTTGCCAATGTGTCTGAATGTCTGAATAATTGTGTGACTGTACGTGTTTGTGAGTGAGTGTGCGTGTGGTAGTGTGTGTGTACGAATGTGTGAGTGTGTCTGATTATGAGTATGAGTGTGTCAGAGTACCTGAGTGTGTGTTTAAATGTGATTGTGAGAGTGCTGGTGAGTGGGAGTGTGCGGGTGTGTATATGGCTGTGCTATTGTTTGAGAGAGTGTGTGATGGTATGTGAGGATGGGTGTGAGTTTGTCTATGTTTAGGTGTGAGAGTGTGTGTGAGTGTGTGTTAGTGTGTGATGCTGTGTGACATTATGTGTTTGTGTGAGTGTAGTTGTGTCAGAGAGGGTGTGCGAATATTCATTTTTGAATGTGTGAACGAGTGTGAGCCTTTGTGTGATGGTGTGTGTGAGTGAGTGTTTCTGTTTGCCATTATATGTGTGATTGTGTGAATGAGTGTGACCAGATAGAAATTTATCTGTGTGCGTACTTGTGTGAGTGTATATGACAGTGAGATTGTGAGCAGGTGTGAGTCTGTGAGTGTGTGTTTGTGTGTGTGAGAGTGTGTGTGATGGTGTGCTTGATGTGCGTCTGTGCATTTGTGTCTGCGTACATGTGAGTAATTTTGTGACAGTGTGTACAACTGTGTGTATTCTGGTGTGTGCCTGTGTGAGTGTGTGATTTTGTGTGGTTTTCAGTGAGTGAGCATGTGTTTGAGATTGTGAGTGCCCAAGGGGCTGTGTGTGTTGTGTGAGAGTGTGAAAGGTGATAGTATGTGATTGTGTGTGAGTTAATATGAGCAGGTGTGTTTGAGTGTTTAAGTGAGTGTGTGTTTGTGACAGAGTAGCTTGAGTGTGTGTGTTACACTGTGTGTATGAGTGACTGTGTGCTTCTGTTTACACGAGAGTGTGTGTGAGTGTGTGTTCGTGTTTGCAGGTGTGGAAGTGAGAGATAGACTGTGTGACTGTGTGAGTGTGTGTGATTGTGTGATTGTATGTGAATAGTTGTGAGGGTATGTATGCACGTGTGTGTGAATGTGAGTGTTTGAATGTGCACAAGTGCGTATGTGAGTGTGTTACTGTTCAGGTATGCATAAGGATGAATATATCAGTGAGTGTGAGTGTCAGTGGGACTTTGAGGGTGCGTGAGTGTGAGAGACAGTATGTCTGAGCATGTGTGTGTAAGTGTGTGTTCTAAAGACTGTTTTTGAATGTGTGTGCGTGTGTAAATTGTATGAATGTCTGAGAGTGACAGCACACAAGACGAATGTCTGTGTGTGTGAACACTTGTGTGTATATGAGAGACTGTGTAAGTGCGTTTGCTGGAGTGCTAGTGTGTGTGTAGGTGTCTGAGTGTGAGAAAATGAGAGTTTGTGAGTGTGTATTCGAGAATGTTGCAGCTTTTGTGTGATTGTGTTATTTTGCTTGAATGCGTGTGTTTGAGTGTCTGTGTGGTTGCTTTCACATGTGTGATGTTTGCTTGTGTGTGTGAGTGTGTGGGTCTGTGTGTGCGTCTGCTTGTGTGTCAGTGTGAGAGTGTGAGGGGAATGGGGTGAATTATGATGCAAGGGTGCCTAACATGTTTGGAAGCGAAATGGGCATTCTCTGAGATAACGGAAAGCGACAGAACATGGTGGGAGACTATATATAGGAGTGCAATGTTGTCGAATGGTTTGGAAAGTGCTGCAATGTGACGCAGTAGATGGTTCCTGTGTGTTTTGGAAGAGAACGGATCCTTCTTTGATGGAAAGAAACGCAGTAGAACGTGGTGGATTGTTGTAGAATGCAGTGGAATGTTGTGTAATGGAGAGCATTGTGATGAAGTGGAGAGAAAGTGAGTGGTTTGGACACGAGAGTAGCCTTCTTTCATGGAATGGAATGCAATACATGTTGATGGATTTTTGGGTACGATAGTAGAAAATTGTGGAATGGAGTGAAATGTAGTGCAATAGACGGTTGAGGACCTTGTTTTATGCGAACGGTTGTATGTGTGTGTGACTGTGCAGCTGTGTGCGTTTGTGTGAGTGATTGTCATAGAGAGTGTGAGTGTGGAAGAGAGCGTGTGCATGATTGTGAGGGAGGTGTTGTGTGAGTGCACATGTGTGTGAAAGGCTGAGTGTGAGTGTGTTTATGGGAGTGTGTGTGAGCATGCTTATGTGAGAGTGAATATGAGGGATTACATGTGCGTTTGTGAGTGTATGAGAATGTGTGGGTGTGTGTGATACTGTGAGCCTGTGTGAGTACATGTATGAGTGTGAGAAAATGTGTGAGAATGTGAGTGAGTACATGTGAGTCTGAGTGAGGATATGTCAGTGTGACAGTGACTATGTCAGGTGTGTAGGTCTGCACATGTGTTTGGGTCTATGTACATGTGTGTGTTTGTTAGTTTGTGAGACTATAGGTGTCTGTGAGTGTGCGATTGTTGATATGTGATTGTGTGAGTCTGTGTGTGTCGGGCAGTGGGTGAGTTTGTGATAGTGTGAGAGGATAGCTTACTTTATTGTGTGTGCTTTGGTGAGCATATATTTGTTGGTGTTTCTGTGAGCGTGTTTGTGAGAGCGGAGGTATGTGAGTGGAAGTGTGACTCTGAATGTGTGACTGTGTGTGTTTGTGATAGTATGAGTGCATGTGAATATTTGTTAATATTTGAGTGTGCTTGTGTGTGTGTTTCAGTGGTCAGTAAGTATGTGTGTGTGTGTTTGTGAGTTTTTGTGAGTGTGTTTGTAGGTGTGGGAGTGTGGGAGAAGTGTTATTTTGTGACAGTGTGTGTTTGCCAATGTGTCTGAATGTCTGAATAATTGTGTGACTGTACGTGTTTGTGAGTGAGTGTGCGTGTGTAAGTGTGTGTGTACGAATGTGTGAGTGTGTCTGATTATGAGTATGAGTGTGTCAGAGTACCTGAGTGTGTGTTTAAATGTGATTGTGAGAGTGCTGGTGAGTGGGAGTGTGCGGGTGTGTATATGGCTGTGCTATTGTTTGAGAGAGTGTGTGATGGTATGTGAGGATGGGTGTGAGTTTGTCTATGTTTAGGTGTGAGAGTGTGTGTGAGTGTGTGTTAGTGTGTGATGCTGTGTGACATTATGTGTTTGTGTGAGTGTAGTTGTGTCAGAGAGGGTGTGCGAATATTCATTTTTGAATGTGTGAACGAGTGTGAGCCTTTGTGTGATGGTGTGTGTGAGTGAGTGTTTCTGTTTGCCATTATGTGTGTGATTGTGTGAATGAGTGTGACCAGTTAGAAATTTATCTGTGTGCGTACTTGTGTGAGTGTATATGACAGTGAGATTGTGAGCAGGTGTGAGTCTGTGAGTGTGTGTTTGTGTGTGTGAGAGTGTGTGTGATGGTGTGCTTGATGTGCGTCTGTGCATTTGTGTCTGCGTACATGTGAGTAATTTTGTGACAGTGTGTACAACTGTGTGTATTCTGGTGTGTGCCTGTGTGAGTGTGTGATTTTGTGTGGTTTTCAGTGAGTGAGCATGTGTTTGAGAGTGTGAGTGCCCAAGGGGCTGTGTGTGTTGTGTGAGAGTGTGAAAGGTGATAGTATGTGATTTTGTGTGAGTTAATATGAGCAGGTGTGTTTGAGTGTTTAAGTGAGTGTGTGTTTGTGATAGAGTAGCTTGAGTGGGTGTGTTACACTGTGTGTATGAGTGACTGTGTGCTTCTGTTTACACGAGAGTGTGTGTGAGTGTGTGTTCGTGTTTGCAGGTGTGGAAGTGAGAGATAGACTGTGTGACTGTGTGAGTGTGTGTGATCGTGTGATTGTATGTGAATAGTTGTGAGGGTATGTATGCACGTGTGTGTGAATGTGAGTGTTTGAATGTGCACAAGTGCGTATGTGAGTGTGTTACTGTTCAGGTATGCATAAGGATGAATATATCAGTGAGTGTGAGTGTCAGTGGGACTTTGAGGGTGCGTGAGTGTGAGAGACAGTATGTCTGAGCATGTGTGTGTAAGTGTGTGTTCTAAAGACTGTTTTTGAATGTGTGTGCGTGTGTAAATTGTATGAATGTCTGAGAGTGACAGCACACAAGACGAATGTCTGTGTGTGTGAACACTTGTGTGTATATGAGAGACTGTGTAAGTGCGTTTGCTGGAGTGCTAGTGTGTGTGTAGGTGTCTGAGTGTGAGAAAATGAGAGTTTGTGAGTGTGTATTCGAGAATGTTGCAGCTTTTGTGTGATTGTGTTATTTTGCTTGAATGCGTGTGTTTGAGTGTCTGTGTGGTTGCTTTCACATGTGTGATGTTTGCTTGTGTGTGTGAGTGTGTGGGTCTGTGTGTGCGTCTGCTTGTGTGTCAGTGTGAGAGTGTGAGGGGAATGGGGTGAATTATGATGCAAGGGTGCCTAACATGTTTGGAAGCGAAATGGGCATTCTCTGAGATAACGGAAAGCGACAGAACATGGTGGGAGACTATATATAGGAGTGCAATGTTGTCGAATGGTTTGGAAAGTGCTGCAATGTGACGCAGTAGATGGTTCCTGTGTGTTTTGGAAGAGAACGGATCCTTCTTTGATGGAAAGAAACGCAGTAGAACGTGGTGGATTGTTGTAGAATGCAGTGGAATGTTGTGTAATGGAGAGCATTGTGATGAAGTGGAGAGAAAGTGAGTGGTTTGGACACGAGAGTAGCCTTCTTTCATGGAATGGAATGCAATACATGTTGATGGATTTTTGGGTACGATAGTAGAAAATTGTGGAATGGAGTGAAATGTAGTGCAATAGACGGTTGAGGACCTTGTTTTATGCGAACGGTTGTATGTGTGTGTGACTGTGCAGCTGTGTGCGTTTGTGTGAGTGATTGTCATAGAGAGTGTGAGTGTGGAAGAGAGCGTGTGCATGATTGTGAGGGAGGTGTTGTGTGAGTGCACATGTGTGTGAAAGGCTGAGTGTGAGTGTGTTTATGGGAGTGTGTGTGAGCATGCTTATGTGAGAGTGAATATGAGGGATTACATGTGCGTTTGTGAGTGTATGAGAATGTGTGGGTGTGTGTGATACTGTGAGCCTGTGTGAGTACATGTATGAGTGTGAGAAAATGTGTGAGAATGTGAGTGAGTACATGTGAGTCTGAGTGAGGATATGTCAGTGTGACAGTGACTATGTCAGGTGTGTAGGTCTGCACATGTGTTTGGGTCTATGTACATGTGTGTGTTTGTTAGTTTGTGAGACTATAGGTGTCTGTGAGTGTGCGATTGTTGATATGTGATTGTGTGAGTCTGTGTGTGTCGGGCAGTGGGTGAGTTTGTGATAGTGTGAGAGGATAGCTTACTTTATTGTGTGTGCTTTGGTGAGCATATATTTGTTGGTGTTTCTGTGAGCGTGTTTGTGAGAGCGGAGGTATGTGAGTGGAAGTGTGACTCTGAATGTGTGACTGTGTGTGTTTGTGATAGTATGAGTGCATGTGAATATTTGTTAATATTTGAGTGTGCTTGTGTGTGTGTTTCAGTGGTCAGTAAGTATGTGTGTGTGTGTTTGTGAGTTTTTGTGAGTGTGTTTGTAGGTGTGGGAGTGTGGGAGAAGTGTTATTTTGTGACAGTGTGTGTTTGCCAATGTGTCTGAATGTCTGAATAATTGTGTGACTGTACGTGTTTGTGAGTGAGTGTGCGTGTGTAAGTGTGTGTGTACGAATGTGTGAGTGTGTCTGATTATGAGTATGAGTGTGTCAGAGTACCTGAGTGTGTGTTTAAATGTGATTGTGAGAGTGCTGGTGAGTGGGAGTGTGCGGGTGTGTATATGGCTGTGCTATTGTTTGAGAGAGTGTGTGATGGTATGTGAGGATGGGTGTGAGTTTGTCTATGTTTAGGTGTGAGAGTGTGTGTGAGTGTGTGTTAGTGTGTGATGCTGTGTGACATTATGTGTTTGTGTGAGTGTAGTTGTGTCAGAGAGGGTGTGCGAATATTCATTTTTGAATGTGTGAACGAGTGTGAGCCTTTGTGTGATGGTGTGTGTGAGTGAGTGTTTCTGTTTGCCATTATGTGTGTGATTGTGTGAATGAGTGTGACCAGTTAGAAATTTATCTGTGTGCGTACTTGTGTGAGTGTATATGACAGTGAGATTGTGAGCAGGTGTGAGTCTGTGAGTGTGTGTTTGTGTGTGTGAGAGTGTGTGTGATGGTGTGCTTGATGTGCGTCTGTGCATTTGTGTCTGCGTACATGTGAGTAATTTTGTGACAGTGTGTACAACTGTGTGTATTCTGGTGTGTGCCTGTGTGAGTGTGTGATTTTGTGTGGTTTTCAGTGAGTGAGCATGTGTTTGAGAGTGTGAGTGCCCAAGGGGCTGTGTGTGTTGTGTGAGAGTGTGAAAGGTGATAGTATGTGATTGTGTGTGAGTTAATATGAGCAGGTGTGTTTGAGTGTTTAAGTGAGTGTGTGTTTGTGATAGAGTAGCTTGAGTGGGTGTGTTACACTGTGTGTATGAGTGACTGTGTGCTTCTGTTTACACGAGAGTGTGTGTGAGTGTGTGTTCGTGTTTGCAGGTGTGGAAGTGAGAGATAGACTGTGTGACTGTGTGAGTGTGTGTGATCGTGTGATTGTATGTGAATAGTTGTGAGGGTATGTATGCACGTGTGTGTGAATGTGAGTGTTTGAATGTGCACAAGTGCGTATGTGAGTGTGTTACTGTTCAGGTATGCATAAGGATGAATATATCAGTGAGTGTGAGTGTCAGTGGGACTTTGAGGGTGCGTGAGTGTGAGAGACAGTATGTCTGAGCATGTGTGTGTAAGTGTGTGTTCTAAAGACTGTTTTTGAATGTGTGTGCGTGTGTAAATTGTATGAATGTCTGAGAGTGACAGCACACAAGACGAATGTCTGTGTGTGTGAACACTTGTGTGTATATGAGAGACTGTGTAAGTGCGTTTGCTGGAGTGCTAGTGTGTGTGTAGGTGTCTGAGTGTGAGAAAATGAGAGTTTGTGAGTGTGTATTCGAGAATGTTGCAGCTTTTGTGGGATTGTGTTATTTTGCTTGAATGCGTGTGTTTGAGTGTCTGTGTGGTTGCTTTCACATGTGTGATGTTTGCTTGTGTGTGTGAGTGTGTGGGTCTGTGTGTGCGTCTGCTTGTGTGTCAGTGTGAGAGTGTGAGGGGAATGGGGTGAATTATGATGCAAGGGTGCCTAACATGTTTGGAAGCGAAATGGGCATTCTCTGAGATAACGGAAAGCGACAGAACATGGTGGGAGACTATATATAGGAGTGCAATGTTGTCGAATGGTTTGGAAAGTGCTGCAATGTGACGCAGTAGATGGTTCCTGTGTGTTTTGGAAGAGAACGGATCCTTCTTTGATGGAAAGAAACGCAGTAGAACGTGGTGGATTGTTGTAGAATGCAGTGGAATGTTGTGTAATGGAGAGCATTGTGATGAAGTGGAGAGAAAGTGAGTGGTTTGGACACGAGAGTAGCCTTCTTTCATGGAATGGAATGCAATACATGTTGATGGATTTTTGGGTACGATAGTAGAAAATTGTGGAATGGAGTGAAATGTAGTGCAATAGACGGTTGAGGACCTTGTTTTATGCGAACGGTTGTATGTGTGTGTGACTGTGCAGCTGTGTGCGTTTGTGTGAGTGATTGTCATAGAGAGTGTGAGTGTGGAAGAGAGCGTGTGCATGATTGTGAGGGAGGTGTTGTGTGAGTGCACATGTGTGTGAAAGGCTGAGTGTGAGTGTGTTTATGGGAGTGTGTGTGAGCATGCTTATGTGAGAGTGAATATGAGGGATTACATGTGCGTTTGTGAGTGTATGAGAATGTGTGGGTGTGTGTGATACTGTGAGCCTGTGTGAGTACATGTATGAGTGTGAGAAAATGTGTGAGAATGTGAGTGAGTACATGTGAGTCTGAGTGAGGATATGTCAGTGTGACAGTGACTATGTCAGGTGTGTAGGTCTGCACATGTGTTTGGGTCTATGTACATGTGTGTGTTTGTTAGTTTGTGAGACTATAGGTGTCTGTGAGTGTGCGATTGTTGATATGTGATTGTGTGAGTCTGTGTGTGTCGGGCAGTGGGTGAGTTTGTGATAGTGTGAGAGGATAGCTTACTTTATTGTGTGTGCTTTGGTGAGCATATATTTGTTGGTGTTTCTGTGAGCGTGTTTGTGAGAGCGGAGGTATGTGAGTGGAAGTGTGACTCTGAATGTGTGACTGTGTGTGTTTGTGATAGTATGAGTGCATGTGAATATTTGTTAATATTTGAGTGTGCTTGTGTGTGTGTTTCAGTGGTCAGTAAGTATGTGTGTGTGTGTTTGTGAGTTTTTGTGAGTGTGTTTGTAGGTGTGGGAGTGTGGGAGAAGTGTTATTTTGTGACAGTGTGTGTTTGCCAATGTGTCTGAATGTCTGAATAATTGTGTGACTGTACGTGTTTGTGAGTGAGTGTGCGTGTGTAAGTGTGTGTGTACGAATGTGTGAGTGTGTCTGATTATGAGTATGAGTGTGTCAGAGTACCTGAGTGTGTGTTTAAATGTGATTGTGAGAGTGCTGGTGAGTGGGAGTGTGCGGGTGTGTATATGGCTGTGCTATTGTTTGAGAGAGTGTGTGATGGTATGTGAGGATGGGTGTGAGTTTGTCTATGTTTAGGTGTGAGAGTGTGTGTGAGTGTGTGTTAGTGTGTGATGCTGTGTGACATTATGTGTTTGTGTGAGTGTAGTTGTGTCAGAGAGGGTGTGCGAATATTCATTTTTGAATGTGTGAACGAGTGTGAGCCTTTGTGTGATGGTGTGTGTGAGTGAGTGTTTCTGTTTGCCATTATGTGTGTGATTGTGTGAATGAGTGTGACCAGTTAGAAATTTATCTGTGTGCGTACTTGTGTGAGTGTATATGACAGTGAGATTGTGAGCAGGTGTGAGTCTGTGAGTGTGTGTTTGTGTGTGTGAGAGTGTGTGTGATGGTGTGCTTGATGTGCGTCTGTGCATTTGTGTCTGCGTACATGTGAGTAATTTTGTGACAGTGTGTACAACTGTGTGTATTCTGGTGTGTGCCTGTGTGAGTGTGTGATTTTGTGTGGTTTTCAGTGAGTGAGCATGTGTTTGAGAGTGTGAGTGCCCAAGGGGCTGTGTGTGTTGTGTGAGAGTGTGAAAGGTGATAGTATGTGATTGTGTGTGAGTTAATATGAGCAGGTGTGTTTGAGTGTTTAAGTGAGTGTGTGTTTGTGATAGAGTAGCTTGAGTGGGTGTGTTACACTGTGTGTATGAGTGACTGTGTGCTTCTGTTTACACGAGAGTGTGTGTGAGTGTGTGTTCGTGTTTGCAGGTGTGGAAGTGAGAGATAGACTGTGTGACTGTGTGAGTGTGTGTGATCGTGTGATTGTATGTGAATAGTTGTGAGGGTATGTATGCACGTGTGTGTGAATGTGAGTGTTTGAATGTGCACAAGTGCGTATGTGAGTGTGTTACTGTTCAGGTATGCATAAGGATGAATATATCAGTGAGTGTGAGTGTCAGTGGGACTTTGAGGGTGCGTGAGTGTGAGAGACAGTATGTCTGAGCATGTGTGTGTAAGTGTGTGTTCTAAAGACTGTTTTTGAATGTGTGTGCGTGTGTAAATTGTATGAATGTCTGAGAGTGACAGCACACAAGACGAATGTCTGTGTGTGTGAACACTTGTGTGTATATGAGAGACTGTGTAAGTGCGTTTGCTGGAGTGCTAGTGTGTGTGTAGGTGTCTGAGTGTGAGAAAATGAGAGTTTGTGAGTGTGTATTCGAGAATGTTGCAGCTTTTGTGTGATTGTGTTATTTTGCTTGAATGCGTGTGTTTGAGTGTCTGTGTGGTTGCTTTCACATGTGTGATGTTTGCTTGTGTGTGTGAGTGTGTGGGTCTGTGTGTGCGTCTGCTTGTGTGTCAGTGTGAGAGTGTGAGGGGAATGGGGTGAATTATGATGCAAGGGTGCCTAACATGTTTGGAAGCGAAATGGGCATTCTCTGAGATAACGGAAAGCGACAGAACATGGTGGGAGACTATATATAGGAGTGCAATGTTGTCGAATGGTTTGGAAAGTGCTGCAATGTGACGCAGTAGATGGTTCCTGTGTGTTTTGGAAGAGAACGGATCCTTCTTTGATGGAAAGAAACGCAGTAGAACGTGGTGGATTGTTGTAGAATGCAGTGGAATGTTGTGTAATGGAGAGCATTGTGATGAAGTGGAGAGAAAGTGAGTGGTTTGGACACGAGAGTAGCCTTCTTTCATGGAATGGAATGCAATACATGTTGATGGATTTTTGGGTACGATAGTAGAAAATTGTGGAATGGAGTGAAATGTAGTGCAATAGACGGTTGAGGACCTTGTTTTATGCGAACGGTTGTATGTGTGTGTGACTGTGCAGCTGTGTGCGTTTGTGTGAGTGATTGTCATAGAGAGTGTGAGTGTGGAAGAGAGCGTGTGCATGATTGTGAGGGAGGTGTTGTGTGAGTGCACATGTGTGTGAAAGGCTGAGTGTGAGTGTGTTTATGGGAGTGTGTGTGAGCATGCTTATGTGAGAGTGAATATGAGGGATTACATGTGCGTTTGTGAGTGTATGAGAATGTGTGGGTGTGTGTGATACTGTGAGCCTGTGTGAGTACATGTATGAGTGTGAGAAAATGTGTGAGAATGTGAGTGAGTACATGTGAGTCTGAGTGAGGATATGTCAGTGTGACAGTGACTATGTCAGGTGTGTAGGTCTGCACATGTGTTTGGGTCTATGTACATGTGTGTGTTTGTTAGTTTGTGAGACTATAGGTGTCTGTGAGTGTGCGATTGTTGATATGTGATTGTGTGAGTCTGTGTGTGTCGGGCAGTGGGTGAGTTTGTGATAGTGTGAGAGGATTGCTTACTTTATTGTGTGTGCTTTGGTGAGCATATATTTGTTGGTGTTTCTGTGAGCGTGTTTGTGAGAGCGGAGGTATGTGAGTGGAAGTGTGACTCTGAATGTGTGACTGTGTGTGTTTGTGATAGTATGAGTGCATGTGAATATTTGTTAATATTTGAGTGTGCTTGTGTGTGTGTTTCAGTGGTCAGTAAGTATGTGTGTGTGTGTTTGTGAGTTTTTGTGAGTGTGTTTGTAGGTGTGGGAGTGTGGGAGAAGTGTTATTTTGTGACAGTGTGTGTTTGCCAATGTGTCTGAATGTCTGAATAATTGTGTGACTGTACGTGTTTGTGAGTGAGTGTGCGTGTGTAAGTGTGTGTGTACGAATGTGTGAGTGTGTCTGATTATGAGTATGAGTGTGTCAGAGTACCTGAGTGTGTGTTTAAATGTGATTGTGAGAGTGCTGGTGAGTGGGAGTGTGCGGGTGTGTATATGGCTGTGCTATTGTTTGAGAGAGTGTGTGATGGTATGTGAGGATGGGTGTGAGTTTGTCTATGTTTAGGTGTGAGAGTGTGTGTGAGTGTGTGTTAGTGTGTGATGCTGTGTGACATTATGTGTTTGTGTGAGTGTAGTTGTGTCAGAGAGGGTGTGCGAATATTCATTTTTGAATGTGTGAACGAGTGTGAGCCTTTGTGTGATGGTGTGTGTGAGTGAGTGTTTCTGTTTGCCATTATATGTGTGATTGTGTGAATGAGTGTGACCAGTTAGAAATTTATCTGTGTGCGTACTTGTGTGAGTGTATATGACAGTGAGATTGTGAGCAGGTGTGAGTCTGTGAGTGTGTGTTTGTGTGTGTGAGAGTGTGTGTGATGGTGTGCTTGATGTGCGTCTGTGCATTTGTGTCTGCGTACATGTGAGTAATTTTGTGACAGTGTGTACAACTGTGTGTATTCTGGTGTGTGCCTGTGTGAGTGTGTGATTTTGTGTGGTTTTCAGTGAGTGAGCATGTGTTTGAGAGTGTGAGTGCCCAAGGGGCTGTGTGTGTTGTGTGAGAGTGTGAAAGGTGATAGTATGTGATTGTGTGTGAGTTAATATGAGCAGGTGTGTTTGAGTGTTTAAGTGAGTGTGTGTTTGTGATAGAGTAGCTTGAGTGGGTGTGTTACACTGTGTGTATGAGTGACTGTGTGCTTCTGTTTACACGAGAGTGTGTGTGAGTGTGTGTTCGTGTTTGCAGGTGTGGAAGTGAGAGATAGACTGTGTTACTGTGTGAGTGTGTGTGATCGTGTGATTGTATGTGAATAGTTGTGAGGGTATGTATGCACGTGTGTGTGAATGTGAGTGTTTGAATGTGCACAAGTGCGTATGTGAGTGTGTTACTGTTCAGGTATGCATAAGGATGAATATATCAGTGAGTGTGAGTGTCAGTGGGACTTTGAGGGTGCGTGAGTGTGAGAGACAGTATGTCTGAGCATGTGTGTGTAAGTGTGTGTTCTAAAGACTGTTTTTGAATGTGTGTGCGTGTGTAAATTGTATGAATGTCTGAGAGTGACAGCACACAAGACGAATGTCTGTGTGTGTGAACACTTGTGTGTATATGAGAGACTGTGTAAGTGCGTTTGCTGGAGTGCTAGTGTGTGTGTAGGTGTCTGAGTGTGAGAAAATGAGAGTTTGTGAGTGTGTATTCGAGAATGTTGCAGCTTTTGTGGGATTGTGTTATTTTGCTTGAATGCGTGTGTTTGAGTGTCTGTGTGGTTGCTTTCACATGTGTGATGTTTGCTTGTGTGTGTGAGTGTGTGGGTCTGTGTGTGCGTCTGCTTGTGTGTCAGTGTGAGAGTGTGAGGGGAATGGGGTGAATTATGATGCAAGGGTGCCTAACATGTTTGGAAGCGAAATGGGCATTCTCTGAGATAACGGAAAGCGACAGAACATGGTGGGAGACTATATATAGGAGTGCAATGTTGTCGAATGGTTTGGAAAGTGCTGCAATGTGACGCAGTAGATGGTTCCTGTGTGTTTTGGAAGAGAACGGATCCTTCTTTGATGGAAAGAAACGCAGTAGAACGTGGTGGATTGTTGTAGAATGCAGTGGAATGTTGTGTAATGGAGAGCATTGTGATGAAGTGGAGAGAAAGTGAGTGGTTTGGACACGAGAGTAGCCTTCTTTCATGGAATGGAATGCAATACATGTTGATGGATTTTTGGGTACGATAGTAGAAAATTGTGGAATGGAGTGAAATGTAGTGCAATAGACGGTTGAGGACCTTGTTTTATGCGAACGGTTGTATGTGTGTGTGACTGTGCAGCTGTGTGCGTTTGTGTGAGTGATTGTCATAGAGAGTGTGAGTGTGGAAGAGAGCGTGTGCATGATTGTGAGGGAGGTGTTGTGTGAGTGCACATGTGTGTGAAAGGCTGAGTGTGAGTGTGTTTATGGGAGTGTGTGTGAGCATGCTTATGTGAGAGTGAATATGAGGGATTACATGTGCGTTTGTGAGTGTATGAGAATGTGTGGGTGTGTGTGATACTGTGAGCCTGTGTGAGTACATGTATGAGTGTGAGAAAATGTGTGAGAATGTGAGTGAGTACATGTGAGTCTGAGTGAGGATATGTCAGTGTGACAGTGACTATGTCAGGTGTGTAGGTCTGCACATGTGTTTGGGTCTATGTACATGTGTGTGTTTGTTAGTTTGTGAGACTATAGGTGTCTGTGAGTGTGCGATTGTTGATATGTGATTGTGTGAGTCTGTGTGTGTCGGGCAGTGGGTGAGTTTGTGATAGTGTGAGAGGATTGCTTACTTTATTGTGTGTGCTTTGGTGAGCATATATTTGTTGGTGTTTCTGTGAGCGTGTTTGTGAGAGCGGAGGTATGTGAGTGGAAGTGTGACTCTGAATGTGTGACTGTGTGTGTTTGTGATAGTATGAGTGCATGTGAATATTTGTTAATATTTGAGTGTGCTTGTGTGTGTGTTTCAGTGGTCAGTAAGTATGTGTGTGTGTGTTTGTGAGTTTTTGTGAGTGTGTTTGTAGGTGTGGGAGTGTGGGAGAAGTGTTATTTTGTGACAGTGTGTGTTTGCCAATGTGTCTGAATGTCTGAATAATTGTGTGACTGTACGTGTTTGTGAGTGAGTGTGCGTGTGTAAGTGTGTGTGTACGAATGTGTGAGTGTGTCTGATTATGAGTATGAGTGTGTCAGAGTACCTGAGTGTGTGTTTAAATGTGATTGTGAGAGTGCTGGTGAGTGGGAGTGTGCGGGTGTGTATATGGCTGTGCTATTGTTTGAGAGAGTGTGTGATGGTATGTGAGGATGGGTGTGAGTTTGTCTATGTTTAGGTGTGAGAGTGTGTGTGAGTGTGTGTTAGTGTGTGATGCTGTATGACATTATGTGTTTGTGTGAGTGTAGTTGTGTCAGAGAGGGTGTGCGAATATTCATTTTTGAATGTGTGAACGAGTGTGAGCCTTTGTGTGATGGTGTGTGTGAGTGAGTGTTTCTGTTTGCCATTATGTGTGTGATTGTGTGAATGAGTGTGACCAGTTAGAAATTTATCTGTGTGCGTACTTGTGTGAGTGTATATGACAGTGAGATTGTGAGCAGGTGTGAGTCTGTGAGTGTGTGTTTGTGTGTGTGAGAGTGTGTGTGATGGTGTGCTTGATGTGCGTCTGTGCATTTGTGTCTGCGTACATGTGAGTAATTTTGTGACAGTGTGTACAACTGTGTGTATTCTGGTGTGTGCCTGTGTGAGTGTGTGATTTTGTGTGGTTTTCAGTGAGTGAGCATGTGTTTGAGAGTGTGAGTGCCCAAGGGGCTGTGTGTGTTGTGTGAGAGTGTGAAAGGTGATAGTATGTGATTGTGTGTGAGTTAATATGAGCAGGTGTGTTTGAGTGTTTAAGTGAGTGTGTGTTTGTGATAGAGTAGCTTGAGTGTGTGTGTTACACTGTGTGTATGAGTGACTGTGTGCTTCTGTTTACACGAGAGTGTGTGTGAGTGTGTGTTCGTGTTTGCAGGTGTGGAAGTGAGAGATAGACTGTGTGACTGTGTGAGTGTGTGTGATCGTGTGATTGTATGTGAATAGTTGTGAGGGTATGTATGCACGTGTGTGTGAATGTGAGTGTTTGAATGTGCACAAGTGCGTATGTGAGTGTGTTACTGTTCAGGTATGCATAAGGATGAATATATCAGTGAGTGTGAGTGTCAGTGGGACTTTGAGGGTGCGTGAGTGTGAGAGACAGTATGTCTGAGCATGTGTGTGTAAGTGTGTGTTCTAAAGACTGTTTTTGAATGTGTGTGCGTGTGTAAATTGTATGAATGTCTGAGAGTGACAGCACACAAGACGAATGTCTGTGTGTGTGAACACTTGTGTGTATATGAGAGACTGTGTAAGTGCGTTTGCTGGAGTGCTAGTGTGTGTGTAGGTGTCTGAGTGTGAGAAAATGAGAGTTTGTGAGTGTGTATTCGAGAATGTTGCAGCTTTTGTGGGATTGTGTTATTTTGCTTGAATGCGTGTGTTTGAGTGTCTGTGTGGTTGCTTTCACATGTGTGATGTTTGCTTGTGTGTGTGAGTGTGTGGGTCTGTGTGTGCGTCTGCTTGTGTGTCAGTGTGAGAGTGTGAGGGGAATGGGGTGAATTATGATGCAAGGGTGCCTAACATGTTTGGAAGCGAAATGGGCATTCTCTGAGATAACGGAAAGCGACAGAACATGGTGGGAGACTATATATAGGAGTGCAATGTTGTCGAATGGTTTGGAAAGTGCTGCAATGTGACGCAGTAGATGGTTCCTGTGTGTTTTGGAAGAGAACGGATCCTTCTTTGATGGAAAGAAACGCAGTAGAACGTGGTGGATTGTTGTAGAATGCAGTGGAATGTTGTGTAATGGAGAGCATTGTGATGAAGTGGAGAGAAAGTGAGTGGTTTGGACACGAGAGTAGCCTTCTTTCATGGAATGGAATGCAATACATGTTGATGGATTTTTGGGTACGATAGTAGAAAATTGTGGAATGGAGTGAAATGTAGTGCAATAGACGGTTGAGGACCTTGTTTTATGCGAACGGTTGTATGTGTGTGTGACTGTGCAGCTGTGTGCGTTTGTGTGAGTGATTGTCATAGAGAGTGTGAGTGTGGAAGAGAGCGTGTGCATGATTGTGAGGGAGGTGTTGTGTGAGTGCACATGTGTGTGAAAGGCTGAGTGTGAGTGTGTTTATGGGAGTGTGTGTGAGCATGCTTATGTGAGAGTGAATATGAGGGATTACATGTGCGTTTGTGAGTGTATGAGAATGTGTGGGTGTGTGTGATACTGTGAGCCTGTGTGAGTACATGTATGAGTGTGAGAAAATGTGTGAGAATGTGAGTGAGTACATGTGAGTCTGAGTGAGGATATGTCAGTGTGACAGTGACTATGTCAGGTGTGTAGGTCTGCACATGTGTTTGGGTCTATGTACATGTGTGTGTTTGTTAGTTTGTGAGACTATAGGTGTCTGTGAGTGTGCGATTGTTGATATGTGATTGTGTGAGTCTGTGTGTGTCGGGCAGTGGGTGAGTTTGTGATAGTGTGAGAGGATTGCTTACTTTATTGTGTGTGCTTTGGTGAGCATATATTTGTTGGTGTTTCTGTGAGCGTGTTTGTGAGAGCGGAGGTATGTGAGTGGAAGTGTGACTCTGAATGTGTGACTGTGTGTGTTTGTGATAGTATGAGTGCATGTGAATATTTGTTAATATTTGAGTGTGCTTGTGTGTGTGTTTCAGTGGTCAGTAAGTATGTGTGTGTGTGTTTGTGAGTTTTTGTGAGTGTGTTTGTAGGTGTGGGAGTGTGGGAGAAGTGTTATTTTGTGACAGTGTGTGTTTGCCAATGTGTCTGAATGTCTGAATAATTGTGTGACTGTACGTGTTTGTGAGTGAGTGTGCGTGTGTAAGTGTGTGTGTACGAATGTGTGAGTGTGTCTGATTATGAGTATGAGTGTGTCAGAGTACCTGAGTGTGTGTTTAAATGTGATTGTGAGAGTGCTGGTGAGTGGGAGTGTGCGGGTGTGTATATGGCTGTGCTATTGTTTGAGAGAGTGTGTGATGGTATGTGAGGATGGGTGTGAGTTTGTCTATGTTTAGGTGTGAGAGTGTGTGTGAGTGTGTGTTAGTGTGTGATGCTGTGTGACATTATGTGTTTGTGTGAGTGTAGTTGTGTCAGAGAGGGTGTGCGAATATTCATTTTTGAATGTGTGAACGAGTGTGAGCCTTTGTGTGATGGTGTGTGTGAGTGAGTGTTTCTGTTTGCCATTATGTGTGTGATTGTGTGAATGAGTGTGACCAGTTAGAAATTTATCTGTGTGCGTACTTGTGTGAGTGTATATGACAGTGAGATTGTGAGCAGGTGTGAGTCTGTGAGTGTGTGTTTGTGTGTGTGAGAGTGTGTGTGATGGTGTGCTTGATGTGCGTCTGTGCATTTGTGTCTGCGTACATGTGAGTAATTTTGTGACAGTGTGTACAACTGTGTGTATTCTGGTGTGTGCCTGTGTGAGTGTGTGATTTTGTGTGGTTTTCAGTGAGTGAGCATGTGTTTGAGAGTGTGAGTGCCCAAGGGGCTGTGTGTGTTGTGTGAGAGTGTGAAAGGTGATAGTATGTGATTGTGTGTGAGTTAATATGAGCAGGTGTGTTTGAGTGTTTAAGTGAGTGTGTGTTTGTGATA
This sequence comes from Manis pentadactyla, assembly GCF_030020395.1. Taxonomy (NCBI): domain Eukaryota; kingdom Metazoa; phylum Chordata; class Mammalia; order Pholidota; family Manidae; genus Manis; species Manis pentadactyla. Next base: position 993,653 of record NW_026644599.1, on the reverse strand, counting down.
GAGTAGCTTGAGTGGGTGTGTTACACTGTGTGTATGAGTGACTGTGTGCTTCTGTTTACACGAGAGTGTGTGTGAGTGTGTGTTCGTGTTTGCAGGTGTGGAAGTGAGAGATAGACTGTGTTACTGTGTGAGTGTGTGTGATCGTGTGATTGTATGTGAATAGTTGTGAGGGTATGTATGCACGTGTGTGTGAATGTGAGTGTTTGAATGTGCACAAGTGCGTATGTGAGTGTGTTACTGTTCAGGTATGCATAAGGATGAATATATCAGTGAGTGTGAGTGTCAGTGGGACTTTGAGGGTGCGTGAGTGTGAGAGACAGTATGTCTGAGCATGTGTGTGTAAGTGTGTGTTCTAAAGACTGTTTTTGAATGTGTGTGCGTGTGTAAATTGTATGAATGTCTGAGAGTGACAGCACACAAGACGAATGTCTGTGTGTGTGAACACTTGTGTGTATATGAGAGACTGTGTAAGTGCGTTTGCTGGAGTGCTAGTGTGTGTGTAGGTGTCTGAGTGTGAGAAAATGAGAGTTTGTGAGTGTGTATTCGAGAATGTTGCAGCTTTTGTGGGATTGTGTTATTTTGCTTGAATGCGTGTGTTTGAGTGTCTGTGTGGTTGCTTTCACATGTGTGATGTTTGCTTGTGTGTGTGAGTGTGTGGGTCTGTGTGTGCGTCTGCTTGTGTGTCAGTGTGAGAGTGTGAGGGGAATGGGGTGAATTATGATGCAAGGGTGCCTAACATGTTTGGAAGCGAAATGGGCATTCTCTGAGATAACGGAAAGCGACAGAACATGGTGGGAGACTATATATAGGAGTGCAATGTTGTCGAATGGTTTGGAAAGTGCTGCAATGTGACGCAGTAGATGGTTCCTGTGTGTTTTGGAAGAGAACGGATCCTTCTTTGATGGAAAGAAACGCAGTAGAACGTGGTGGATTGTTGTAGAATGCAGTGGAATGTTGTGTAATGGAGAGCATTGTGATGAAGTGGAGAGAAAGTGAGTGGTTTGGACACGAGAGTAGCCTTCTTTCATGGAATGGAATGCAATACATGTTGATGGATTTTTGGGTACGATAGTAGAAAATTGTGGAATGGAGTGAAATGTAGTGCAATAGACGGTTGAGGACCTTGTTTTATGCGAACGGTTGTATGTGTGTGTGACTGTGCAGCTGTGTGCGTTTGTGTGAGTGATTGTCATAGAGAGTGTGAGTGTGGAAGAGAGCGTGTGCATGATTGTGAGGGAGGTGTTGTGTGAGTGCACATGTGTGTGAAAGGCTGAGTGTGAGTGTGTTTATGGGAGTGTGTGTGAGCATGCTTATGTGAGAGTGAATATGAGGGATTACATGTGCGTTTGTGAGTGTATGAGAATGTGTGGGTGTGTGTGATACTGTGAGCCTGTGTGAGTACATGTATGAGTGTGAGAAAATGTGTGAGAATGTGAGTGAGTACATGTGAGTCTGAGTGAGGATATGTCAGTGTGACAGTGACTATGTCAGGTGTGTAGGTCTGCACATGTGTTTGGGTCTATGTACATGTGTGTGTTTGTTAGTTTGTGAGACTATAGGTGTCTGTGAGTGTGCGATTGTTGATATGTGATTGTGTGAGTCTGTGTGTGTCGGGCAGTGGGTGAGTTTGTGATAGTGTGAGAGGATTGCTTACTTTATTGTGTGTGCTTTGGTGAGCATATACTTGTTGGTGTTTCTGTGAGCGTGTTTGTGAGAGCGGAGGTATGTGAGTGGAAGTGTGACTCTGAATGTGTGACTGTGTGTGTTTGTGATAGTATGAGTGCATGTGAATATTTGTTAATATTTGAGTGTGCTTGTGTGTGTGTTTCAGTGGTCAGTAAGTATGTGTGTGTGTGTTTGTGAGTTTTTGTGAGTGTGTTTGTAGGTGTGGGAGTGTGGGAGAAGTGTTATTTTGTGACAGTGTGTGTTTGCCAATGTGTCTGAATGTCTGAATAATTGTGTGACTGTACGTGTTTGTGAGTGAGTGTGCGTGTGTAAGTGTGTGTGTACGAATGTGTGAGTGTGTCTGATTATGAGTATGAGTGTGTCAGAGTACCTGAGTGTGTGTTTAAATGTGATTGTGAGAGTGCTGGTGAGTGGGAGTGTGCGGGTGTGTATATGGCTGTGCTATTGTTTGAGAGAGTGTGTGATGGTATGTGAGGATGGGTGTGAGTTTGTCTATGTTTAGGTGTGAGAGTGTGTGTGAGTGTGTGTTAGTGTGTGATGCTGTGTGACATTATGTGTTTGTGTGAGTGTAGCTGTGTCAGAGAGGGTGTGCGAATATTCATTTTTGAATGTGTGAACGAGTGTGAGCCTTTGTGTGATGGTGTGTGTGAGTGAGTGTTTCTGTTTGCCATTATGTGTGTGATTGTGTGAATGAGTGTGACCAGTTAGAAATTTATCTGTGTGCGTACTTGTGTGAGTGTATATGACAGTGAGATTGTGAGCAGGTGTGAGTCTGTGAGTGTGTGTTTGTGTGTGTGAGAGTGTGTGTGATGGTGTGCTTGATGTGCGTCTGTGCATTTGTGTCTGCGTACATGTGAGTAATTTTGTGACAGTGTGTACAACTGTGTGTATTCTGGTGTGTGCCTGTGTGACTGTGTGATTTTGTGTGGTTTTCAGTGAGTGAGCATGTGTTTGAGAGTGTGAGTGCCCAAGGGGCTGTGTGTGTTGTGTGAGAGTGTGAAAGGTGATAGTATGTGATTGTGTGTGAGTTAATATGAGCAGGTGTGTTTGAGTGTTTAAGTGAGTGTGTGTTTGTGATAGAGTAGCTTGAGTGGGTGTGTTACACTGTGTGTATGAGTGACTGTGTGCTTCTGTTTACACGAGAGTGTGTGTGAGTGTGTGTTCGTGTTTGCAGGTGTGGAAGTGAGAGATAGACTGTGTGACTGTGTGAGTGTGTGTGATCGTGTGATTGTATGTGAATAGTTGTGAGGGTATGTATGCACGTGTGTGTGAATGTGAGTGTTTGAATGTGCACAAGTGCGTATGTGAGTGTGTTACTGTTCAGGTATGCATAAGGATGAATATATCAGTGAGTGTGAGTGTCAGTGGGACTTTGAGGGTGCGTGAGTGTGAGAGACAGTATGTCTGAGCATGTGTGTGTAAGTGTGTGTTCTAAAGACTGTTTTTGAATGTGTGTGCGTGTGTAAATTGTATGAATGTCTGAGAGTGACAGCACACAAGACGAATGTCTGTGTGTGTGAACACTTGTGTGTATATGAGAGACTGTGTAAGTGCGTTTGCTGGAGTGCTAGTGTGTGTGTAGGTGTCTGAGTGTGAGAAAATGAGAGTTTGTGAGTGTGTATTCGAGAATGTTGCAGCTTTTGTGGGATTGTGTTATTTTGCTTGAATGCGTGTGTTTGAGTGTCTGTGTGGTTGCTTTCACATGTGTGATGTTTGCTTGTGTGTGTGAGTGTGTGGGTCTGTGTGTGCGTCTGCTTGTGTGTCAGTGTGAGAGTGTGAGGGGAATGGGGTGAATTATGATGCAAGGGTGCCTAACATGTTTGGAAGCGAAATGGGCATTCTCTGAGATAACGGAAAGCGACAGAACATGGTGGGAGACTATATATAGGAGTGCAATGTTGTCGAATGGTTTGGAAAGTGCTGCAATGTGACGCAGTAGATGGTTCCTGTGTGTTTTGGAAGAGAACGGATCCTTCTTTGATGGAAAGAAACGCAGTAGAACGTGGTGGATTGTTGTAGAATGCAGTGGAATGTTGTGTAATGGAGAGCATTGTGATGAAGTGGAGAGAAAGTGAGTGGTTTGGACACGAGAGTAGCCTTCTTTCATGGAATGGAATGCAATACATGTTGATGGATTTTTGGGTACGATAGTAGAAAATTGTGGAATGGAGTGAAATGTAGTGCAATAGACGGTTGAGGACCTTGTTTTATGCGAACGGTTGTATGTGTGTGTGACTGTGCAGCTGTGTGCGTTTGTGTGAGTGATTGTCATAGAGAGTGTGAGTGTGGAAGAGAGCGTGTGCATGATTGTGAGGGAGGTGTTGTGTGAGTGCACATGTGTGTGAAAGGCTGAGTGTGAGTGTGTTTATGGGAGTGTGTGTGAGCATGCTTATGTGAGAGTGAATATGAGGGATTACATGTGCGTTTGTGAGTGTATGAGAATGTGTGGGTGTGTGTGATACTGTGAGCCTGTGTGAGTACATGTATGAGTGTGAGAAAATGTGTGAGAATGTGAGTGAGTACATGTGAGTCTGAGTGAGGATATGTCAGTGTGACAGTGACTATGTCAGGTGTGTAGGTCTGCACATGTGTTTGGGTCTATGTACATGTGTGTGTTTGTTAGTTTGTGAGACTATAGGTGTCTGTGAGTGTGCGATTGTTGATATGTGATTGTGTGAGTCTGTGTGTGTCGGGCAGTGGGTGAGTTTGTGATAGTGTGAGAGGATTGCTTACTTTATTGTGTGTGCTTTGGTGAGCATATATTTGTTGGTGTTTCTGTGAGCGTGTTTGTGAGAGCGGAGGTATGTGAGTGGAAGTGTGACTCTGAATGTGTGACTGTGTGTGTTTGTGATAGTATGAGTGCATGTGAATATTTGTTAATATTTGAGTGTGCTTGTGTGTGTGTTTCAGTGGTCAGTAAGTATGTGTGTGTGTGTTTGTGAGTTTTTGTGAGTGTGTTTGTAGGTGTGGGAGTGTGGGAGAAGTGTTATTTTGTGACAGTGTGTGTTTGCCAATGTGTCTGAATGTCTGAATAATTGTGTGACTGTACGTGTTTGTGAGTGAGTGTGCGTGTGTAAGTGTGTGTGTACGAATGTGTGAGTGTGTCTGATTATGAGTATGAGTGTGTCAGAGTACCTGAGTGTGTGTTTAAATGTGATTGTGAGAGTGCTGGTGAGTGGGAGTGTGCGGGTGTGTATATGGCTGTGCTATTGTTTGAGAGAGTGTGTGATGGTATGTGAGGATGGGTGTGAGTTTGTCTATGTTTAGGTGTGAGAGTGTGTGTGAGTGTGTGTTAGTGTGTGATGCTGTGTGACATTATGTGTTTGTGTGAGTGTAGTTGTGTCAGAGAGGGTGTGCGAATATTCATTTTTGAATGTGTGAACGAGTGTGAGCCTTTGTGTGATGGTGTGTGTGAGTGAGTGTTTCTGTTTGCCATTATGTGTGTGATTGTGTGAATGAGTGTGACCAGTTAGAAATTTATCTGTGTGCGTACTTGTGTGAGTGTATATGACAGTGAGATTGTGAGCAGGTGTGAGTCTGTGAGTGTGTGTTTGTGTGTGTGAGAGTGTGTGTGATGGTGTGCTTGATGTGCGTCTGTGCATTTGTGTCTGCGTACATGTGAGTAATTTTGTGACAGTGTGTACAACTGTGTGTATTCTGGTGTGTGCCTGTGTGAGTGTGTGATTTTGTGTGGTTTTCAGTGAGTGAGCATGTGTTTGAGATTGTGAGTGCCCAAGGGGCTGTGTGTGTTGTGTGAGAGTGTGAAAGGTGATAGTATGTGATTGTGTGTGAGTTAATATGAGCAGGTGTGTTTGAGTGTTTAAGTGAGTGTGTGTTTGTGATAGAGTAGCTTGAGTGGGTGTGTTACACTGTGTGTATGAGTGACTGTGTGCTTCTGTTTACACGAGAGTGTGTGTGAGTGTGTGTTCGTGTTTGCAGGTGTGGAAGTGAGAGATAGACTGTGTTACTGTGTGAGTGTGTGTGATCGTGTGATTGTATGTGAATAGTTGTGAGGGTATGTATGCACGTGTGTGTGAATGTGAGTGTTTGAATGTGCACAAGTGCGTATGTGAGTGTGTTACTGTTCAGGTATGCATAAGGATGAATATATCAGTGAGTGTGAGTGTCAGTGGGACTTTGAGGGTGCGTGAGTGTGAGAGACAGTATGTCTGAGCATGTGTGTGTAAGTGTGTGTTCTAAAGACTGTTTTTGAATGTGTGTGCGTGTGTAAATTGTATGAATGTCTGAGAGTGACAGCACACAAGACGAATGTCTGTGTGTGTGAACACTTGTGTGTATATGAGAGACTGTGTAAGTGCGTTTGCTGGAGTGCTAGTGTGTGTGTAGGTGTCTGAGTGTGAGAAAATGAGAGTTTGTGAGTGTGTATTCGAGAATGTTGCAGCTTTTGTGGGATTGTGTTATTTTGCTTGAATGCGTGTGTTTGAGTGTCTGTGTGGTTGCTTTCACATGTGTGATGTTTGCTTGTGTGTGTGAGTGTGTGGGTCTGTGTGTGCGTCTGCTTGTGTGTCAGTGTGAGAGTGTGAGGGGAATGGGGTGAATTATGATGCAAGGGTGCCTAACATGTTTGGAAGCGAAATGGGCATTCTCTGAGATAACGGAAAGCGACAGAACATGGTGGGAGACTATATATAGGAGTGCAATGTTGTCGAATGGTTTGGAAAGTGCTGCAATGTGACGCAGTAGATGGTTCCTGTGTGTTTTGGAAGAGAACGGATCCTTCTTTGATGGAAAGAAACGCAGTAGAACGTGGTGGATTGTTGTAGAATGCAGTGGAATGTTGTGTAATGGAGAGCATTGTGATGAAGTGGAGAGAAAGTGAGTGGTTTGGACACGAGAGTAGCCTTCTTTCATGGAATGGAATGCAATACATGTTGATGGATTTTTGGGTACGATAGTAGAAAATTGTGGAATGGAGTGAAATGTAGTGCAATAGACGGTTGAGGACCTTGTTTTATGCGAACGGTTGTATGTGTGTGTGACTGTGCAGCTGTGTGCGTTTGTGTGAGTGATTGTCATAGAGAGTGTGAGTGTGGAAGAGAGCGTGTGCATGATTGTGAGGGAGGTGTTGTGTGAGTGCACATGTGTGTGAAAGGCTGAGTGTGAGTGTGTTTATGGGAGTGTGTGTGAGCATGCTTATGTGAGAGTGAATATGAGGGATTACATGTGCGTTTGTGAGTGTATGAGAATGTGTGGGTGTGTGTGATACTGTGAGCCTGTGTGAGTACATGTATGAGTGTGAGAAAATGTGTGAGAATGTGAGTGAGTACATGTGAGTCTGAGTGAGGATATGTCAGTGTGACAGTGACTATGTCAGGTGTGTAGGTCTGCACATGTGTTTGGGTCTATGTACATGTGTGTGTTTGTTAGTTTGTGAGACTATAGGTGTCTGTGAGTGTGCGATTGTTGATATGTGATTGTGTGAGTCTGTGTGTGTCGGGCAGTGGGTGAGTTTGTGATAGTGTGAGAGGATAGCTTACTTTATTGTGTGTGCTTTGGTGAGCATATATTTGTTGGTGTTTCTGTGAGCGTGTTTGTGAGAGCGGAGGTATGTGAGTGGAAGTGTGACTCTGAATGTGTGACTGTGTGTGTTTGTGATAGTATGAGTGCATGTGAATATTTGTTAATATTTGAGTGTGCTTGTGTGTGTGTTTCAGTGGTCAGTAAGTATGTGTGTGTGTGTTTGTGAGTTTTTGTGAGTGTGTTTGTAGGTGTGGGAGTGTGGGAGAAGTGTTATTTTGTGACAGTGTGTGTTTGCTAATGTGTCTGAATGTCTGAATAATTGTGTGACTGTACGTGTTTGTGAGTGAGTGTGCGTGTGGTAGTGTGTGTGTACGAATGTGTGTGTGTGTCTGATCATGAGTATGAGTGTGTCAGAGTACCTGAGTGTGTGTTTAAATGTGATTGTGAGAGTGCTCGTGAGTGGGAGTGTGCGGGTGTGTATATGGCTGTGCTATTGTTTGAGAGAGTGTGTGATGGTATGTGAGGATGGGTATGAGTTTGTCTATGTTTAGGTGTGAGAGTGTGTGTGAGTGTGTGTTAGTGTGTGACGCTGTGTGACATTATGTGTTTGTGTGAGTGTAGTTGTGTCAGAGAGGGTGTGCGAATATTCATTTTTGAATGTGTGAACGAGTGTGAGCCTTTGTGTGATGGTGTGTGTGAGTGAGTGTTTCTGTTTGCCATTATGTGTGTGATTGTGTGAATGAGTGTGACCAGTTAGAAATTTATCTGTGTGCGTACTTGTGTGAGTGTATATGACAGTGAGATTGTGAGCAGGTGTGAGTCTGTGAGTGTGTGTTTGTGTGTGTGTGTGTGTGATGGTGTGCTTGATGTGCGTCTGTGCATTTGTGTCTGCGTACATGTGAGTAATTTTGTGACAGTGTGTACAACTGTGTGTATTCTGGTGTGTGCCTGTGTGAGTGTGTGATTTTGTGTGGTTTTCAGTGAGTGAGCATGTGTTTGAGATTGTGAGTGCCCAAGGGGCTGTGTGTGTTGTGTGAGAGTGTGAAAGGTGATAGTATGTGATTGTGTGTGAGTTAATATGAGCAGGTGTGTTTGAGTGTTTAAGTGAGTGTGTGTTTGTGATAGAGTAGCTTGAGTGTGTGTGTTACACTGTGTGTATGAGTGACTGTGTGCTTCTGTTTACACGAGAGTGTGTGTGAGTGTGTGTTCGTGTTTGCAGGTGTGGAAGTGAGAGATAGACTGTGTGACTGTGTGAGTGTGTGTGATTGTGTGATTGTATGTGAATAGTTGTGAGGGTATATATGCACGTGTGTGTGAATGTGAGTGTTTGAATGTGCACAAGTGCGTATGTGAGTGTGTTACTGTTCAGGTATGCATAAGGATGAATATATCAGTGAGTGTGAGTGTCAGTGGGACTTTGAGGGTGCGTGAGTGTGAGAGACAGTATGTCTGAGCATGTGTGTGTAAGTGTGTGTTCTAAAGACTGTTTTTGAATGTGTGTGCGTGTGTAAATTGTATGAATGTCTGAGAGTGACAGCACACAAGACGAATGTCTGTGTGTGTGAACACTTGTGTGTATATGAGAGTCTGTGTAAGTGCGTTTGCTGGAGTGCTAGTGTGTGTGTAGGTGTCTGAGTGTGAGAAAATGAGAGTTTGTGAGTGTGTATTCGAGAATGTTGCAGCTTTTGTGTGATTGTGTTATTTTGCTTGAATGCGTGTGTTTGAGTGTCTGTGTGGTTGCTTTCACATGTGTGATGTTTGCTTGTGTGTGTGAGTGTGTGGGTCTGTGTGTGCGTCTGCTTGTGTGTCAGTGTGAGAGTGTGAGGGGAATGGGGTGAATTATGATGCAAGGGTGCCTAACATGTTTGGAAGCGAAATGGGCATTCTCTGAGATAACGGAAAGCGACAGAACATGGTGGGAGACTATATATAGGAGTGCAATGTTGTCGAATGGTTTGGAAAGTGCTGCAATGTGACGCAGTAGATGGTTCCTGTGTGTTTTGGAAGAGAACGGATCCTTCTTTGATGGAAAGAAACGCAGTAGAACGTGGTGGATTGTTGTAGAATGCAGTGGAATGTTGTGTAATGGAGAGCATTGTGATGAAGTGGAGAGAAAGTGAGTGGTTTGGACACGAGAGTAGCCTTCTTTCATGGAATGGAATGCAATACATGTTGATGGATTTTTGGGTACGATAGTAGAAAATTGTGGAATGGAGTGAAATGTAGTGCAATAGACGGTTGAGGACCTTGTTTTATGCGAACGGTTGTATGTGTGTGTGACTGTGCAGCTGTGTGCGTTTGTGTGAGTGATTGTCATAGAGAGTGTGAGTGTGGAAGAGAGCGTGTGCATGATTGTGAGGGAGGTGTTGTGTGAGTGCACATGTGTGTGAAAGGCTGAGTGTGAGTGTGTTTATGGGAGTGTGTGTGAGCATGCTTATGTGAGAGTGAATATGAGGGATTACATGTGCGTTTGTGAGTGTATGAGAATGTGTGGGTGTGTGTGATACTGTGAGCCTGTGTGAGTACATGTATGAGTGTGAGAAAATGTGTGAGAATGTGAGTGAGTACATGTGAGTCTGAGTGAGGATATGTCAGTGTGACAGTGACTATGTCAGGTGTGTAGGTCTGCACATGTGTTTGGGTCTATGTACATGTGTGTGTTTGTTAGTTTGTGAGACTATAGGTGTCTGTGAGTGTGCGATTGTTGATATGTGATTGTGTGAGTCTGTGTGTGTCGGGCAGTGGGTGAGTTTGTGATAGTGTGAGAGGATAGCTTACTTTATTGTGTGTGCTTTGGTGAGCATATATTTGTTGGTGTTTCTGTGAGCGTGTTTGTGAGAGCGGAGGTATGTGAGTGGAAGTATGACTCTGAATGTGTGACTGTGTGTGTTTGTGATAGTATGAGTGCATGTGAATATTTGTTAATATTTGAGTGTGCTTGTGTGTGTGTTTCAGTGGTCAGTAAGTATGTGTGTGTGTGTTTGTGAGTTTTTGTGAGTGTGTTTGTAGGTGTGGGAGTGTGGGAGAAGTGTTATTTTGTGACAGTGTGTGTTTGCTAATGTGTCTGAATGTCTGAATAATTGTGTGACTGTACGTGTTTGTGAGTGAGTGTGCGTGTGGTAGTGTGTGTGTACGAATGTGTGAGTGTGTCTGATTATGAGTATGAGTGTGTCAGAGTACCTGAGTGTGTGTTTAAATGTGATTGTGAGAGTGCTGGTGAGTGGGTGTGTGCGGGTGTGTATATGGCTGTGCTATTGTTTGAGAGAGTGTGTGATGGTATGTGAGGATGGGTATGAGTTTGTCTATGTTTAGGTGTGAGAGTGTGTGTGAGTGTGTGTTAGTGTGAGACGCTGTGTGACATTATGTGTTTGTGTGAGTGTAGTTGTGTCAGAGAGGGTGTGCGAATATTCATTTTTGAATGTGTGAACGAGTGTGAGCCTTTGTGTGATGGTGTGTGTGAGTGAGTGTTTCTGTTTGCCATTATGTGTGTGATTGTGTGAATGAGTGTGACCAGTTAGAAATTTATCTGTGTGCGTACTTGTGTGAGTGTATATGACAGTGAGATTGTGAGCAGGTGTGAGTCTGTGAGTGTGTGTTTGTGTGTGTGAGAGTGTGTGTGATGGTGTGCTTGATGTGCGTCTGTGCATTTGTGTCTGCGTACATGTGAGTAATTTTGTGACAGTGTGAAAAACTGTGTGTATTCTGGTGTGTGCCTGTGTGAGTGTGTGATTTTGTGTGGTTTTCAGTGAGTGAGCATGTGTTTGAGATTGTGAGTGCCCAAGGGGCTGTGTGTGTTGTGTGAGAGTGTGAAAGGTGATAGTATGTGATTGTGTGTGAGTTAATATGAGCAGGTGTGTTTGAGTGTTTAAGTGAGTGTGTGTTTGTGATAGAGTAGCTTGAGTGGGTGTGTTACACTGTGTGTATGAGTGACTGTGTGCTTCTGTTTACACGAGAGTGTGTGTGAGTGTGTGTGAGTGTTTGCAGGTGTGGAAGTGAGAGATAGACTGTGTGACTGTGTGAGTGTGTGTGATTGTGTGATTGTATGTGAATAGTTGTGAGGGTATGTATGCAGGTGTGTGTGAATGTGAGTGTTTGAATGTGCACAAGTGCGTATGTGAGTGTGTTACTGTTCAGGTATGCATAAGGATGAATATATCAGTGAGTGTGAGTGTCAGTGGGACTTTGAGTGTGCGTGAGTGTGAGAGACAGTATGTCTGAGCATGTGTGTGTAAGTGTGTGTTCTAAAGACTGTTTTTGAATGTGTGTGCGTGTGTAAATTGTATGAATGTGTGAGAGTGACAGCACAAAAGACGAATGTCTGTGTGTGTGAACATTTGTGTGTATATGAGAGTCTGTGTAAGTGCGTTTGCTGGTGTGCTAGTGTGTGTGTAGGTGTCTGAGTGTGAGAAAATGAGAGTTTGTGAGTGTGTATTCGAGAATGTTGCAGCTTTTGTGTGATTGTGTTATTTTGCTTGAATGCGTGTGTTTGAGTGTCTGTGTGGTTGCTTTCACATGTGTGATGTTTGCTTGTGTGTGTGAGTGTGTGGGTCTGTGTGTGCGTCTGCTTGTGTGTCAGTGTGAGAGTGTGAGGGGAATGGGGTGAATTATGATGCAAGGGTGCCTAACATGTTTGGAAGCGAAATGGGCATTCTCTGAGATAACGGAAAGCGACAGAACATGGTGGGAGACTATATATAGGAGTGCAATGTTGTCGAATGGTTTGGAAAGTGCTGCAATGTGACGCAGTAGATGGTTCCTGTGTGTTTTGGAAGAGAACGGATCCTTCTTTGATGGAAAGAAACGCAGTAGAACGTGGTGGATTGTTGTAGAATGCAGTGGAATGTTGTGTAATGGAGAGCATTGTGATGAAGTGGAGAGAAAGTGAGTGGTTTGGACACGAGAGTAGCCTTCTTTCATGGAATGGAATGCAATACATGTTGATGGATTTTTGGGTACGATAGTAGAAAATTGTGGAATGGAGTGAAATGTAGTGCAATAGACGGTTGAGGACCTTGTTTTATGCGAACGGTTGTATGTGTGTGTGACTGTGCAGCTGTGTGCGTTTGTGTGAGTGATTGTCATAGAGAGTGTGAGTGTGGAAGAGAGCGTGTGCATGATTGTGAGGGAGGTGTTGTGTGAGTGCACATGTGTGTGAAAGGCTGAGTGTGAGTGTGTTTATGGGAGTGTGTGTGAGCATGCTTATGTGAGAGTGAATATGAGGGATTACATGTGCGTTTGTGAGTGTATGAGAATGTGTGGGTGTGTGTGATACTGTGAGCCTGTGTGAGTACATGTATGAGTGTGAGAAAATGTGTGAGAATGTGAGTGAGTACATGTGAGTCTGAGTGAGGATATGTCAGTGTGACAGTGACTATGTCAGGTGTGTAGGTCTGCACATGTGTTTGGGTCTATGTACATGTGTGTGTTTGTTAGTTTGTGAGACTATAGGTGTCTGTGAGTGTGCGATTGTTGATATGTGATTGTGTGAGTCTGTGTGTGTCGGGCAGTGGGTGAGTTTGTGATAGTGTGAGAGGATAGCTTACTTTATTGTGTGTGCTTTGGTGAGCATATATTTGTTGGTGTTTCTGTGAGCGTGTTTGTGAGAGCGGAGGTATGTGAGTGGAAGTGTGACTCTGAATGTGTGACTGTGTGTGTTTGTGATAGTATGAGTGCATGTGAATATTTGTTAATATTTGAGTGTGCTTGTGTGTGTGTTTCAGTGGTCAGTAAGTATGTGTGTGTGTGTTTGTGAGTTTTTGTGAGTGTGTTTGTAGGTGTGGGAGTGTGGGAGAAGTGTTATTTTGTGACAGTGTGTGTTTGCTAATGTGTCTGAATGTCTGAATAATTGTGTGACTGTACGTGTTTGTGAGTGAGTGTGCGTGTGGTAGTGTGTGTGTACGAATGTGTGAGTGTGTCTGATTATGAGTATGAGTGTGTCAGAGTACCTGAGTGTGTGTTTAAATGTGATTGTGAGAGTGCTGGTGAGTGGGTGTGTGCGGGTGTGTATATGGCTGTGCTATTGTTTGAGAGAGTGTGTGATGATATGTGAGGATGGGTATGAGTTTGTCTATGTTTAGGTGTGAAAGTGTGTGTGAGTGTGTGTGAGTGTTTGCAGGTGTGGAAGTGAGAGATAGACTGTGTGACTGTGTGAGTGTGTGTGATTGTGTGATTGTATGTGAATAGTTGTGAGGGTATGTATGCACGTGTGTGTGAATGTGAGTGTTTGAATGTGCACAAGTGCGTATGTGAGTGTGTTACTGTTCAGGTATGCATAAGGATGAATATATCAGTGAGTGTGAGTGTCAGTGGGACTTTGAGGGTGCGTGAGTGTGAGAGACAGTATGTCTGAGCATGTGTGTGTAAGTGTGTGTTCTAAAGACTGTTTTTGAATGTGTGTGCGTGTGTAAATTGTATGAATGTCTGAGAGTGACAGCACACAAGACGAATGTCTGTGTGTGTGAACACTTGTGTGTATATGAGAGTCTGTGTAAGTGCGTTTGCTGGAGTGCTAGTGTGTGTGTAGGTGTCTGAGTGTGAGAAAATGAGAGTTTGTGAGTGTGTATTCGAGAATATTGCAGCTTTTGTGTGATTGTGTTATTTTGCTTGAATGCGTGTGTTTGAGTGTCTGTGTGGTTGCTTTCACATGTGTGATGTTTGCTTGTGTGTGTGAGTGTGTGGGTCTGTGTGTGCGTCTGCTTGTGTGTCAGTGTGAGAGTGTGAGGGGAATGGGGTGAATTATGATGCAAGGGTGCCTAACATGTTTGGAAGCGAAATGGGCATTCTCTGAGATAACGGAAAGCGACAGAACATGGTGGGAGACTATATATAGGAGTGCAATGTTGTCGAATGGTTTGGAAAGTGCTGCAATGTGACGCAGTAGATGGTTCCTGTGTGTTTTGGAAGAGAACGGATCCTTCTTTGATGGAAAGAAACGCAGTAGAACGTGGTGGATTGTTGTAGAATGCAGTGGAATGTTGTGTAATGGAGAGCATTGTGATGAAGTGGAGAGAAAGTGAGTGGTTTGGACACGAGAGTAGCCTTCTTTCATGGAATGGAATGCAATACATGTTGATGGATTTTTGGGTACGATAGTAGAAAATTGTGGAATGGAGTGAAATGTAGTGCAATAGACGGTTGAGGACCTTGTTTTATGCGAACGGTTGTATGTGTGTGTGACTGTGCAGCTGTGTGCGTTTGTGTGAGTGATTGTCATAGAGAGTGTGAGTGTGGAAGAGAGCGTGTGCATGATTGTGAGGGAGGTGTTGTGTGAGTGCACATGTGTGTGAAAGGCTGAGTGTGAGTGTGTTTATGGGAGTGTGTGTGAGCATGCTTATGTGAGAGTGAATATGAGGGATTACATGTGCGTTTGTGAGTGTATGAGAATGTGTGGGTGTGTGTGATACTGTGAGCCTGTGTGAGTACATGTATGAGTGTGAGAAAATGTGTGAGAATGTGAGTGAGTACATGTGAGTCTGAGTGAGGATATGTCAGTGTGACAGTGACTATGTCAGGTGTGTAGGTCTGCACATGTGTTTGGGTCTATGTACATGTGTGTGTTTGTTAGTTTGTGAGACTATAGGTGTCTGTGAGTGTGCGATTGTTGATATGTGATTGTGTGAGTCTGTGTGTGTCGGGCAGTGGGTGAGTTTGTGATAGTGTGAGAGGATAGCTTACTTTATTGTGTGTGCTTTGGTGAGCATATATTTGTTGGTGTTTCTGTGAGCGTGTTTGTGAGAGCGGAGGTATGTGAGTGGAAGTGTGACTCTGAATGTGTGACTGTGTGTGTTTGTGATAGTATGAGTGCATGTGAATATTTGTTAATATTTGAGTGTGCTTGTGTGTGTGTTTCAGTGGTCAGTAAGTATGTGTGTGTGTGTTTGTGAGTTTTTGTGAGTGTGTTTGTAGGTGTGGGAGTGTGGGAGAAGTGTTATTTTGTGACAGTGTGTGTTTGCTAATGTGTCTGAATGTCTGAATAATTGTGTGACTGTACGTGTTTGTGAGTGAGTGTGCGTGTGGTAGTGTGTGTGTACGAATGTGTGAGTGTGTCTGATTATGAGTATGAGTGTGTCAGAGTACCTGAGTGTGTGTTTAAATGTGATTGTGAGAGTGCTGGTGAGTGGGAGTGTGCGGGTGTGTATATGGCTGTGCTATTGTTTGAGAGAGTGTGTGATGGTATGTGAGGATGGGTATGAGTTTGTCTATGTTTAGGTGTGAGAGTGTGTGTGAGTGTGTGTTAGTGTGTGATGCTGTGTGACATTATGTGTTTGTGTGAGTGTAGTTGTGTCAGAGAGGGTGTGCGAATATTCATTTTTGAATGTGTGAACGAGTGTGAGCCTTTGTGTGATGGTGTGTGTGAGTGAGTGTTTCTGTTTGCCATTATGTGTGTGATTGTGTGAATGAGTGTGACCAGTTAGAAATTTATCTGTGTGCGTACTTGTGTGAGTGTATATGACAGTGAGATTGTGAGCAGGTGTGAGTCTGTGAGTGTGTGTTTGTGTGTGTGTGTGTGTGATGGTGTGCTTGATGTGCGTCTGTGCATTTGTGTCTGCGTACATGTGAGTAATTTTGTGACAGTGTGTACAACTGTGTGTATTCTGGTGTGTGCCTGTGTGAGTGTGTGATTTTGTGTGGTTTTCAGTGAGTGAGCATGTGTTTGAGATTGTGAGTGCCCAAGGGGCTGTGTGTGTTGTGTGAGAGTGTGAAAGGTGATAGTATGTGATTGTGTGTGAGTTAATATGAGCAGGTGTGTTTGAGTGTTTAAGTGAGTGTGTGTTTGTGATAGAGTAGCTTGAGTGTGTGTGTTACACTGTGTGTATGAGTGACTGTGTGCTTCTGTTTACACGAGAGTGTGTGTGAGTGTGTGTTCGTGTTTGCAGGTGTGGAAGTGAGAGATAGACTGTGTGACTGTGTGAGTGTGTGTGATTGTGTGATTGTATGTGAATAGTTGTGAGGGTATGTATGCA
Source organism: Manis pentadactyla (assembly GCF_030020395.1). Classification (NCBI taxonomy): domain Eukaryota; kingdom Metazoa; phylum Chordata; class Mammalia; order Pholidota; family Manidae; genus Manis; species Manis pentadactyla. The sequence goes on along the minus strand of NW_026644599.1, from coordinate 977,523 downwards.
CGTGTGTGTGAATGTGAGTGTCTGAATGTGCACAAGTGCGTATGTGAGTGTGTTACTGTTCAGGTATGCATAAGGATGAATATATCAGTGAGTGTGAGTGTCAGTGGGACTTTGAGGGTGCGTGAGTGTGAGAGACAGTATGTCTGAGCATGTGTGTGTAAGTGTGTGTTCTAAAGAGTGTTTTTGAATGTGTGTGCGTGTGTAAATTGTATGAATGTCTGAGAGTGACAGCACACAAGACGAATGTCTGTGTGTGTGAACACTTGTGTGTATATGAGAGTCTGTGTAAGTGCGTTTGCTGGAGTGCTAGTGTGTGTGTAGGTGTCTGAGTGTGAGAAAATGAGAGTTTGTGAGTGTGTATTCGAGAATGTTGCAGCTTTTGTGTGATTGTGTTATTTTGCTTGAATGCGTGTGTTTGAGTGTCTGTGTGGTTGCTTTCACATGTGTGATGTTTGCTTGTGTGTGTGAGTGTGTGGGTCTGTGTGTGCATCTGCTTGTGTGTCAGTGTGAGAGTGTGAGGGGAATGGGGTGAATTATGATGCAAGGGTGCCTAACATGTTTGGAAGCGAAATGGGCATTCTCTGAGATAACGGAAAGCGACAGAACATGGTGGGAGACTATATATAGGAGTGCAATGTTGTCGAATGGTTTGGAAAGTGCTGCAATGTGACGCAGTAGATGGTTCCTGTGTGTTTTGGAAGAGAACGGATCCTTCTTTGATGGAAAGAAACGCAGTAGAACGTGGTGGATTGTTGTAGAATGCAGTGGAATGTTGTGTAATGGAGAGCATTGTGATGAAGTGGAGAGAAAGTGAGTGGTTTGGACACGAGAGTAGCCTTCTTTCATGGAATGGAATGCAATACATGTTGATGGATTTTTGGGTACGATAGTAGAAAATTGTGGAATGGAGTGAAATGTAGTGCAATAGACGGTTGAGGACCTTGTTTTATGCGAACGGTTGTATGTGTGTGTGACTGTGCAGCTGTGTGCGTTTGTGTGAGTGATTGTCATAGAGAGTGTGAGTGTGGAAGAGAGCGTGTGCATGATTGTGAGGGAGGTGTTGTGTGAGTGCACATGTGTGTGAAAGGCTGAGTGTGAGTGTGTTTATGGGAGTGTGTGTGAGCATGCTTATGTGAGAGTGAATATGAGGGATTACATGTGCGTTTGTGAGTGTATGAGAATGTGTGGGTGTGTGTGATACTGTGAGCCTGTGTGAGTACATGTATGAGTGTGAGAAAATGTGTGAGAATGTGAGTGAGTACATGTGAGTCTGAGTGAGGATATGTCAGTGTGACAGTGACTATGTCAGGTGTGTAGGTCTGCACATGTGTTTGGGTCTATGTACATGTGTGTGTTTGTTAGTTTGTGAGACTATAGGTGTCTGTGAGTGTGCGATTGTTGATATGTGATTGTGTGAGTCTGTGTGTGTCGGGCAGTGGGTGAGTTTGTGATAGTGTGAGAGGATAGCTTACTTTATTGTGTGTGCTTTGGTGAGCATATATTTGTTGGTGTTTCTGTGAGCGTGTTTGTGAGAGCGGAGGTATGTGAGTGGAAGTGTGACTCTGAATGTGTGACTGTGTGTGTTTGTGATAGTATGAGTGCATGTGAATATTTGTTAATATTTGAGTGTGCTTGTGTGTGTGTTTCAGTGGTCAGTAAGTATGTGTGTGTGTGTTTGTGAGTTTTTGTGAGTGTGTTTGTAGGTGTGGGAGTGTGGGAGAAGTGTTATTTTGTGACAGTGTGTGTTTGCTAATGTGTCTGAATGTCTGAATAATTGTGTGACTGTACGTGTTTGTGAGTGAGTGTGCGTGTGGTAGTGTGTGTGTACGAATGTGTGAGTGTGTCTGATTATGAGTATGAGTGTGTCAGAGTACCTGAGTGTGTGTTTAAATGTGATTGTGAGAGTGCTGGTGAGTGGGTGTGTGCGGGTGTGTATATGGCTGTGCTATTGTTTGAGAGAGTGTGTGATGATATGTGAGGATGGGTATGAGTTTGTCTATGTTTAGGTGTGAAAGTGTGTGTGAGTGTGTGTGAGTGTTTGCAGGTGTGGAAGTGAGAGATAGACTGTGTGACTGTGTGAGTGTGTGTGATTGTGTGATTGTATGTGAATAGTTGTGAGGGTATGTATGCACGTGTGTGTGAATGTGAGTGTTTGAATGTGCACAAGTGCGTATGTGAGTGTGTTACTGTTCAGGTATGCATAAGGATGAATATATCAGTGAGTGTGAGTGTCAGTGGGACTTTGAGGGTGCGTGAGTGTGAGAGACAGTATGTCTGAGCATGTGTGTGTAAGTGTGTGTTCTAAAGACTGTTTTTGAATGTGTGTGCGTGTGTAAATTGTATGAATGTCTGAGAGTGACAGCACACAAGACGAATGTCTGTGTGTGTGAACACTTGTGTGTATATGAGAGTCTGTGTAAGTGCGTTTGCTGGAGTGCTAGTGTGTGTGTAGGTGTCTGAGTGTGAGAAAATGAGAGTTTGTGAGTGTGTATTCGAGAATATTGCAGCTTTTGTGTGATTGTGTTATTTTGCTTGAATGCGTGTGTTTGAGTGTCTGTGTGGTTGCTTTCACATGTGTGATGTTTGCTTGTGTGTGTGAGTGTGTGGGTCTGTGTGTGCGTCTGCTTGTGTGTCAGTGTGAGAGTGTGAGGGGAATGGGGTGAATTATGATGCAAGGGTGCCTAACATGTTTGGAAGCGAAATGGGCATTCTCTGAGATAACGGAAAGCGACAGAACATGGTGGGAGACTATATATAGGAGTGCAATGTTGTCGAATGGTTTGGAAAGTGCTGCAATGTGACGCAGTAGATGGTTCCTGTGTGTTTTGGAAGAGAACGGATCCTTCTTTGATGGAAAGAAACGCAGTAGAACGTGGTGGATTGTTGTAGAATGCAGTGGAATGTTGTGTAATGGAGAGCATTGTGATGAAGTGGAGAGAAAGTGAGTGGTTTGGACACGAGAGTAGCCTTCTTTCATGGAATGGAATGCAATACATGTTGATGGATTTTTGGGTACGATAGTAGAAAATTGTGGAATGGAGTGAAATGTAGTGCAATAGACGGTTGAGGACCTTGTTTTATGCGAACGGTTGTATGTGTGTGTGACTGTGCAGCTGTGTGCGTTTGTGTGAGTGATTGTCATAGAGAGTGTGAGTGTGGAAGAGAGCGTGTGCATGATTGTGAGGGAGGTGTTGTGTGAGTGCACATGTGTGTGAAAGGCTGAGTGTGAGTGTGTTTATGGGAGTGTGTGTGAGCATGCTTATGTGAGAGTGAATATGAGGGATTACATGTGCGTTTGTGAGTGTATGAGAATGTGTGGGTGTGTGTGATACTGTGAGCCTGTGTGAGTACATGTATGAGTGTGAGAAAATGTGTGAGAATGTGAGTGAGTACATGTGAGTCTGAGTGAGGATATGTCAGTGTGACAGTGACTATGTCAGGTGTGTAGGTCTGCACATGTGTTTGGGTCTATGTACATGTGTGTGTTTGTTAGTTTGTGAGACTATAGGTGTCTGTGAGTGTGCGATTGTTGATATGTGATTGTGTGAGTCTGTGTGTGTCGGGCAGTGGGTGAGTTTGTGATAGTGTGAGAGGATAGCTTACTTTATTGTGTGTGCTTTGGTGAGCATATATTTGTTGGTGTTTCTGTGAGCGTGTTTGTGAGAGCGGAGGTATGTGAGTGGAAGTGTGACTCTGAATGTGTGACTGTGTGTGTTTGTGATAGTATGAGTGCATGTGAATATTTGTTAATATTTGAGTGTGCTTGTGTGTGTGTTTCAGTGGTCAGTAAGTATGTGTGTGTGTGTTTGTGAGTTTTTGTGAGTGTGTTTGTAGGTGTGGGAGTGTGGGAGAAGTGTTATTTTGTGACAGTGTGTGTTTGCTAATGTGTCTGAATGTCTGAATAATTGTGTGACTGTACGTGTTTGTGAGTGAGTGTGCGTGTGGTAGTGTGTGTGTACGAATGTGTGAGTGTGTCTGATTATGAGTATGAGTGTGTCAGAGTACCTGAGTGTGTGTTTAAATGTGATTGTGAGAGTGCTGGTGAGTGGGAGTGTGCGGGTGTGTATATGGCTGTGCTATTGTTTGAGAGAGTGTGTGATGGTATGTGAGGATGGGTATGAGTTTGTCTATGTTTAGGTGTGAGAGTGTGTGTGAGTGTGTGTTAGTGTGTGATGCTGTGTGACATTATGTGTTTGTGTGAGTGTAGTTGTGTCAGAGAGGGTGTGCGAATATTCATTTTTGAATGTGTGAACGAGTGTGAGCCTTTGTGTGATGGTGTGTGTGAGTGAGTGTTTCTGTTTGCCATTATGTGTGTGATTGTGTGAATGAGTGTGACCAGTTAGAAATTTATCTGTGTGCGTACTTGTGTGAGTGTATATGACAGTGAGATTGTGAGCAGGTGTGAGTTTGTGAGTGTGTGTTTGTGTGTGTGTGTGTGTGATGGTGTGCTTGATGTGCGTCTGTGCATTTGTGTCTGCGTACATGTGAGTAATTTTGTGACAGTGTGTACAACTGTGTGTATTCTGGTGTGTGCCTGTGTGAGTGTGTGATTTTGTGTGGTTTTCAGTGAGTGAGCATGTGTTTGAGATTGTGAGTGCCCAAGGGGCTGTGTGTGTTGTGTGAGAGTGTGAAAGGTGATAGTATGTGATTGTGTGTGAGTTAATATGAGCAGGTGTGTTTGAGTGTTTAAGTGAGTGTGTGTTTGTGATAGAGTAGCTTGAGTGTGTGTGTTACACTGTGTGTATGAGTGACTGTGTGCTTCTGTTTACACGAGAGTGTGTGTGAGTGTGTGTTCGTGTTTGCAGGTGTGGAAGTGAGAGATAGACTGTGTGACTGTGTGAGTGTGTGTGATTGTGTGATTGTATGTGAATAGTTGTGAGGGTATGTATGCACGTGTGTGTGAATGTGAGTGTCTGAATGTGCACAAGTGCGTATGTGAGTGTGTTACTGTTCAGGTATGCATAAGGATGAATATATCAGTGAGTGTGAGTGTCAGTGGGACTTTGAGGGTGCGTGAGTGTGAGAGACAGTATGTCTGAGCATGTGTGTGTAAGTGTGTGTTCTAAAGACTGTTTTTGAATGTGTGTGCGTGTGTAAATTGTATGAATGTCTGAGAGTGACAGCACACAAGACGAATGTCTGTGTGTGTGAACACTTGTGTGTATATGAGAGTCTGTGTAAGTGCGTTTGCTGGAGTGCTAGTGTGTGTGTAGGTGTCTGAGTGTGAGAAAATGAGAGTTTGTGAGTGTGTATTCGAGAATATTGCAGCTTTTGTGTGATTGTGTTATTTTGCTTGAATGCGTGTGTTTGAGTGTCTGTGTGGTTGCTTTCACATGTGTGATGTTTGCTTGTGTGTGTGAGTGTGTGGGTCTGTGTGTGCGTCTGCTTGTGTGTCAGTGTGAGAGTGTGAGGGGAATGGGGTGAATTATGATGCAAGGGTGCCTAACATGTTTGGAAGCGAAATGGGCATTCTCTGAGATAACGGAAAGCGACAGAACATGGTGGGAGACTATATATAGGAGTGCAATGTTGTCGAATGGTTTGGAAAGTGCTGCAATGTGACGCAGTAGATGGTTCCTGTGTGTTTTGGAAGAGAACGGATCCTTCTTTGATGGAAAGAAACGCAGTAGAACGTGGTGGATTGTTGTAGAATGCAGTGGAATGTTGTGTAATGGAGAGCATTGTGATGAAGTGGAGAGAAAGTGAGTGGTTTGGACACGAGAGTAGCCTTCTTTCATGGAATGGAATGCAATACATGTTGATGGATTTTTGGGTACGATAGTAGAAAATTGTGGAATGGAGTGAAATGTAGTGCAATAGACGGTTGAGGACCTTGTTTTATGCGAACGGTTGTATGTGTGTGTGACTGTGCAGCTGTGTGCGTTTGTGTGAGTGATTGTCATAGAGAGTGTGAGTGTGGAAGAGAGCGTGTGCATGATTGTGAGGGAGGTGTTGTGTGAGTGCACATGTGTGTGAAAGGCTGAGTGTGAGTGTGTTTATGGGAGTGTGTGTGAGCATGCTTATGTGAGAGTGAATATGAGGGATTACATGTGCGTTTGTGAGTGTATGAGAATGTGTGGGTGTGTGTGATACTGTGAGCCTGTGTGAGTACATGTATGAGTGTGAGAAAATGTGTGAGAATGTGAGTGAGTACATGTGAGTCTGAGTGAGGATATGTCAGTGTGACAGTGACTATGTCAGGTGTGTAGGTCTGCACATGTGTTTGGGTCTATGTACATGTGTGTGTTTGTTAGTTTGTGAGACTATAGGTGTCTGTGAGTGTGCGATTGTTGATATGTGATTGTGTGAGTCTGTGTGTGTCGGGCAGTGGGTGAGTTTGTGATAGTGTGAGAGGATAGCTTACTTTATTGTGTGTGCTTTGGTGAGCATATATTTGTTGGTGTTTCTGTGAGCGTGTTTGTGAGAGCGGAGGTATGTGAGTGGAAGTGTGACTCTGAATGTGTGACTGTGTGTGTTTGTGATAGTATGAGTGCATGTGAATATTTGTTAATATTTGAGTGTGCTTGTGTGTGTGTTTCAGTGGTCAGTAAGTATGTGTGTGTGTGTTTGTGAGTTTTTGTGAGTGTGTTTGTAGGTGTGGGAGTGTGGGAGAAGTGTTATTTTGTGACAGTGTGTGTTTGCTAATGTGTCTGAATGTCTGAATAATTGTGTGACTGTACGTGTTTGTGAGTGAGTGTGCGTGTGGTAGTGTATGTGTACGAATGTGTGAGTGTGTCTGATTATGAGTATGAGTGTGTCAGAGTACCTGAGTGTGTGTTTAAATGTGATTGTGAGAGTGCTGGTGAGTGGGTGTGTGCGGGTGTGTATATGGCTGTGCTATTGTTTGAGAGAGTGTGTGATGATATGTGAGGATGGGTATGAGTTTGTCTATGTTTAGGTGTGAAAGTGTGTGTGAGTGTGTGTGAGTGTTTGCAGGTGTGGAAGTGAGAGATAGACTGTGTGACTGTGTGAGTGTGTGTGATTGTGTGATTGTATGTGAATAGTTGTGAGGGTATGTATGCACGTGTGTGTGAATGTGAGTGTTTGAATGTGCACAAGTGCGTATGTGAGTGTGTTACTGTTCAGGTATGCATAAGGATGAATATATCAGTGAGTGTGAGTGTCAGTGGGACTTTGAGGGTGCGTGAGTGTGAGAGACAGTATGTCTGAGCATGTGTGTGTAAGTGTGTGTTCTAAAGACTGTTTTTGAATGTGTGTGCGTGTGTAAATTGTATGAATGTCTGAGAGTGACAGCACACAAGACGAATGTCTGTGTGTGTGAACACTTGTGTGTATATGAGAGTCTGTGTAAGTGCGTTTGCTGGAGTGCTAGTGTGTGTGTAGGTGTCTGAGTGTGAGAAAATGAGAGTTTGTGAGTGTGTATTCGAGAATATTGCAGCTTTTGTGTGATTGTGTTATTTTGCTTGAATGCGTGTGTTTGAGTGTCTGTGTGGTTGCTTTCACATGTGTGATGTTTGCTTGTGTGTGTGAGTGTGTGGGTCTGTGTGTGCGTCTGCTTGTGTGTCAGTGTGAGAGTGTGAGGGGAATGGGGTGAATTATGATGCAAGGGTGCCTAACATGTTTGGAAGCGAAATGGGCATTCTCTGAGATAACGGAAAGCGACAGAACATGGTGGGAGACTATATATAGGAGTGCAATGTTGTCGAATGGTTTGGAAAGTGCTGCAATGTGACGCAGTAGATGGTTCCTGTGTGTTTTGGAAGAGAACGGATCCTTCTTTGATGGAAAGAAACGCAGTAGAACGTGGTGGATTGTTGTAGAATGCAGTGGAATGTTGTGTAATGGAGAGCATTGTGATGAAGTGGAGAGAAAGTGAGTGGTTTGGACACGAGAGTAGCCTTCTTTCATGGAATGGAATGCAATACATGTTGATGGATTTTTGGGTACGATAGTAGAAAATTGTGGAATGGAGTGAAATGTAGTGCAATAGACGGTTGAGGACCTTGTTTTATGCGAACGGTTGTATGTGTGTGTGACTGTGCAGCTGTGTGCGTTTGTGTGAGTGATTGTCATAGAGAGTGTGAGTGTGGAAGAGAGCGTGTGCATGATTGTGAGGGAGGTGTTGTGTGAGTGCACATGTGTGTGAAAGGCTGAGTGTGAGTGTGTTTATGGGAGTGTGTGTGAGCATGCTTATGTGAGAGTGAATATGAGGGATTACATGTGCGTTTGTGAGTGTATGAGAATGTGTGGGTGTGTGTGATACTGTGAGCCTGTGTGAGTACATGTATGAGTGTGAGAAAATGTGTGAGAATGTGAGTGAGTACATGTGAGTCTGAGTGAGGATATGTCAGTGTGACAGTGACTATGTCAGGTGTGTAGGTCTGCACATGTGTTTGGGTCTATGTACATGTGTGTGTTTGTTAGTTTGTGAGACTATAGGTGTCTGTGAGTGTGCGATTGTTGATATGTGATTGTGTGAGTCTGTGTGTGTCGGGCAGTGGGTGAGTTTGTGATAGTGTGAGAGGATAGCTTACTTTATTGTGTGTGCTTTGGTGAGCATATATTTGTTGGTGTTTCTGTGAGCGTGTTTGTGAGAGCGGAGGTATGTGAGTGGAAGTGTGACTCTGAATGTGTGACTGTGTGTGTTTGTGATAGTATGAGTGCATGTGAATATTTGTTAATATTTGAGTGTGCTTGTGTGTGTGTTTCAGTGGTCAGTAAGTATGTGTGTGTGTGTTTGTGAGTTTTTGTGAGTGTGTTTGTAGGTGTGGGAGTGTGGGAGAAGTGTTATTTTGTGACAGTGTTTTTGCTAATGTGTCTGAATGTCTGAATAATTGTGTGACTGTACGTGTTTGTGAGTGAGTGTGCGTGTGGTAGTGTGTGTGTACGAATGTGTGAGTGTGTCTGATTATGAGTATGAGTGTGTCAGAGTACCTGAGTGTGTGTTTAAATGTGATTGTGAGAGTGCTGGTGAGTGGGAGTGTGCGGGTGTGTATATGGCTGTGCTATTGTTTGAGAGAGTGTGTGATGGTATGTGAGGATGGGTATGAGTTTGTCTATGTTTAGGTGTGAGAGTGTGTGTGAGTGTGTGTTAGTGTGTGATGCTGTGTGACATTATGTGTTTGTGTGAGTGTAGTTGTGTCAGAGAGGGTGTGCGAATATTCATTTTTGAATGTGTGAACGAGTGTGAGCCTTTGTGTGATGGTGTGTGTGAGTGAGTGTTTCTGTTTGCCATTATGTGTGTGATTGTGTGAATGAGTGTGACCAGTTAGAAATTTATCTGTGTGCGTACTTGTGTGAGTGTATATGACAGTGAGATTGTGAGCAGGTGTGAGTCTGTGAGTGTGTGTTTGTGTGTGTGTGTGTGTGATGGTGTGCTTGATGTGCGTCTGTGCATTTGTGTCTGCGTACATGTGAGTAATTTTGTGACAGTGTGTACAACTGTGTGTATTCTGGTGTGTGCCTGTGTGAGTGTGTGATTTTGTGTGGTTTTCAGTGAGTGAGCATGTGTTTGAGATTGTGAGTGCCCAAGGGGCTGTGTGTGTTGTGTGAGAGTGTGAAAGGTGATAGTATGTGATTGTGTGTGAGTTAATATGAGCAGGTGTGTTTGAGTGTTTAAGTGAGTGTGTGTTTGTGATAGAGTAGCTTGAGTGTGTGTGTTACACTGTGTGTATGAGTGACTGTGTGCTTCTGTTTACACGAGAGTGTGTGTGAGTGTGTGTTCGTGTTTGCAGGTGTGGAAGTGAGAGATAGACTGTGTGACTGTGTGAGTGTGTGTGATTGTGTGATTGTATGTGAATAGTTGTGAGGGTATGTATGCACGTGTGTGTGAATGTGAGTGTTTGAATGTGCACAAGTGCGTATGTGAGTGTGTTACTGTTCAGGTATGCATAAGGATGAATATATCAGTGAGTGTGAGTGTCAGTGGGACTTTGAGGGTGCGTGAGTGTGAGAGACAGTATGTCTGAGCATGTGTGTGTAAGTGTGTGTTCTAAAGAGTGTTTTTGAATGTGTGTGCGTGTGTAAATTGTATGAATGTCTGAGAGTGACAGCACACAAGACGAATGTCTGTGTGTGTGAACACTTGTGTGTATATGAGAGTCTGTGTAAGTGCGTTTGCTGGAGTGCTAGTGTGTGTGTAGGTGTCTGAGTGTGAGAAAATGAGAGTTTGTGAGTGTGTATTCGAGAATGTTGCAGCTTTTGTGTGATTGTGTTATTTTGCTTGAATGCGTGTGTTTGAGTGTCTGTGTGGTTGCTTTCACATGTGTGATGTTTGCTTGTGTGTGTGAGTGTGTGGGTCTGTGTGTGCATCTGCTTGTGTGTCAGTGTGAGAGTGTGAGGGGAATGGGGTGAATTATGATGCAAGGGTGCCTAACATGTTTGGAAGCGAAATGGGCATTCTCTGAGATAACGGAAAGCGACAGAACATGGTGGGAGACTATATATAGGAGTGCAATGTTGTCGAATGGTTTGGAAAGTGCTGCAATGTGACGCAGTAGATGGTTCCTGTGTGTTTTGGAAGAGAACGGATCCTTCTTTGATGGAAAGAAACGCAGTAGAACGTGGTGGATTGTTGTAGAATGCAGTGGAATGTTGTGTAATGGAGAGCATTGTGATGAAGTGGAGAGAAAGTGAGTGGTTTGGACACGAGAGTAGCCTTCTTTCATGGAATGGAATGCAATACATGTTGATGGATTTTTGGGTACGATAGTAGAAAATTGTGGAATGGAGTGAAATGTAGTGCAATAGACGGTTGAGGACCTTGTTTTATGCGAACGGTTGTATGTGTGTGTGACTGTGCAGCTGTGTGCGTTTGTGTGAGTGATTGTCATAGAGAGTGTGAGTGTGGAAGAGAGCGTGTGCATGATTGTGAGGGAGGTGTTGTGTGAGTGCACATGTGTGTGAAAGGCTGAGTGTGAGTGTGTTTATGGGAGTGTGTGTGAGCATGCTTATGTGAGAGTGAATATGAGGGATTACATGTGCGTTTGTGAGTGTATGAGAATGTGTGGGTGTGTGTGATACTGTGAGCCTGTGTGAGTACATGTATGAGTGTGAGAAAATGTGTGAGAATGTGAGTGAGTACATGTGAGTCTGAGTGAGGATATGTCAGTGTGACAGTGACTATGTCAGGTGTGTAGGTCTGCACATGTGTTTGGGTCTATGTACATGTGTGTGTTTGTTAGTTTGTGAGACTATAGGTGTCTGTGAGTGTGCGATTGTTGATATGTGATTGTGTGAGTCTGTGTGTGTCGGGCAGTGGGTGAGTTTGTGATAGTGTGAGAGGATAGCTTACTTTATTGTGTGTGCTTTGGTGAGCATATATTTGTTGGTGTTTCTGTGAGCGTGTTTGTGAGAGCGGAGGTATGTGAGTGGAAGTGTGACTCTGAATGTGTGACTGTGTGTGTTTGTGATAGTATGAGTGCATGTGAATATTTGTTAATATTTGAGTGTGCTTGTGTGTGTGTTTCAGTGGTCAGTAAGTATGTGTGTGTGTGTTTGTGAGTTTTTGTGAGTGTGTTTGTAGGTGTGGGAGTGTGGGAGAAGTGTTATTTTGTGACAGTGTGTGTTTGCCAATGTGTCTGAATGTCTGAATAATTGTGTGACTGTACGTGTTTGTGAGTGAGTGTGCGTGTGGTAGTGTGTGTGTACGAATGTGTGAGTGTGTCTGATTATGAGTATGAGTGTGTCAGAGTACCTGAGTGTGTGTTTAAATGTGATTGTGAGAGTGCTGGTGAGTGGGAGTGTGCGGGTGTGTATATGGCTGTGCTATTGTTTGAGAGAGTGTGTGATGGTATGTGAGGATGGGTGTGAGTTTGTCTATGTTTAGGTGTGAGAGTGTGTGTGAGTGTGTGTTAGTGTGTGATGCTGTGTGACATTATGTGTTTGTGTGAGTGTAGTTGTGTCAGAGAGGGTGTGCGAATATTCATTTTTGAATGTGTGAACGAGTGTGAGCCTTTGTGTGATGGTGTGTGTGAGTGAGTGTTTCTGTTTGCCATTATATGTGTGATTGTGTGAATGAGTGTGACCAGATAGAAATTTATATGTGTGCGTACTTGTGTGAGTGTATATGACAGTGAGATTGTGAGCAGGTGTGAGTCTGTGAGTGTGTGTTTGTGTGTGTGAGAGTGTGTGTGATGGTGTGCTTGATGTGCGTCTGTGCATTTGTGTCTGCGTACATGTGAGTAATTTTGTGACAGTGTGTACAACTGTGTGTATTCTGGTGTGTGCCTGTGTGAGTGTGTGATTTTGTGTGGTTTTCAGTGAGTGAGCATGTGTTTGAGATTGTGAGTGCCCAAGGGGCTGTGTGTGTTGTGTGAGAGTGTGAAAGGTGATAGTATGTGATTGTGTGTGAGTTAATATGAGCAGGTGTGTTTGAGTGTTTAAGTGAGTGTGTGTTTGTGACAGAGTAGCTTGAGTGTGTGTGTTACACTGTGTGTATGAGTGACTGTGTGCTTCTGTTTACACGAGAGTGTGTGTGAGTGTGTGTTCGTGTTTGCAGGTGTGGAAGTGAGAGATAGACTGTGTGACTGTGTGAGTGTGTGTGATTGTGTGATTGTATGTGAATAGTTGTGAGGGTATGTATGCAGGTGTGTGTGAATGTGAGTGTTTGAATGTGCACAAGTGCGTATGTGAGTGTGTTACTGTTCAGGTATGCATAAGGATGAATATATCAGTGAGTGTGAGTGTCAGTGGGACTTTGAGGGTGCGTGAGTGTGAGAGACAGTATGTCTGAGCATGTGTGTGTAAGTGTGTGTTCTAAAGACTGTTTTTGAATGTGTGTGCGTGTGTAAATTGTATGAATGTCTGAGAGTGACAGCACACAAGACGAATGTCTGTGTGTGTGAACACTTGTGTGTATATGAGAGACTGTGTAAGTGCGTTTGCTGGAGTGCTAGTGTGTGTGTAGGTGTCTGAGTGTGAGAAAATGAGAGTTTGTGAGTGTGTATTCGAGAATGTTGCAGCTTTTGTGTGATTGTGTTATTTTGCTTGAATGCGTGTGTTTGAGTGTCTGTGTGGTTGCTTTCACATGTGTGATGTTTGCTTGTGTGTGTGAGTGTGTGGGTCTGTGTGTGCGTCTGCTTGTGTGTCAGTGTGAGAGTGTGAGGGGAATGGGGTGAATTATGATGCAAGGGTGCCTAACATGTTTGGAAGCGAAATGGGCATTCTCTGAGATAACGGAAAGCGACAGAACATGGTGGGAGACTATATATAGGAGTGCAATGTTGTCGAATGGTTTGGAAAGTGCTGCAATGTGACGCAGTAGATGGTTCCTGTGTGTTTTGGAAGAGAACGGATCCTTCTTTGATGGAAAGAAACGCAGTAGAACGTGGTGGATTGTTGTAGAATGCAGTGGAATGTTGTGTAATGGAGAGCATTGTGATGAAGTGGAGAGAAAGTGAGTGGTTTGGACACGAGAGTAGCCTTCTTTCATGGAATGGAATGCAATACATGTTGATGGATTTTTGGGTACGATAGTAGAAAATTGTGGAATGGAGTGAAATGTAGTGCAATAGACGGTTGAGGACCTTGTTTTATGCGAACGGTTGTATGTGTGTGTGACTGTGCAGCTGTGTGCGTTTGTGTGAGTGATTGTCATAGAGAGTGTGAGTGTGGAAGAGAGCGTGTGCATGATTGTGAGGGAGGTGTTGTGTGAGTGCACATGTGTGTGAAAGGCTGAGTGTGAGTGTGTTTATGGGAGTGTGTGTGAGCATGCTTATGTGAGAGTGAATATGAGGGATTACATGTGCGTTTGTGAGTGTATGAGAATGTGTGGGTGTGTGTGATACTGTGAGCCTGTGTGAGTACATGTATGAGTGTGAGAAAATGTGTGAGAATGTGAGTGAGTACATGTGAGTCTGAGTGAGGATATGTCAGTGTGACAGTGACTATGTCAGGTGTGTAGGTCTGCACATGTGTTTGGGTCTATGTACATGTGTGTGTTTGTTAGTTTGTGAGACTATAGGTGTCTGTGAGTGTGCGATTGTTGATATGTGATTGTGTGAGTCTGTGTGTGTCGGGCAGTGGGTGAGTTTGTGATAGTGTGAGAGGATTGCTTACTTTATTGTGTGTGCTTTGGTGAGCATATATTTGTTGGTGTTTCTGTGAGCGTGTTTGTGAGAGCGGAGGTATGTGAGTGGAAGTGTGACTCTGAATGTGTGACTGTGTGTGTTTGTGATAGTATGAGTGCATGTGAATATTTGTTAATATTTGAGTGTGCTTGTGTGTGTGTTTCAGTGGTCAGTAAGTATGTGTGTGTGTGTTTGTGAGTTTTTGTGAGTGTGTTTGTAGGTGTGGGAGTGTGGGAGAAGTGTTATTTTGTGACAGTGTGTGTTTGCCAATGTGTCTGAATGTCTGAATAATTGTGTGACTGTACGTGTTTGTGAGTGAGTGTGCGTGTGTAAGTGTGTGTGTACGAATGTGTGAGTGTGTCTGATTATGAGTATGAGTGTGTCAGAGTACCTGAGTGTGTGTTTAAATGTGATTGTGAGAGTGCTGGTGAGTGGGAGTGTGCGGGTGTGTATATGGCTGTGCTATTGTTTGAGAGAGTGTGTGATGGTATGTGAGGATGGGTGTGAGTTTGTCTATGTTTAGGTGTGAGAGTGTGTGTGAGTGTGTGTTAGTGTGTGATGCTGTGTGACATTATGTGTTTGTGTGAGTGTAGTTGTGTCAGAGAGGGTGTGCGAATATTCATTTTTGAATGTGTGAACGAGTGTGAGCCTTTGTGTGATGGTGTGTGTGAGTGAGTGTTTCTGTTTGCCATTATATGTGTGATTGTGTGAATGAGTGTGACCAGTTAGAAATTTATCTGTGTGCATACTTGTGTGAGTGTATATGACAGTGAGATTGTGAGCAGGTGTGAGTCTGTGAGTGTGTGTTTGTGTGTGTGAGAGTGTGTGTGATGGTGTGCTTGATGTGCGTCTGTGCATTTGTGTCTGCGTACATGTGAGTAATTTTGTGACAGTGTGTACAACTGTGTGTATTCTGGTGTGTGCCTGTGTGAGTGTGTGATTTTGTGTGGTTTTCAGTGAGTGAGCATGTGTTTGAGAGTGTGAGTGCCCAAGGGGCTGTGTGTGTTGTGTGAGAGTGTGAAAGGTGATAGTATGTGATTGTGTGTGAGTTAATATGAGCAGGTGTGTTTGAGTGTTTAAGTGAGTGTGTGTTTGTGATAGAGTAGCTTGAGTGGGTGTGTTACACTGTGTGTATGAGTGACTGTGTGCTTCTGTTTACACGAGAGTGTGTGTGAGTGTGTGTTCGTGTTTGCAGGTGTGGAAGTGAGAGATAGACTGTGTGACTGTGTGAGTGTGTGTGATCGTGTGATTGTATGTGAATAGTTGTGAGGGTATGTATGCACGTGTGTGTGAATGTGAGTGTTTGAATGTGCACAAGTGCGTATGTGAGTGTGTTACTGTTCAGGTATGCATAAGGATGAATATATCAGTGAGTGTGAGTGTCAGTGGGACTTTGAGGGTGCGTGAGTGTGAGAGACAGTATGTCTGAGCATGTGTGTGTAAGTGTGTGTTCTAAAGACTGTTTTTGAATGTGTGTGCGTGTGTAAATTGTATGAATGTCTGAGAGTGACAGCACACAAGACGAATGTCTGTGTGTGTGAACACTTGTGTGTATATGAGAGTCTGTGTAAGTGCGTTTGCTGGAGTGCTAGTGTGTGTGTAGGTGTCTGAGTGTGAGAAAATGAGAGTTTGTGAGTGTGTATTCGAGAATATTGCAGCTTTTGTGTGATTGTGTTATTTTGCTTGAATGCGTGTGTTTGAGTGTCTGTGTGGTTGCTTTCACATGTGTGATGTTTGCTTGTGTGTGTGAGTGTGTGGGTCTGTGTGTGCGTCTGCTTGTGTGTCAGTGTGAGAGTGTGAGGGGAATGGGGTGAATTATGATGCAAGGGTGCCTAACATGTTTGGAAGCGAAATGGGCATTCTCTGAGATAACGGAAAGCGACAGAACATGGTGGGAGACTATATATAGGAGTGCAATGTTGTCGAATGGTTTGGAAAGTGCTGCAATGTGACGCAGTAGATGGTTCCTGTGTGTTTTGGAAGAGAACGGATCCTTCTTTGATGGAAAGAAACGCAGTAGAACGTGGTGGATTGTTGTAGAATGCAGTGGAATGTTGTGTAATGGAGAGCATTGTGATGAAGTGGAGAGAAAGTGAGTGGTTTGGACACGAGAGTAGCCTTCTTTCATGGAATGGAATGCAATACATGTTGATGGATTTTTGGGTACGATAGTAGAAAATTGTGGAATGGAGTGAAATGTAGTGCAATAGACGGTTGAGGACCTTGTTTTATGCGAACGGTTGTATGTGTGTGTGACTGTGCAGCTGTGTGCGTTTGTGTGAGTGATTGTCATAGAGAGTGTGAGTGTGGAAGAGAGCGTGTGCATGATTGTGAGGGAGGTGTTGTGTGAGTGCACATGTGTGTGAAAGGCTGAGTGTGAGTGTGTTTATGGGAGTGTGTGTGAGCATGCTTATGTGAGAGTGAATATGAGGGATTACATGTGCGTTTGTGAGTGTATGAGAATGTGTGGGTGTGTGTGATACTGTGAGCCTGTGTGAGTACATGTATGAGTGTGAGAAAATGTGTGAGAATGTGAGTGAGTACATGTGAGTCTGAGTGAGGATATGTCAGTGTGACAGTGACTATGTCAGGTGTGTAGGTCTGCACATGTGTTTGGGTCTATGTACATGTGTGTGTTTGTTAGTTTGTGAGACTATAGGTGTCTGTGAGTGTGCGATTGTTGATATGTGATTGTGTGAGTCTGTGTGTGTCGGGCAGTGGGTGAGTTTGTGATAGTGTGAGAGGATAGCTTACTTTATTGTGTGTGCTTTGGTGAGCATATATTTGTTGGTGTTTCTGTGAGCGTGTTTGTGAGAGCGGAGGTATGTGAGTGGAAGTGTGACTCTGAATGTGTGACTGTGTGTGTTTGTGATAGTATGAGTGCATGTGAATATTTGTTAATATTTGAGTGTGCTTGTGTGTGTGTTTCAGTGGTCAGTAAGTATGTGTGTGTGTGTTTGTGAGTTTTTGTGAGTGTGTTTGTAGGTGTGGGAGTGTGGGAGAAGTGTTATTTTGTGACAGTGTGTGTTTGCTAATGTGTCTGAATGTCTGAATAATTGTGTGACTGTACGTGTTTGTGAGTGAGTGTGCGTGTGGTAGTGTGTGTGTACGAATGTGTGAGTGTGTCTGATTATGAGTATGAGTGTGTCAGAGTACCTGAGTGTGTGTTTAAATGTGATTGTGAGAGTGCTGGTGAGTGGGAGTGTGCGGGTGTGTATATGGCTGTGCTATTGTTTGAGAGAGTGTGTGATGGTATGTGAGGATGGGTATGAGTTTGTCTATGTTTAGGTGTGAGAGTGTGTGTGAGTGTGTGTTAGTGTGTGATGCTGTGTGACATTATGTGTTTGTGTGAGTGTAGTTGTGTCAGAGAGGGTGTGCGAATATTCATTTTTGAATGTGTGAACGAGTGTGAGCCTTTGTGTGATGGTGTGTGTGAGTGAGTGTTTCTGTTTGCCATTATGTGTGTGATTGTGTGAATGAGTGTGACCAGTTAGAAATTTATCTGTGTGCGTACTTGTGTGAGTGTATATGACAGTGAGATTGTGAGCAGGTGTGAGTCTGTGAGTGTGTGTTTGTGTGTGTGTGTGTGTGATGGTGTGCTTGATGTGCGTCTGTGCATTTGTGTCTGCGTACATGTGAGTAATTTTGTGACAGTGTGTACAACTGTGTGTATTCTGGTGTGTGCCTGTGTGAGTGTGTGATTTTGTGTGGTTTTCAGTGAGTGAGCATGTGTTTGAGATTGTGAGTGCCCAAGGGGCTGTGTGTGTTGTGTGAGAGTGTGAAAGGTGATAGTATGTGATTGTGTGTGAGTTAATATGAGCAGGTGTGTTTGAGTGTTTAAGTGAGTGTGTGTTTGTGATAGAGTAGCTTGAGTGTGTGTGTTACACTGTGTGTATGAGTGACTGTGTGCTTCTGTTTACACGAGAGTGTGTGTGAGTGTGTGTTCGTGTTTGCAGGTGTGGAAGTGAGAGATAGACTGTGTGACTGTGTGAGTGTGTGTGATTGTGTGATTGTATGTGAATAGTTGTGAGGGTATGTATGCACGTGTGTGTGAATGTGAGTGTCTGAATGTGCACAAGTGCGTATGTGAGTGTGTTACTGTTCAGGTATGCATAAGGATGAATATATCAGTGAGTGTGAGTGTCAGTGGGACTTTGAGGGTGCGTGAGTGTGAGAGACAGTATGTCTGAGCATGTGTGTGTAAGTGTGTGTTCTAAAGACTGTTTTTGAATGTGTGTGCGTGTGTAAATTGTATGAATGTCTGAGAGTGACAGCACACAAGACGAATGTCTGTGTGTGTGAACACTTGTGTGTATATGAGAGTCTGTGTAAGTGCGTTTGCTGGAGTGCTAGTGTGTGTGTAGGTGTCTGAGTGTGAGAAAATGAGAGTTTGTGAGTGTGTATTCGAGAATATTGCAGCTTTTGTGTGATTGTGTTATTTTGCTTGAATGCGTGTGTTTGAGTGTCTGTGTGGTTGCTTTCACATGTGTGATGTTTGCTTGTGTGTGTGAGTGTGTGGGTCTGTGTGTGCGTCTGCTTGTGTGTCAGTGTGAGAGTGTGAGGGGAATGGGGTGAATTATGATGCAAGGGTGCCTAACATGTTTGGAAGCGAAATGGGCATTCTCTGAGATAACGGAAAGCGACAGAACATGGTGGGAGACTATATATAGGAGTGCAATGTTGTCGAATGGTTTGGAAAGTGCTGCAATGTGACGCAGTAGATGGTTCCTGTGTGTTTTGGAAGAGAACGGATCCTTCTTTGATGGAAAGAAACGCAGTAGAACGTGGTGGATTGTTGTAGAATGCAGTGGAATGTTGTGTAATGGAGAGCATTGTGATGAAGTGGAGAGAAAGTGAGTGGTTTGGACACGAGAGTAGCCTTCTTTCATGGAATGGAATGCAATACATGTTGATGGATTTTTGGGTACGATAGTAGAAAATTGTGGAATGGAGTGAAATGTAGTGCAATAGACGGTTGAGGACCTTGTTTTATGCGAACGGTTGTATGTGTGTGTGACTGTGCAGCTGTGTGCGTTTGTGTGAGTGATTGTCATAGAGAGTGTGAGTGTGGAAGAGAGCGTGTGCATGATTGTGAGGGAGGTGTTGTGTGAGTGCACATGTGTGTGAAAGGCTGAGTGTGAGTGTGTTTATGGGAGTGTGTGTGAGCATGCTTATGTGAGAGTGAATATGAGGGATTACATGTGCGTTTGTGAGTGTATGAGAATGTGTGGGTGTGTGTGATACTGTGAGCCTGTGTGAGTACATGTATGAGTGTGAGAAAATGTGTGAGAATGTGAGTGAGTACATGTGAGTCTGAGTGAGGATATGTCAGTGTGACAGTGACTATGTCAGGTGTGTAGGTCTGCACATGTGTTTGGGTCTATGTACATGTGTGTGTTTGTTAGTTTGTGAGACTATAGGTGTCTGTGAGTGTGCGATTGTTGATATGTGATTGTGTGA
This sequence comes from Manis pentadactyla, assembly GCF_030020395.1. NCBI lineage: Eukaryota > Metazoa > Chordata > Mammalia > Pholidota > Manidae > Manis > Manis pentadactyla. The sequence continues at coordinate 958,033 of NW_026644599.1, read as the reverse complement.
GTCTGTGTGTGTCGGGCAGTGGGTGAGTTTGTGATAGTGTGAGAGGATAGCTTACTTTATTGTGTGTGCTTTGGTGAGCATATATTTGTTGGTGTTTCTGTGAGCGTGTTTGTGAGAGCGGAGGTATGTGAGTGGAAGTGTGACTCTGAATGTGTGACTGTGTGTGTTTGTGATAGTATGAGTGCATGTGAATATTTGTTAATATTTGAGTGTGCTTGTGTGTGTGTTTCAGTGGTCAGTAAGTATGTGTGTGTGTGTTTGTGAGTTTTTGTGAGTGTGTTTGTAGGTGTGGGAGTGTGGGAGAAGTGTTATTTTGTGACAGTGTGTGTTTGCTAATGTGTCTGAATGTCTGAATAATTGTGTGACTGTACGTGTTTGTGAGTGAGTGTGCGTGTGGTAGTGTATGTGTACGAATGTGTGAGTGTGTCTGATTATGAGTATGAGTGTGTCAGAGTACCTGAGTGTGTGTTTAAATGTGATTGTGAGAGTGCTGGTGAGTGGGTGTGTGCGGGTGTGTATATGGCTGTGCTATTGTTTGAGAGAGTGTGTGATGATATGTGAGGATGGGTATGAGTTTGTCTATGTTTAGGTGTGAAAGTGTGTGTGAGTGTGTGTGAGTGTTTGCAGGTGTGGAAGTGAGAGATAGACTGTGTGACTGTGTGAGTGTGTGTGATTGTGTGATTGTATGTGAATAGTTGTGAGGGTATGTATGCACGTGTGTGTGAATGTGAGTGTTTGAATGTGCACAAGTGCGTATGTGAGTGTGTTACTGTTCAGGTATGCATAAGGATGAATATATCAGTGAGTGTGAGTGTCAGTGGGACTTTGAGGGTGCGTGAGTGTGAGAGACAGTATGTCTGAGCATGTGTGTGTAAGTGTGTGTTCTAAAGACTGTTTTTGAATGTGTGTGCGTGTGTAAATTGTATGAATGTCTGAGAGTGACAGCACACAAGACGAATGTCTGTGTGTGTGAACACTTGTGTGTATATGAGAGTCTGTGTAAGTGCGTTTGCTGGAGTGCTAGTGTGTGTGTAGGTGTCTGAGTGTGAGAAAATGAGAGTTTGTGAGTGTGTATTCGAGAATATTGCAGCTTTTGTGTGATTGTGTTATTTTGCTTGAATGCGTGTGTTTGAGTGTCTGTGTGGTTGCTTTCACATGTGTGATGTTTGCTTGTGTGTGTGAGTGTGTGGGTCTGTGTGTGCGTCTGCTTGTGTGTCAGTGTGAGAGTGTGAGGGGAATGGGGTGAATTATGATGCAAGGGTGCCTAACATGTTTGGAAGCGAAATGGGCATTCTCTGAGATAACGGAAAGCGACAGAACATGGTGGGAGACTATATATAGGAGTGCAATGTTGTCGAATGGTTTGGAAAGTGCTGCAATGTGACGCAGTAGATGGTTCCTGTGTGTTTTGGAAGAGAACGGATCCTTCTTTGATGGAAAGAAACGCAGTAGAACGTGGTGGATTGTTGTAGAATGCAGTGGAATGTTGTGTAATGGAGAGCATTGTGATGAAGTGGAGAGAAAGTGAGTGGTTTGGACACGAGAGTAGCCTTCTTTCATGGAATGGAATGCAATACATGTTGATGGATTTTTGGGTACGATAGTAGAAAATTGTGGAATGGAGTGAAATGTAGTGCAATAGACGGTTGAGGACCTTGTTTTATGCGAACGGTTGTATGTGTGTGTGACTGTGCAGCTGTGTGCGTTTGTGTGAGTGATTGTCATAGAGAGTGTGAGTGTGGAAGAGAGCGTGTGCATGATTGTGAGGGAGGTGTTGTGTGAGTGCACATGTGTGTGAAAGGCTGAGTGTGAGTGTGTTTATGGGAGTGTGTGTGAGCATGCTTATGTGAGAGTGAATATGAGGGATTACATGTGCGTTTGTGAGTGTATGAGAATGTGTGGGTGTGTGTGATACTGTGAGCCTGTGTGAGTACATGTATGAGTGTGAGAAAATGTGTGAGAATGTGAGTGAGTACATGTGAGTCTGAGTGAGGATATGTCAGTGTGACAGTGACTATGTCAGGTGTGTAGGTCTGCACATGTGTTTGGGTCTATGTACATGTGTGTGTTTGTTAGTTTGTGAGACTATAGGTGTCTGTGAGTGTGCGATTGTTGATATGTGATTGTGTGAGTCTGTGTGTGTCGGGCAGTGGGTGAGTTTGTGATAGTGTGAGAGGATAGCTTACTTTATTGTGTGTGCTTTGGTGAGCATATATTTGTTGGTGTTTCTGTGAGCGTGTTTGTGAGAGCGGAGGTATGTGAGTGGAAGTGTGACTCTGAATGTGTGACTGTGTGTGTTTGTGATAGTATGAGTGCATGTGAATATTTGTTAATATTTGAGTGTGCTTGTGTGTGTGTTTCAGTGGTCAGTAAGTATGTGTGTGTGTGTTTGTGAGTTTTTGTGAGTGTGTTTGTAGGTGTGGGAGTGTGGGAGAAGTGTTATTTTGTGACAGTGTTTTTGCTAATGTGTCTGAATGTCTGAATAATTGTGTGACTGTACGTGTTTGTGAGTGAGTGTGCGTGTGGTAGTGTGTGTGTACGAATGTGTGAGTGTGTCTGATTATGAGTATGAGTGTGTCAGAGTACCTGAGTGTGTGTTTAAATGTGATTGTGAGAGTGCTGGTGAGTGGGAGTGTGCGGGTGTGTATATGGCTGTGCTATTGTTTGAGAGAGTGTGTGATGGTATGTGAGGATGGGTATGAGTTTGTCTATGTTTAGGTGTGAGAGTGTGTGTGAGTGTGTGTTAGTGTGTGATGCTGTGTGACATTATGTGTTTGTGTGAGTGTAGTTGTGTCAGAGAGGGTGTGCGAATATTCATTTTTGAATGTGTGAACGAGTGTGAGCCTTTGTGTGATGGTGTGTGTGAGTGAGTGTTTCTGTTTGCCATTATGTGTGTGATTGTGTGAATGAGTGTGACCAGTTAGAAATTTATCTGTGTGCGTACTTGTGTGAGTGTATATGACAGTGAGATTGTGAGCAGGTGTGAGTCTGTGAGTGTGTGTTTGTGTGTGTGTGTGTGTGATGGTGTGCTTGATGTGCGTCTGTGCATTTGTGTCTGCGTACATGTGAGTAATTTTGTGACAGTGTGTACAACTGTGTGTATTCTGGTGTGTGCCTGTGTGAGTGTGTGATTTTGTGTGGTTTTCAGTGAGTGAGCATGTGTTTGAGATTGTGAGTGCCCAAGGGGCTGTGTGTGTTGTGTGAGAGTGTGAAAGGTGATAGTATGTGATTGTGTGTGAGTTAATATGAGCAGGTGTGTTTGAGTGTTTAAGTGAGTGTGTGTTTGTGATAGAGTAGCTTGAGTGTGTGTGTTACACTGTGTGTATGAGTGACTGTGTGCTTCTGTTTACACGAGAGTGTGTGTGAGTGTGTGTTCGTGTTTGCAGGTGTGGAAGTGAGAGATAGACTGTGTGACTGTGTGAGTGTGTGTGATTGTGTGATTGTATGTGAATAGTTGTGAGGGTATGTATGCACGTGTGTGTGAATGTGAGTGTTTGAATGTGCACAAGTGCGTATGTGAGTGTGTTACTGTTCAGGTATGCATAAGGATGAATATATCAGTGAGTGTGAGTGTCAGTGGGACTTTGAGGGTGCGTGAGTGTGAGAGACAGTATGTCTGAGCATGTGTGTGTAAGTGTGTGTTCTAAAGAGTGTTTTTGAATGTGTGTGCGTGTGTAAATTGTATGAATGTCTGAGAGTGACAGCACACAAGACGAATGTCTGTGTGTGTGAACACTTGTGTGTATATGAGAGTCTGTGTAAGTGCGTTTGCTGGAGTGCTAGTGTGTGTGTAGGTGTCTGAGTGTGAGAAAATGAGAGTTTGTGAGTGTGTATTCGAGAATGTTGCAGCTTTTGTGTGATTGTGTTATTTTGCTTGAATGCGTGTGTTTGAGTGTCTGTGTGGTTGCTTTCACATGTGTGATGTTTGCTTGTGTGTGTGAGTGTGTGGGTCTGTGTGTGCATCTGCTTGTGTGTCAGTGTGAGAGTGTGAGGGGAATGGGGTGAATTATGATGCAAGGGTGCCTAACATGTTTGGAAGCGAAATGGGCATTCTCTGAGATAACGGAAAGCGACAGAACATGGTGGGAGACTATATATAGGAGTGCAATGTTGTCGAATGGTTTGGAAAGTGCTGCAATGTGACGCAGTAGATGGTTCCTGTGTGTTTTGGAAGAGAACGGATCCTTCTTTGATGGAAAGAAACGCAGTAGAACGTGGTGGATTGTTGTAGAATGCAGTGGAATGTTGTGTAATGGAGAGCATTGTGATGAAGTGGAGAGAAAGTGAGTGGTTTGGACACGAGAGTAGCCTTCTTTCATGGAATGGAATGCAATACATGTTGATGGATTTTTGGGTACGATAGTAGAAAATTGTGGAATGGAGTGAAATGTAGTGCAATAGACGGTTGAGGACCTTGTTTTATGCGAACGGTTGTATGTGTGTGTGACTGTGCAGCTGTGTGCGTTTGTGTGAGTGATTGTCATAGAGAGTGTGAGTGTGGAAGAGAGCGTGTGCATGATTGTGAGGGAGGTGTTGTGTGAGTGCACATGTGTGTGAAAGGCTGAGTGTGAGTGTGTTTATGGGAGTGTGTGTGAGCATGCTTATGTGAGAGTGAATATGAGGGATTACATGTGCGTTTGTGAGTGTATGAGAATGTGTGGGTGTGTGTGATACTGTGAGCCTGTGTGAGTACATGTATGAGTGTGAGAAAATGTGTGAGAATGTGAGTGAGTACATGTGAGTCTGAGTGAGGATATGTCAGTGTGACAGTGACTATGTCAGGTGTGTAGGTCTGCACATGTGTTTGGGTCTATGTACATGTGTGTGTTTGTTAGTTTGTGAGACTATAGGTGTCTGTGAGTGTGCGATTGTTGATATGTGATTGTGTGAGTCTGTGTGTGTCGGGCAGTGGGTGAGTTTGTGATAGTGTGAGAGGATAGCTTACTTTATTGTGTGTGCTTTGGTGAGCATATATTTGTTGGTGTTTCTGTGAGCGTGTTTGTGAGAGCGGAGGTATGTGAGTGGAAGTGTGACTCTGAATGTGTGACTGTGTGTGTTTGTGATAGTATGAGTGCATGTGAATATTTGTTAATATTTGAGTGTGCTTGTGTGTGTGTTTCAGTGGTCAGTAAGTATGTGTGTGTGTGTTTGTGAGTTTTTGTGAGTGTGTTTGTAGGTGTGGGAGTGTGGGAGAAGTGTTATTTTGTGACAGTGTATGTTTGCCAATGTGTCTGAATGTCTGAATAATTGTGTGACTGTACGTGTTTGTGAGTGAGTGTGCGTGTGGTAGTGTGTGTGTACGAATGTGTGAGTGTGTCTGATTATGAGTATGAGTGTGTCAGAGTACCTGAGTGTGTGTTTAAATGTGATTGTGAGAGTGCTGGTGAGTGGGAGTGTGCGGGTGTGTATATGGCTATGCTATTGTTTGAGAGAGTGTGTGATGGTATGTGAGGATGGGTGTGAGTTTGTCTATGTTTAGGTGTGAGAGTGTGTGTGAGTGTGTGTTAGTGTGTGATGCTGTGTGACATTATGTGTTTGTGTGAGTGTAGTTGTGTCAGAGAGGGTGTGCGAATATTCATTTTTGAATGTGTGAACGAGTGTGAGCCTTTGTGTGATGGTGTGTGTGAGTGAGTGTTTCTGTTTGCCATTATATGTGTGATTGTGTGAATGAGTGTGACCAGATAGAAATTTATATGTGTGCGTACTTGTGTGAGTGTATATGACAGTGAGATTGTGAGCAGGTGTGAGTCTGTGAGTGTGTGTTTGTGTGTGTGAGAGTGTGTGTGATGGTGTGCTTGATGTGCGTCTGTGCATTTGTGTCTGCGTACATGTGAGTAATTTTGTGACAGTGTGTACAACTGTGTGTATTCTGGTGTGTGCCTGTGTGAGTGTGTGATTTTGTGTGGTTTTCAGTGAGTGAGCATGTGTTTGAGATTGTGAGTGCCCAAGGGGCTGTGTGTGTTGTGTGAGAGTGTGAAAGGTGATAGTATGTGATTGTGTGTGAGTTAATATGAGCAGGTGTGTTTGAGTGTTTAAGTGAGTGTGTGTTTGTGACAGAGTAGCTTGAGTGTGTGTGTTACACTGTGTGTATGAGTGACTGTGTGCTTCTGTTTACACGAGAGTGTGTGTGAGTGTGTGTTCGTGTTTGCAGGTGTGGAAGTGAGAGATAGACTGTGTGACTGTGTGAGTGTGTGTGATTGTGTGATTGTATGTGAATAGTTGTGAGGGTATGTATGCAGGTGTGTGTGAATGTGAGTGTTTGAATGTGCACAAGTGCGTATGTGAGTGTGTTACTGTTCAGGTATGCATAAGGATGAATATATCAGTGAGTGTGAGTGTCAGTGGGACTTTGAGGGTGCGTGAGTGTGAGAGACAGTATGTCTGAGCATGTGTGTGTAAGTGTGTGTTCTAAAGACTGTTTTTGAATGTGTGTGCGTGTGTAAATTGTATGAATGTCTGAGAGTGACAGCACACAAGACGAATGTCTGTGTGTGTGAACACTTGTGTGTATATGAGAGACTGTGTAAGTGCGTTTGCTGGAGTGCTAGTGTGTGTGTAGGTGTCTGAGTGTGAGAAAATGAGAGTTTGTGAGTGTGTATTCGAGAATGTTGCAGCTTTTGTGTGATTGTGTTATTTTGCTTGAATGCGTGTGTTTGAGTGTCTGTGTGGTTGCTTTCACATGTGTGATGTTTGCTTGTGTGTGTGAGTGTGTGGGTCTGTGTGTGCGTCTGCTTGTGTGTCAGTGTGAGAGTGTGAGGGGAATGGGGTGAATTATGATGCAAGGGTGCCTAACATGTTTGGAAGCGAAATGGGCATTCTCTGAGATAACGGAAAGCGACAGAACATGGTGGGAGACTATATATAGGAGTGCAATGTTGTCGAATGGTTTGGAAAGTGCTGCAATGTGACGCAGTAGATGGTTCCTGTGTGTTTTGGAAGAGAACGGATCCTTCTTTGATGGAAAGAAACGCAGTAGAACGTGGTGGATTGTTGTAGAATGCAGTGGAATGTTGTGTAATGGAGAGCATTGTGATGAAGTGGAGAGAAAGTGAGTGGTTTGGACACGAGAGTAGCCTTCTTTCATGGAATGGAATGCAATACATGTTGATGGATTTTTGGGTACGATAGTAGAAAATTGTGGAATGGAGTGAAATGTAGTGCAATAGACGGTTGAGGACCTTGTTTTATGCGAACGGTTGTATGTGTGTGTGACTGTGCAGCTGTGTGCGTTTGTGTGAGTGATTGTCATAGAGAGTGTGAGTGTGGAAGAGAGCGTGTGCATGATTGTGAGGGAGGTGTTGTGTGAGTGCACATGTGTGTGAAAGGCTGAGTGTGAGTGTGTTTATGGGAGTGTGTGTGAGCATGCTTATGTGAGAGTGAATATGAGGGATTACATGTGCGTTTGTGAGTGTATGAGAATGTGTGGGTGTGTGTGATACTGTGAGCCTGTGTGAGTACATGTATGAGTGTGAGAAAATGTGTGAGAATGTGAGTGAGTACATGTGAGTCTGAGTGAGGATATGTCAGTGTGACAGTGACTATGTCAGGTGTGTAGGTCTGCACATGTGTTTGGGTCTATGTACATGTGTGTGTTTGTTAGTTTGTGAGACTATAGGTGTCTGTGAGTGTGCGATTGTTGATATGTGATTGTGTGAGTCTGTGTGTGTCGGGCAGTGGGTGAGTTTGTGATAGTGTGAGAGGATTGCTTACTTTATTGTGTGTGCTTTGGTGAGCATATATTTGTTGGTGTTTCTGTGAGCGTGTTTGTGAGAGCGGAGGTATGTGAGTGGAAGTGTGACTCTGAATGTGTGACTGTGTGTGTTTGTGATAGTATGAGTGCATGTGAATATTTGTTAATATTTGAGTGTGCTTGTGTGTGTGTTTCAGTGGTCAGTAAGTATGTGTGTGTGTGTTTGTGAGTTTTTGTGAGTGTGTTTGTAGGTGTGGGAGTGTGGGAGAAGTGTTATTTTGTGACAGTGTGTGTTTGCCAATGTGTCTGAATGTCTGAATAATTGTGTGACTGTACGTGTTTGTGAGTGAGTGTGCGTGTGTAAGTGTGTGTGTACGAATGTGTGAGTGTGTCTGATTATGAGTATGAGTGTGTCAGAGTACCTGAGTGTGTGTTTAAATGTGATTGTGAGAGTGCTGGTGAGTGGGAGTGTGCGGGTGTGTATATGGCTGTGCTATTGTTTGAGAGAGTGTGTGATGGTATGTGAGGATGGGTGTGAGTTTGTCTATGTTTAGGTGTGAGAGTGTGTGTGAGTGTGTGTTAGTGTGTGATGCTGTGTGACATTATGTGTTTGTGTGAGTGTAGTTGTGTCAGAGAGGGTGTGCGAATATTCATTTTTGAATGTGTGAACGAGTGTGAGCCTTTGTGTGATGGTGTGTGTGAGTGAGTGTTTCTGTTTGCCATTATATGTGTGATTGTGTGAATGAGTGTGACCAGTTAGAAATTTATCTGTGTGCATACTTGTGTGAGTGTATATGACAGTGAGATTGTGAGCAGGTGTGAGTCTGTGAGTGTGTGTTTGTGTGTGTGAGAGTGTGTGTGATGGTGTGCTTGATGTGCGTCTGTGCATTTGTGTCTGCGTACATGTGAGTAATTTTGTGACAGTGTGTACAACTGTGTGTATTCTGGTGTGTGCCTGTGTGAGTGTGTGATTTTGTGTGGTTTTCAGTGAGTGAGCATGTGTTTGAGAGTGTGAGTGCCCAAGGGGCTGTGTGTGTTGTGTGAGAGTGTGAAAGGTGATAGTATGTGATTGTGTGTGAGTTAATATGAGCAGGTGTGTTTGAGTGTTTAAGTGAGTGTGTGTTTGTGATAGAGTAGCTTGAGTGGGTGTGTTACACTGTGTGTATGAGTGACTGTGTGCTTCTGTTTACACGAGAGTGTGTGTGAGTGTGTGTTCGTGTTTGCAGGTGTGGAAGTGAGAGATAGACTGTGTGACTGTGTGAGTGTGTGTGATCGTGTGATTGTATGTGAATAGTTGTGAGGGTATGTATGCACGTGTGTGTGAATGTGAGTGTTTGAATGTGCACAAGTGCGTATGTGAGTGTGTTACTGTTCAGGTATGCATAAGGATGAATATATCAGTGAGTGTGAGTGTCAGTGGGACTTTGAGGGTGCGTGAGTGTGAGAGACAGTATGTCTGAGCATGTGTGTGTAAGTGTGTGTTCTAAAGACTGTTTTTGAATGTGTGTGCGTGTGTAAATTGTATGAATGTCTGAGAGTGACAGCACACAAGACGAATGTCTGTGTGTGTGAACACTTGTGTGTATATGAGAGACTGTGTAAGTGCGTTTGCTGGAGTGCTAGTGTGTGTGTAGGTGTCTGAGTGTGAGAAAATGAGAGTTTGTGAGTGTGTATTCGAGAATGTTGCAGCTTTTGTGGGATTGTGTTATTTTGCTTGAATGCGTGTGTTTGAGTGTCTGTGTGGTTGCTTTCACATGTGTGATGTTTGCTTGTGTGTGTGAGTGTGTGGGTCTGTGTGTGCGTCTGCTTGTGTGTCAGTGTGAGAGTGTGAGGGGAATGGGGTGAATTATGATGCAAGGGTGCCTAACATGTTTGGAAGCGAAATGGGCATTCTCTGAGATAACGGAAAGCGACAGAACATGGTGGGAGACTATATATAGGAGTGCAATGTTGTCGAATGGTTTGGAAAGTGCTGCAATGTGACGCAGTAGATGGTTCCTGTGTGTTTTGGAAGAGAACGGATCCTTCTTTGATGGAAAGAAACGCAGTAGAACGTGGTGGATTGTTGTAGAATGCAGTGGAATGTTGTGTAATGGAGAGCATTGTGATGAAGTGGAGAGAAAGTGAGTGGTTTGGACACGAGAGTAGCCTTCTTTCATGGAATGGAATGCAATACATGTTGATGGATTTTTGGGTACGATAGTAGAAAATTGTGGAATGGAGTGAAATGTAGTGCAATAGACGGTTGAGGACCTTGTTTTATGCGAACGGTTGTATGTGTGTGTGACTGTGCAGCTGTGTGCGTTTGTGTGAGTGATTGTCATAGAGAGTGTGAGTGTGGAAGAGAGCGTGTGCATGATTGTGAGGGAGGTGTTGTGTGAGTGCACATGTGTGTGAAAGGCTGAGTGTGAGTGTGTTTATGGGAGTGTGTGTGAGCATGCTTATGTGAGAGTGAATATGAGGGATTACATGTGCGTTTGTGAGTGTATGAGAATGTGTGGGTGTGTGTGATACTGTGAGCCTGTGTGAGTACATGTATGAGTGTGAGAAAATGTGTGAGAATGTGAGTGAGTACATGTGAGTCTGAGTGAGGATATGTCAGTGTGACAGTGACTATGTCAGGTGTGTAGGTCTGCACATGTGTTTGGGTCTATGTACATGTGTGTGTTTGTTAGTTTGTGAGACTATAGGTGTCTGTGAGTGTGCGATTGTTGATATGTGATTGTGTGAGTCTGTGTGTGTCGGGCAGTGGGTGAGTTTGTGATAGTGTGAGAGGATAGCTTACTTTATTGTGTGTGCTTTGGTGAGCATATATTTGTTGGTGTTTCTGTGAGCGTGTTTGTGAGAGCGGAGGTATGTGAGTGGAAGTGTGACTCTGAATGTGTGACTGTGTGTGTTTGTGATAGTATGAGTGCATGTGAATATTTGTTAATATTTGAGTGTGCTTGTGTGTGTGTTTCAGTGGTCAGTAAGTATGTGTGTGTGTGTTTGTGAGTTTTTGTGAGTGTGTTTGTAGGTGTGGGAGTGTGGGAGAAGTGTTATTTTGTGACAGTGTGTGTTTGCTAATGTGTCTGAATGTCTGAATAATTGTGTGACTGTACGTGTTTGTGAGTGAGTGTGCGAGTGGTAGTGTGTGTGTACGAATGTGTGAGTGTGTCTGATTATGAGTATGAGTGTGTCAGAGTACCTGAGTGTGTGTTTAAATGTGATTGTGAGAGTGCTGGTGAGTGGGAGTGTGCGGGTGTGTATATGGCTGTGCTATTGTTTGAGAGAGTGTGTGATGGTATGTGAGGATGGGTATGAGTTTGTCTATGTTTAGGTGTGAGAGTGTGTGTGAGTGTGTGTTAGTGTGTGATGCTGTGTGACATTATGTGTTTGTGTGAGTGTAGTTGTGTCAGAGAGGGTGTGCGAATATTCATTTTTGAATGTGTGAACGAGTGTGAGCCTTTGTGTGATGGTGTGTGTGAGTGAGTGTTTCTGTTTGCCATTATATGTGTGATTGTGTGAATGAGTGTGACCAGTTAGAAATTTATCTGTGTGCATACTTGTGTGAGTGTATATGACAGTGAGATTGTGAGCAGGTGTGAGTCTGTGAGTGTGTGTTTGTGTGTGTGAGAGTGTGTGTGATGGTGTGCTTGATGTGCGTCTGTGCATTTGTGTCTGCGTACATGTGAGTAATTTTGTGACAGTGTGTACAACTGTGTGTATTCTGGTGTGTGCCTGTGTGAGTGTGTGATTTTGTGTGGTTTTCAGTGAGTGAGCATGTGTTTGAGAGTGTGAGTGCCCAAGGGGCTGTGTGTGTTGTGTGAGAGTGTGAAAGGTGATAGTATGTGATTGTGTGTGAGTTAATATGAGCAGGTGTGTTTGAGTGTTTAAGTGAGTGTGTGTTTGTGATAGAGTAGCTTGAGTGGGTGTGTTACACTGTGTGTATGAGTGACTGTGTGCTTCTGTTTACACGAGAGTGTGTGTGAGTGTGTGTTCGTGTTTGCAGGTGTGGAAGTGAGAGATAGACTGTGTGACTGTGTGAGTGTGTGTGATCGTGTGATTGTATGTGAATAGTTGTGAGGGTATGTATGAACGTGTGTGTGAATGTGAGTGTTTGAATGTGCACAAGTGCGTATGTGAGTGTGTTACTGTTCAGGTATGCATAAGGATGAATATATCAGTGAGTGTGAGTGTCAGTGGGACTTTGAGGGTGCGTGAGTGTGAGAGACAGTATGTCTGAGCATGTGTGTGTAAGTGTGTGTTCTAAAGACTGTTTTTGAATGTGTGTGCGTGTGTAAATTGTATGAATGTCTGAGAGTGACAGCACACAAGACGAATGTCTGTGTGTGTGAACACTTGTGTGTATATGAGAGACTGTGTAAGTGCGTTTGCTGGAGTGCTAGTGTGTGTGTAGGTGTCTGAGTGTGAGAAAATGAGAGTTTGTGAGTGTGTATTCGAGAATGTTGCAGCTTTTGTGGGATTGTGTTATTTTGCTTGAATGCGTGTGTTTGAGTGTCTGTGTGGTTGCTTTCACATGTGTGATGTTTGCTTGTGTGTGTGAGTGTGTGGGTCTGTGTGTGCGTCTGCTTGTGTGTCAGTGTGAGAGTGTGAGGGGAATGGGGTGAATTATGATGCAAGGGTGCCTAACATGTTTGGAAGCGAAATGGGCATTCTCTGAGATAACGGAAAGCGACAGAACATGGTGGGAGACTATATATAGGAGTGCAATGTTGTCGAATGGTTTGGAAAGTGCTGCAATGTGACGCAGTAGATGGTTCCTGTGTGTTTTGGAAGAGAACGGATCCTTCTTTGATGGAAAGAAACGCAGTAGAACGTGGTGGATTGTTGTAGAATGCAGTGGAATGTTGTGTAATGGAGAGCATTGTGATGAAGTGGAGAGAAAGTGAGTGGTTTGGACACGAGAGTAGCCTTCTTTCATGGAATGGAATGCAATACATGTTGATGGATTTTTGGGTACGATAGTAGAAAATTGTGGAATGGAGTGAAATGTAGTGCAATAGACGGTTGAGGACCTTGTTTTATGCGAACGGTTGTATGTGTGTGTGACTGTGCAGCTGTGTGCGTTTGTGTGAGTGATTGTCATAGAGAGTGTGAGTGTGGAAGAGAGCGTGTGCATGATTGTGAGGGAGGTGTTGTGTGAGTGCACATGTGTGTGAAAGGCTGAGTGTGAGTGTGTTTATGGGAGTGTGTGTGAGCATGCTTATGTGAGAGTGAATATGAGGGATTACATGTGCGTTTGTGAGTGTATGAGAATGTGTGGGTGTGTGTGATACTGTGAGCCTGTGTGAGTACATGTATGAGTGTGAGAAAATGTGTGAGAATGTGAGTGAGTACATGTGAGTCTGAGTGAGGATATGTCAGTGTGACAGTGACTATGTCAGGTGTGTAGGTCTGCACATGTGTTTGGGTCTATGTACATGTGTGTGTTTGTTAGTTTGTGAGACTATAGGTGTCTGTGAGTGTGCGATTGTTGATATGTGATTGTGTGAGTCTGTGTGTGTCGGGCAGTGGGTGAGTTTGTGATAGTGTGAGAGGATAGCTTACTTTATTGTGTGTGCTTTGGTGAGCATATATTTGTTGGTGTTTCTGTGAGCGTGTTTGTGAGAGCGGAGGTATGTGAGTGGAAGTGTGACTCTGAATGTGTGACTGTGTGTGTTTGTGATAGTATGAGTGCATGTGAATATTTGTTAATATTTGAGTGTGCTTGTGTGTGTGTTTCAGTGGTCAGTAAGTATGTGTGTGTGTGTTTGTGAGTTTTTGTGAGTGTGTTTGTAGGTGTGGGAGTGTGGGAGAAGTGTTATTTTGTGACAGTGTGTGTTTGCTAATGTGTCTGAATGTCTGAATAATTGTGTGACTGTACGTGTTTGTGAGTGAGTGTGCGTGTGGTAGTGTGTGTGTACGAATGTGTGAGTGTGTCTGATTATGAGTATGAGTGTGTCAGAGTACCTGAGTGTGTGTTTAAATGTGATTGTGAGAGTGCTGGTGAGTGGGAGTGTGCGGGTGTGTATATGGCTGTGCTATTGTTTGAGAGAGTGTGTGATGGTATGTGAGGATGGGTATGAGTTTGTCTATGTTTAGGTGTGAGAGTGTGTGTGAGTGTGTGTTAGTGTGTGATGCTGTGTGACATTATGTGTTTGTGTGAGTGTAGTTGTGTCAGAGAGGGTGTGCGAATATTCATTTTTGAATGTGTGAACGAGTGTGAGCCTTTGTGTGATGGTGTGTGTGAGTGAGTGTTTCTGTTTGCCATTATGTGTGTGATTGTGTGAATGAGTGTGACCAGTTAGAAATTTATCTGTGTGCGTACTTGTGTGAGTGTATATGACAGTGAGATTGTGAGCAGGTGTGAGTCTGTGAGTGTGTGTTTGTGTGTGTGTGTGTGTGATGGTGTGCTTGATGTGCGTCTGTGCATTTGTGTCTGCGTACATGTGAGTAATTTTGTGACAGTGTGTACAACTGTGTGTATTCTGGTGTGTGCCTGTGTGAGTGTGTGATTTTGTGTGGTTTTCAGTGAGTGAGCATGTGTTTGAGATTGTGAGTGCCCAAGGGGCTGTGTGTGTTGTGTGAGAGTGTGAAAGGTGATAGTATGTGATTGTGTGTGAGTTAATATGAGCAGGTGTGTTTGAGTGTTTAAGTGAGTGTGTGTTTGTGACAGAGTAGCTTGAGTGTGTGTGTTACACTGTGTGTATGAGTGACTGTGTGCTTCTGTTTACACGAGAGTGTGTGTGAGTGTGTGTTCGTGTTTGCAGGTGTGGAAGTGAGAGATAGACTGTGTGACTGTGTGAGTGTGTGTGATTGTGTGATTGTATGTGAATAGTTGTGAGGGTATGTATGCAGGTGTGTGTGAATGTGAGTGTTTGAATGTGCACAAGTGCGTATGTGAGTGTGTTACTGTTCAGGTATGCATAAGGATGAATATATCAGTGAGTGTGAGTGTCAGTGGGACTTTGAGGGTGCGTGAGTGTGAGAGACAGTATGTCTGAGCATGTGTGTGTAAGTGTGTGTTCTAAAGACTGTTTTTGAATGTGTGTGCGTGTGTAAATTGTATGAATGTCTGAGAGTGACAGCACACAAGACGAATGTCTGTGTGTGTGAACACTTGTGTGTATATGAGAGACTGTGTAAGTGCGTTTGCTGGAGTGCTAGTGTGTGTGTAGGTGTCTGAGTGTGAGAAAATGAGAGTTTGTGAGTGTGTATTCGAGAATGTTGCAGCTTTTGTGTGATTGTGTTATTTTGCTTGAATGCGTGTGTTTGAGTGTCTGTGTGGTTGCTTTCACATGTGTGATGTTTGCTTGTGTGTGTGAGTGTGTGGGTCTGTGTGTGCGTCTGCTTGTGTGTCAGTGTGAGAGTGTGAGGGGAATGGGGTGAATTATGATGCAAGGGTGCCTAACATGTTTGGAAGCGAAATGGGCATTCTCTGAGATAACGGAAAGCGACAGAACATGGTGGGAGACTATATATAGGAGTGCAATGTTGTCGAATGGTTTGGAAAGTGCTGCAATGTGACGCAGTAGATGGTTCCTGTGTGTTTTGGAAGAGAACGGATCCTTCTTTGATGGAAAGAAACGCAGTAGAACGTGGTGGATTGTTGTAGAATGCAGTGGAATGTTGTGTAATGGAGAGCATTGTGATGAAGTGGAGAGAAAGTGAGTGGTTTGGACACGAGAGTAGCCTTCTTTCATGGAATGGAATGCAATACATGTTGATGGATTTTTGGGTACGATAGTAGAAAATTGTGGAATGGAGTGAAATGTAGTGCAATAGACGGTTGAGGACCTTGTTTTATGCGAACGGTTGTATGTGTGTGTGACTGTGCAGCTGTGTGCGTTTGTGTGAGTGATTGTCATAGAGAGTGTGAGTGTGGAAGAGAGCGTGTGCATGATTGTGAGGGAGGTGTTGTGTGAGTGCACATGTGTGTGAAAGGCTGAGTGTGAGTGTGTTTATGGGAGTGTGTGTGAGCATGCTTATGTGAGAGTGAATATGAGGGATTACATGTGCGTTTGTGAGTGTATGAGAATGTGTGGGTGTGTGTGATACTGTGAGCCTGTGTGAGTACATGTATGAGTGTGAGAAAATGTGTGAGAATGTGAGTGAGTACATGTGAGTCTGAGTGAGGATATGTCAGTGTGACAGTGACTATGTCAGGTGTGTAGGTCTGCACATGTGTTTGGGTCTATGTACATGTGTGTGTTTGTTAGTTTGTGAGACTATAGGTGTCTGTGAGTGTGCGATTGTTGATATGTGATTGTGTGAGTCTGTGTGTGTCGGGCAGTGGGTGAGTTTGTGATAGTGTGAGAGGATTGCTTACTTTATTGTGTGTGCTTTGGTGAGCATATATTTGTTGGTGTTTCTGTGAGCGTGTTTGTGAGAGCGGAGGTATGTGAGTGGAAGTGTGACTCTGAATGTGTGACTGTGTGTGTTTGTGATAGTATGAGTGCATGTGAATATTTGTTAATATTTGAGTGTGCTTGTGTGTGTGTTTCAGTGGTCAGTAAGTATGTGTGTGTGTGTTTGTGAGTTTTTGTGAGTGTGTTTGTAGGTGTGGGAGTGTGGGAGAAGTGTTATTTTGTGACAGTGTGTGTTTGCCAATGTGTCTGAATGTCTGAATAATTGTGTGACTGTACGTGTTTGTGAGTGAGTGTGCGTGTGTAAGTGTGTGTGTACGAATGTGTGAGTGTGTCTGATTATGAGTATGAGTGTGTCAGAGTACCTGAGTGTGTGTTTAAATGTGATTGTGAGAGTGCTGGTGAGTGGGAGTGTGCGGGTGTGTATATGGCTGTGCTATTGTTTGAGAGAGTGTGTGATGGTATGTGAGGATGGGTGTGAGTTTGTCTATGTTTAGGTGTGAGAGTGTGTGTGAGTGTGTGTTAGTGTGTGATGCTGTGTGACATTATGTGTTTGTGTGAGTGTAGTTGTGTCAGAGAGGGTGTGCGAATATTCATTTTTGAATGTGTGAACGAGTGTGAGCCTTTGTGTGATGGTGTGTGTGAGTGAGTGTTTCTGTTTGCCATTATATGTGTGATTGTGTGAATGAGTGTGACCAGTTAGAAATTTATCTGTGTGCATACTTGTGTGAGTGTATATGACAGTGAGATTGTGAGCAGGTGTGAGTCTGTGAGTGTGTGTTTGTGTGTGTGAGAGTGTGTGTGATGGTGTGCTTGATGTGCGTCTGTGCATTTGTGTCTGCGTACATGTGAGTAATTTTGTGACAGTGTGTACAACTGTGTGTATTCTGGTGTGTGCCTGTGTGAGTGTGTGATTTTGTGTGGTTTTCAGTGAGTGAGCATGTGTTTGAGAGTGTGAGTGCCCAAGGGGCTGTGTGTGTTGTGTGAGAGTGTGAAAGGTGATAGTATGTGATTGTGTGTGAGTTAATATGAGCAGGTGTGTTTGAGTGTTTAAGTGAGTGTGTGTTTGTGATAGAGTAGCTTGAGTGGGTGTGTTACACTGTGTGTATGAGTGACTGTGTGCTTCTGTTTACACGAGAGTGTGTGTGAGTGTGTGTTCGTGTTTGCAGGTGTGGAAGTGAGAGATAGACTGTGTGACTGTGTGAGTGTGTGTGATCGTGTGATTGTATGTGAATAGTTGTGAGGGTATGTATGCACGTGTGTGTGAATGTGAGTGTTTGAATGTGCACAAGTGCGTATGTGAGTGTGTTACTGTTCAGGTATGCATAAGGATGAATATATCAGTGAGTGTGAGTGTCAGTGGGACTTTGAGGGTGCGTGAGTGTGAGAGACAGTATGTCTGAGCATGTGTGTGTAAGTGTGTGTTCTAAAGACTGTTTTTGAATGTGTGTGCGTGTGTAAATTGTATGAATGTCTGAGAGTGACAGCACACAAGACGAATGTCTGTGTGTGTGAACACTTGTGTGTATATGAGAGACTGTGTAAGTGCGTTTGCTGGAGTGCTAGTGTGTGTGTAGGTGTCTGAGTGTGAGAAAATGAGAGTTTGTGAGTGTGTATTCGAGAATGTTGCAGCTTTTGTGGGATTGTGTTATTTTGCTTGAATGCGTGTGTTTGAGTGTCTGTGTGGTTGCTTTCACATGTGTGATGTTTGCTTGTGTGTGTGAGTGTGTGGGTCTGTGTGTGCGTCTGCTTGTGTGTCAGTGTGAGAGTGTGAGGGGAATGGGGTGAATTATGATGCAAGGGTGCCTAACATGTTTGGAAGCGAAATGGGCATTCTCTGAGATAACGGAAAGCGACAGAACATGGTGGGAGACTATATATAGGAGTGCAATGTTGTCGAATGGTTTGGAAAGTGCTGCAATGTGACGCAGTAGATGGTTCCTGTGTGTTTTGGAAGAGAACGGATCCTTCTTTGATGGAAAGAAACGCAGTAGAACGTGGTGGATTGTTGTAGAATGCAGTGGAATGTTGTGTAATGGAGAGCATTGTGATGAAGTGGAGAGAAAGTGAGTGGTTTGGACACGAGAGTAGCCTTCTTTCATGGAATGGAATGCAATACATGTTGATGGATTTTTGGGTACGATAGTAGAAAATTGTGGAATGGAGTGAAATGTAGTGCAATAGACGGTTGAGGACCTTGTTTTATGCGAACGGTTGTATGTGTGTGTGACTGTGCAGCTGTGTGCGTTTGTGTGAGTGATTGTCATAGAGAGTGTGAGTGTGGAAGAGAGCGTGTGCATGATTG
This sequence comes from Manis pentadactyla, assembly GCF_030020395.1. Lineage (NCBI taxonomy): Eukaryota > Metazoa > Chordata > Mammalia > Pholidota > Manidae > Manis > Manis pentadactyla. The sequence goes on along the minus strand of NW_026644599.1, from coordinate 939,690 downwards.
TGAGGGAGGTGTTGTGTGAGTGCACATGTGTGTGAAAGGCTGAGTGTGAGTGTGTTTATGGGAGTGTGTGTGAGCATGCTTATGTGAGAGTGAATATGAGGGATTACATGTGCGTTTGTGAGTGTATGAGAATGTGTGGGTGTGTGTGATACTGTGAGCCTGTGTGAGTACATGTATGAGTGTGAGAAAATGTGTGAGAATGTGAGTGAGTACATGTGAGTCTGAGTGAGGATATGTCAGTGTGACAGTGACTATGTCAGGTGTGTAGGTCTGCACATGTGTTTGGGTCTATGTACATGTGTGTGTTTGTTAGTTTGTGAGACTATAGGTGTCTGTGAGTGTGCGATTGTTGATATGTGATTGTGTGAGTCTGTGTGTGTCGGGCAGTGGGTGAGTTTGTGATAGTGTGAGAGGATAGCTTACTTTATTGTGTGTGCTTTGGTGAGCATATATTTGTTGGTGTTTCTGTGAGCGTGTTTGTGAGAGCGGAGGTATGTGAGTGGAAGTGTGACTCTGAATGTGTGACTGTGTGTGTTTGTGATAGTATGAGTGCATGTGAATATTTGTTAATATTTGAGTGTGCTTGTGTGTGTGTTTCAGTGGTCAGTAAGTATGTGTGTGTGTGTTTGTGAGTTTTTGTGAGTGTATTTGTAGGTGTGGGAGTGTGGGAGAAGTGTTATTTTGTGACAGTGTGTGTTTGCTAATGTGTCTGAATGTCTGAATAATTGTGTGACTGTACGTGTTTGTGAGTGAGTGTGCGTGTGGTAGTGTGTGTGTACGAATGTGTGAGTGTGTCTGATTATGAGTATGAGTGTGTCAGAGTACCTGAGTGTGTGTTTAAAAGTGATTGTGAGAGTGCTGGTGAGTGGGAGTGTGCGGGTGTGTATATGGCTGTGCTATTGTTTGAGAGAGTGTGTGATGGTATGTGAGGATGGGTATGAGTTTGTCTATGTTTAGGTGTGAGAGTGTGTGTGAGTGTGTGTTAGTGTGTGATGCTGTGTGACATTATGTGTTTGTGTGAGTGTAGTTGTGTCAGAGAGGGTGTGCGAATATTCATTTTTGAATGTGTGAACGAGTGTGAGCCTTTGTGTGATGGTGTGTGTGAGTGAGTGTTTCTGTTTGCCATTATGTGTGTGATTGTGTGAATGAGTGTGACCAGTTAGAAATTTATCTGTGTGCGTACTTGTGTGAGTGTATATGACAGTGAGATTGTGAGCAGGTGTGAGTCTGTGAGTGTGTGTTTGTGTGTGTGTGTGTGTGATGGTGTGCTTGATGTGCGTCTGTGCATTTGTGTCTGCGTACATGTGAGTAATTTTGTGACAGTGTGTACAACTGTGTGTATTCTGGTGTGTGCCTGTGTGAGTGTGTGATTTTGTGTGGTTTTCAGTGAGTGAGCATGTGTTTGAGATTGTGAGTGCCCAAGGGGCTGTGTGTGTTGTGTGAGAGTGTGAAAGGTGATAGTATGTGATTGTGTGTGAGTTAATATGAGCAGGTGTGTTTGAGTGTTTAAGTGAGTGTGTGTTTGTGATAGAGTAGCTTGAGTGGGTGTGTTACACTGTGTGTATGAGTGACTGTGTGCTTCTGTTTACACGAGAGTGTGTGTGAGTGTGTGTGAGTGTTTGCAGGTGTGGAAGTGAGAGATAGACTGTGTGACTGTGTGAGTGTGTGTGATTGTGTGATTGTATGTGAATAGTTGTGAGGGTATGTATGCACGTGTGTGTGAATGTGAGTGTTTGAATGTGCACAAGTGCGTATGTGAGTGTGTTACTGTTCAGGTATGCATAAGGATGAATATATCAGTGAGTGTGAGTGTCAGTGGGACTTTGAGGGTGCGTGAGTGTGAGAGACAGTATGTCTGAGCATGTGTGTGTAAGTGTGTGTTCTAAAGAGTGTTTTTGAATGTGTGTGCGTGTGTAAATTGTATGAATGTCTGAGAGTGACAGCACACAAGACGAATGTCTGTGTGTGTGAACACTTGTGTGTATATGAGAGTCTGTGTAAGTGCGTTTGCTTGAGTGCTAGTGTGTGTGTAGGTGTCTGAGTGTGAGAAAATGAGAGTTTGTGAGTGTGTATTCGAGAATGTTGCAGCTTTTGTGTGATTGTGTTATTTTGCTTGAATGCGTGTGTTTGAGTGTCTGTGTGGTTGCTTTCACATGTGTGATGTTTGCTTGTGTGTGTGAGTGTGTGGGTCTGTGTGTGCATCTGCTTGTGTGTCAGTGTGAGAGTGTGAGGGGAATGGGGTGAATTATGATGCAAGGGTGCCTAACATGTTTGGAAGCGAAATGGGCATTCTCTGAGATAACGGAAAGCGACAGAACATGGTGGGAGACTATATATAGGAGTGCAATGTTGTCGAATGGTTTGGAAAGTGCTGCAATGTGACGCAGTAGATGGTTCCTGTGTGTTTTGGAAGAGAACGGATCCTTCTTTGATGGAAAGAAACGCAGTAGAACGTGGTGGATTGTTGTAGAATGCAGTGGAATGTTGTGTAATGGAGAGCATTGTGATGAAGTGGAGAGAAAGTGAGTGGTTTGGACACGAGAGTAGCCTTCTTTCATGGAATGGAATGCAATACATGTTGATGGATTTTTGGGTACGATAGTAGAAAATTGTGGAATGGAGTGAAATGTAGTGCAATAGACGGTTGAGGACCTTGTTTTATGCGAACGGTTGTATGTGTGTGTGACTGTGCAGCTGTGTGCGTTTGTGTGAGTGATTGTCATAGAGAGTGTGAGTGTGGAAGAGAGCGTGTGCATGATTGTGAGGGAGGTGTTGTGTGAGTGCACATGTGTGTGAAAGGCTGAGTGTGAGTGTGTTTATGGGAGTGTGTGTGAGCATGCTTATGTGAGAGTGAATATGAGGGATTACATGTGCGTTTGTGAGTGTATGAGAATGTGTGGGTGTGTGTGATACTGTGAGCCTGTGTGAGTACATGTATGAGTGTGAGAAAATGTGTGAGAATGTGAGTGAGTACATGTGAGTCTGAGTGAGGATATGTCAGTGTGACAGTGACTATGTCAGGTGTGTAGGTCTGCACATGTGTTTGGGTCTATGTACATGTGTGTGTTTGTTAGTTTGTGAGACTATAGGTGTCTGTGAGTGTGCGATTGTTGATATGTGATTGTGTGAGTCTGTGTGTGTCGGGCAGTGGGTGAGTTTGTGATAGTGTGAGAGGATAGCTTACTTTATTGTGTGTGCTTTGGTGAGCATATATTTGTTGGTGTTTCTGTGAGCGTGTTTGTGAGAGCGGAGGTATGTGAGTGGAAGTGTGACTCTGAATGTGTGACTGTGTGTGTTTGTGATAGTATGAGTGCATGTGAATATTTGTTAATATTTGAGTGTGCTTGTGTGTGTGTTTCAGTGGTCAGTAAGTATGTGTGTGTGTGTTTGTGAGTTTTTGTGAGTGTGTTTGTAGGTGTGGGAGTGTGGGAGAAGTGTTATTTTGTGACAGTGTGTGTTTGCCAATGTGTCTGAATGTCTGAATAATTGTGTGACTGTACGTGTTTGTGAGTGAGTGTGCGTGTGGTAGTGTGTGTGTACGAATGTGTGAGTGTGTCTGATTATGAGTATGAGTGTGTCAGAATACCTGAGTGTGTGTTTAAATGTGATTGTGAGAGTGCTGGTGAGTGGGAGTGTGCGGGTGTGTATATGGCTGTGCTATTGTTTGAGAGAGTGTGTGATGGTATGTGAGGATGGGTGTGAGTTTGTCTATGTTTAGGTGTGAGAGTGTGTGTGAGTGTGTGTTAGTGTGTGATGCTGTGTGACATTATGTGTTTGTGTGAGTGTAGTTGTGTCAGAGAGGGTGTGCGAATATTCATTTTTGAATGTGTGAACGAGTGTGAGCCTTTGTGTGATGGTGTGTGTGAGTGAGTGTTTCTGTTTGCCATTATATGTGTGATTGTGTGAATGAGTGTGACCAGATAGAAATTTATATGTGTGCGTACTTGTGTGAGTGTATATGACAGTGAGATTGTGAGCAGGTGTGAGTCTGTGAGTGTGTGTTTGTGTGTGTGAGAGTGTGTGTGATGGTGTGCTTGATGTGCGTCTGTGCATTTGTGTCTGCGTACATGTGAGTAATTTTGTGACAGTGTGAAAAACTGTGTGTATTCTGGTGTGTGCCTGTGTGAGTGTGTGATTTTGTGTGGTTTTCAGTGAGTGAGCATGTGTTTGAGATTGTGAGTGCCCAAGGGGCTGTGTGTGTTGTGTGAGAGTGTGAAAGGTGATAGTATGTGATTGTGTGTGAGTTAATATGAGCAGGTGTGTTTGAGTGTTTAAGTGAGTGTGTGTTTGTGACAGAGTAGCTTGAGTGTGTGTGTTACACTGTGTGTATGAGTGACTGTGTGCTTCTGTTTACACGAGAGTGTGTGTGAGTGTGTGTTCGTGTTTGCAGGTGTGGAAGTGAGAGATAGACTGTGTGACTGTGTGAGTGTGTGTGATTGTGTGATTGTATGTGAATAGTTGTGAGGGTATGTATGCAGGTGTGTGTGAATGTGAGTGTTTGAATGTGCACAAGTGCGTATGTGAGTGTGTTACTGTTCAGGTATGCATAAGGATGAATATATCAGTGAGTGTGAGTGTCAGTGGGACTTTGAGGGTGCGTGAGTGTGAGAGACAGTATGTCTGAGCATGTGTGTGTAAGTGTGTGTTCTAAAGACTGTTTTTGAATGTGTGTGCGTGTGTAAATTGTATGAATGTCTGAGAGTGACAGCACACAAGACGAATGTCTGTGTGTGTGAACACTTGTGTGTATATGAGAGACTGTGTAAGTGCGTTTGCTGGAGTGCTAGTGTGTGTGTAGGTGTCTGAGTGTGAGAAAATGAGAGTTTGTGAGTGTGTATTCGAGAATGTTGCAGCTTTTGTGTGATTGTGTTATTTTGCTTGAATGCGTGTGTTTGAGTGTCTGTGTGGTTGCTTTCACATGTGTGATGTTTGCTTGTGTGTGTGAGTGTGTGGGTCTGTGTGTGCGTCTGCTTGTGTGTCAGTGTGAGAGTGTGAGGGGAATGGGGTGAATTATGATGCAAGGGTGCCTAACATGTTTGGAAGCGAAATGGGCATTCTCTGAGATAACGGAAAGCGACAGAACATGGTGGGAGACTATATATAGGAGTGCAATGTTGTCGAATGGTTTGGAAAGTGCTGCAATGTGACGCAGTAGATGGTTCCTGTGTGTTTTGGAAGAGAACGGATCCTTCTTTGATGGAAAGAAACGCAGTAGAACGTGGTGGATTGTTGTAGAATGCAGTGGAATGTTGTGTAATGGAGAGCATTGTGATGAAGTGGAGAGAAAGTGAGTGGTTTGGACACGAGAGTAGCCTTCTTTCATGGAATGGAATGCAATACATGTTGATGGATTTTTGGGTACGATAGTAGAAAATTGTGGAATGGAGTGAAATGTAGTGCAATAGACGGTTGAGGACCTTGTTTTATGCGAACGGTTGTATGTGTGTGTGACTGTGCAGCTGTGTGCGTTTGTGTGAGTGATTGTCATAGAGAGTGTGAGTGTGGAAGAGAGCGTGTGCATGATTGTGAGGGAGGTGTTGTGTGAGTGCACATGTGTGTGAAAGGCTGAGTGTGAGTGTGTTTATGGGAGTGTGTGTGAGCATGCTTATGTGAGAGTGAATATGAGGGATTACATGTGCGTTTGTGAGTGTATGAGAATGTGTGGGTGTGTGTGATACTGTGAGCCTGTGTGAGTACATGTATGAGTGTGAGAAAATGTGTGAGAATGTGAGTGAGTACATGTGAGTCTGAGTGAGGATATGTCAGTGTGACAGTGACTATGTCAGGTGTGTAGGTCTGCACATGTGTTTGGGTCTATGTACATGTGTGTGTTTGTTAGTTTGTGAGACTATAGGTGTCTGTGAGTGTGCGATTGTTGATATGTGATTGTGTGAGTCTGTGTGTGTCGGGCAGTGGGTGAGTTTGTGATAGTGTGAGAGGATTGCTTACTTTTTTGTGTGTGCTTTGGTGAGCATATATTTGTTGGTGTTTCTGTGAGCGTGTTTGTGAGAGCGGAGGTATGTGAGTGGAAGTGTGACTCTGAATGTGTGACTGTGTGTGTTTGTGATAGTATGAGTGCATGTGAATATTTGTTAATATTTGAGTGTGCTTGTGTGTGTGTTTCAGTGGTCAGTAAGTATGTGTGTGTGTGTTTGTGAGTTTTTGTGAGTGTGTTTGTAGGTGTGGGAGTGTGGGAGAAGTGTTATTTTGTGACAGTGTGTGTTTGCCAATGTGTCTGAATGTCTGAATAATTGTGTGACTGTACGTGTTTGTGAGTGAGTGTGCGTGTGTAAGTGTGTGTGTACGAATGTGTGAGTGTGTCTGATTATGAGTATGAGTGTGTCAGAGTACCTGAGTGTGTGTTTAAATGTGATTGTGAGAGTGCTGGTGAGTGGGAGTGTGCGGGTGTGTATATGGCTGTGCTATTGTTTGAGAGAGTGTGTGATGGTATGTGAGGATGGGTGTGAGTTTGTCTATGTTTAGGTGTGAGAGTGTGTGTGAGTGTGTGTTAGTGTGTGATGCTGTGTGACATTATGTGTTTGTGTGAGTGTAGTTGTGTCAGAGAGGGTGTGCGAATATTCATTTTTGAATGTGTGAACGAGTGTGAGCCTTTGTGTGATGGTGTGTGTGAGTGAGTGTTTCTGTTTGCCATTATATGTGTGATTGTGTGAATGAGTGTGACCAGTTAGAAATTTATCTGTGTGCGTACTTGTGTGAGTGTATATGACAGTGAGATTGTGAGCAGGTGTGAGTCTGTGAGTGTGTGTTTGTGTGTGTGAGAGTGTGTGTGATGGTGTGCTTGATGTGCGTCTGTGCATTTGTGTCTGCGTACATGTGAGTAATTTTGTGACAGTGTGTACAACTGTGTGTATTCTGGTGTGTGCCTGTGTGAGTGTGTGATTTTGTGTGGTTTTCAGTGAGTGAGCATGTGTTTGAGAGTGTGAGTGCCCAAGGGGCTGTGTGTGTTGTGTGAGAGTGTGAAAGGTGATAGTATGTGATTGTGTGTGAGTTAATATGAGCAGGTGTGTTTGAGTGTTTAAGTGAGTGTGTGTTTGTGATAGAGTAGCTTGAGTGGGTGTGTTACACTGTGTGTATGAGTGACTGTGTGCTTCTGTTTACACGAGAGTGTGTGTGAGTGTGTGTTCGTGTTTGCAGGTGTGGAAGTGAGAGATAGACTGTGTGACTGTGTGAGTGTGTGTGATCGTGTGATTGTATGTGAATAGTTGTGAGGGTATGTATGCACGTGTGTGTGAATGTGAGTGTTTGAATGTGCACAAGTGCGTATGTGAGTGTGTTACTGTTCAGGTATGCATAAGGATGAATATATCAGTGAGTGTGAGTGTCAGTGGGACTTTGAGGGTGCGTGAGTGTGAGAGACAGTATGTCTGAGCATGTGTGTGTAAGTGTGTGTTCTAAAGACTGTTTTTGAATGTGTGTGCGTGTGTAAATTGTATGAATGTCTGAGAGTGACAGCACACAAGACGAATGTCTGTGTGTGTGAACACTTGTGTGTATATGAGAGACTGTGTAAGTGCGTTTGCTGGAGTGCTAGTGTGTGTGTAGGTGTCTGAGTGTGAGAAAATGAGAGTTTGTGAGTGTGTATTCGAGAATGTTGCAGCTTTTGTGGGATTGTGTTATTTTGCTTGAATGCGTGTGTTTGAGTGTCTGTGTGGTTGCTTTCACATGTGTGATGTTTGCTTGTGTGTGTGAGTGTGTGGGTCTGTGTGTGCGTCTGCTTGTGTGTCAGTGTGAGAGTGTGAGGGGAATGGGGTGAATTATGATGCAAGGGTGCCTAACATGTTTGGAAGCGAAATGGGCATTCTCTGAGATAACGGAAAGCGACAGAACATGGTGGGAGACTATATATAGGAGTGCAATGTTGTCGAATGGTTTGGAAAGTGCTGCAATGTGACGCAGTAGATGGTTCCTGTGTGTTTTGGAAGAGAACGGATCCTTCTTTGATGGAAAGAAACGCAGTAGAACGTGGTGGATTGTTGTAGAATGCAGTGGAATGTTGTGTAATGGAGAGCATTGTGATGAAGTGGAGAGAAAGTGAGTGGTTTGGACACGAGAGTAGCCTTCTTTCATGGAATGGAATGCAATACATGTTGATGGATTTTTGGGTACGATAGTAGAAAATTGTGGAATGGAGTGAAATGTAGTGCAATAGACGGTTGAGGACCTTGTTTTATGCGAACGGTTGTATGTGTGTGTGACTGTGCAGCTGTGTGCGTTTGTGTGAGTGATTGTCATAGAGAGTGTGAGTGTGGAAGAGAGCGTGTGCATGATTGTGAGGGAGGTGTTGTGTGAGTGCACATGTGTGTGAAAGGCTGAGTGTGAGTGTGTTTATGGGAGTGTGTGTGAGCATGCTTATGTGAGAGTGAATATGAGGGATTACATGTGCGTTTGTGAGTGTATGAGAATGTGTGGGTGTGTGTGATACTGTGAGCCTGTGTGAGTACATGTATGAGTGTGAGAAAATGTGTGAGAATGTGAGTGAGTACATGTGAGTCTGAGTGAGGATATGTCAGTGTGACAGTGACTATGTCAGGTGTGTAGGTCTGCACATGTGTTTGGGTCTATGTACATGTGTGTGTTTGTTAGTTTGTGAGACTATAGGTGTCTGTGAGTGTGCGATTGTTGATATGTGATTGTGTGAGTCTGTGTGTGTCGGGCAGTGGGTGAGTTTGTGATAGTGTGAGAGGATTGCTTACTTTATTGTGTGTGCTTTGGTGAGCATATATTTGTTGGTGTTTCTGTGAGCGTGTTTGTGAGAGCGGAGGTATGTGAGTGGAAGTGTGACTCTGAATGTGTGACTGTGTGTGTTTGTGATAGTATGAGTGCATGTGAATATTTGTTAATATTTGAGTGTGCTTGTGTGTGTGTTTCAGTGGTCAGTAAGTATGTGTGTGTGTGTTTGTGAGTTTTTGTGAGTGTGTTTGTAGGTGTGGGAGTGTGGGAGAAGTGTTATTTTGTGACAGTGTGTGTTTGCCAATGTGTCTGAATGTCTGAATAATTGTGTGACTGTACGTGTTTGTGAGTGAGTGTGCGTGTGTAAGTGTGTGTGTACGAATGTGTGAGTGTGTCTGATTATGAGTATGAGTGTGTCAGAGTACCTGAGTGTGTGTTTAAATGTGATTGTGAGAGTGCTGGTGAGTGGGAGTGTGCGGGTGTGTATATGGCTGTGCTATTGTTTGAGAGAGTGTGTGATGGTATGTGAGGATGGGTGTGAGTTTGTCTATGTTTAGGTGTGAGAGTGTGTGTGAGTGTGTGTTAGTGTGTGATGCTGTGTGACATTATGTGTTTGTGTGAGTGTAGTTGTGTCAGAGAGGGTGTGCGAATATTCATTTTTGAATGTGTGAACGAGTGTGAGCCTTTGTGTGATGGTGTGTGTGAGTGAGTGTTTCTGTTTGCCATTATGTGTGTGATTGTGTGAATGAGTGTGACCAGTTAGAAATTTATCTGTGTGCGTACTTGTGTGAGTGTATATGACAGTGAGATTGTGAGCAGGTGTGAGTCTGTGAGTGTGTGTTTGTGTGTGTGAGAGTGTGTGTGATGGTGTGCTTGATGTGCGTCTGTGCATTTGTGTCTGCGTACATGTGAGTAATTTTGTGACAGTGTGTACAACTGTGTGTATTCTGGTGTGTGCCTGTGTGAGTGTGTGATTTTGTGTGGTTTTCAGTGAGTGAGCATGTGTTTGAGAGTGTGAGTGCCCAAGGGGCTGTGTGTGTTGTGTGAGAGTGTGAAAGGTGATAGTATGTGATTGTGTGTGAGTTAATATGAGCAGGTGTGTTTGAGTGTTTAAGTGAGTGTGTGTTTGTGATAGAGTAGCTTGAGTGGGTGTGTTACACTGTGTGTATGAGTGACTGTGTGCTTCTGTTTACACGAGAGTGTGTGTGAGTGTGTGTTCGTGTTTGCAGGTGTGGAAGTGAGAGATAGACTGTGTGACTGTGTGAGTGTGTGTGATCGTGTGATTGTATGTGAATAGTTGTGAGGGTATGTATGCACGTGTGTGTGAATGTGAGTGTTTGAATGTGCACAAGTGCGTATGTGAGTGTGTTACTGTTCAGGTATGCATAAGGATGAATATATCAGTGAGTGTGAGTGTCAGTGGGACTTTGAGGGTGCGTGAGTGTGAGAGACAGTATGTCTGAGCATGTGTGTGTAAGTGTGTGTTCTAAAGACTGTTTTTGAATGTGTGTGCGTGTGTAAATTGTATGAATGTCTGAGAGTGACAGCACACAAGACGAATGTCTGTGTGTGTGAACACTTGTGTGTATATGAGAGACTGTGTAAGTGCGTTTGCTGGAGTGCTAGTGTGTGTGTAGGTGTCTGAGTGTGAGAAAATGAGAGTTTGTGAGTGTGTATTCGAGAATGTTGCAGCTTTTGTGGGATTGTGTTATTTTGCTTGAATGCGTGTGTTTGAGTGTCTGTGTGGTTGCTTTCACATGTGTGATGTTTGCTTGTGTGTGTGAGTGTGTGGGTCTGTGTGTGCGTCTGCTTGTGTGTCAGTGTGAGAGTGTGAGGGGAATGGGGTGAATTATGATGCAAGGGTGCCTAACATGTTTGGAAGCGAAATGGGCATTCTCTGAGATAACGGAAAGCGACAGAACATGGTGGGAGACTATATATAGGAGTGCAATGTTGTCGAATGGTTTGGAAAGTGCTGCAATGTGACGCAGTAGATGGTTCCTGTGTGTTTTGGAAGAGAACGGATCCTTCTTTGATGGAAAGAAACGCAGTAGAACGTGGTGGATTGTTGTAGAATGCAGTGGAATGTTGTGTAATGGAGAGCATTGTGATGAAGTGGAGAGAAAGTGAGTGGTTTGGACACGAGAGTAGCCTTCTTTCATGGAATGGAATGCAATACATGTTGATGGATTTTTGGGTACGATAGTAGAAAATTGTGGAATGGAGTGAAATGTAGTGCAATAGACGGTTGAGGACCTTGTTTTATGCGAACGGTTGTATGTGTGTGTGACTGTGCAGCTGTGTGCGTTTGTGTGAGTGATTGTCATAGAGAGTGTGAGTGTGGAAGAGAGCGTGTGCATGATTGTGAGGGAGGTGTTGTGTGAGTGCACATGTGTGTGAAAGGCTGAGTGTGAGTGTGTTTATGGGAGTGTGTGTGAGCATGCTTATGTGAGAGTGAATATGAGGGATTACATGTGCGTTTGTGAGTGTATGAGAATGTGTGGGTGTGTGTGATACTGTGAGCCTGTGTGAGTACATGTATGAGTGTGAGAAAATGTGTGAGAATGTGAGTGAGTACATGTGAGTCTGAGTGAGGATATGTCAGTGTGACAGTGACTATGTCAGGTGTGTAGGTCTGCACATGTGTTTGGGTCTATGTACATGTGTGTGTTTGTTAGTTTGTGAGACTATAGGTGTCTGTGAGTGTGCGATTGTTGATATGTGATTGTGTGAGTCTGTGTGTGTCGGGCAGTGGGTGAGTTTGTGATAGTGTGAGAGGATTGCTTACTTTATTGTGTGTGCTTTGGTGAGCATATATTTGTTGGTGTTTCTGTGAGCGTGTTTGTGAGAGCGGAGGTATGTGAGTGGAAGTGTGACTCTGAATGTGTGACTGTGTGTGTTTGTGATAGTATGAGTGCATGTGAATATTTGTTAATATTTGAGTGTGCTTGTGTGTGTGTTTCAGTGGTCAGTAAGTATGTGTGTGTGTGTTTGTGAGTTTTTGTGAGTGTGTTTGTAGGTGTGGGAGTGTGGGAGAAGTGTTATTTTGTGACAGTGTGTGTTTGCCAATGTGTCTGAATGTCTGAATAATTGTGTGACTGTACGTGTTTGTGAGTGAGTGTGCGTGTGTAAGTGTGTGTGTACGAATGTGTGAGTGTGTCTGATTATGAGTATGAGTGTGTCAGAGTACCTGAGTGTGTGTTTAAATGTGATTGTGAGAGTGCTGGTGAGTGGGAGTGTGCGGGTGTGTATATGGCTGTGCTATTGTTTGAGAGAGTGTGTGATGGTATGTGAGGATGGGTGTGAGTTTGTCTATGTTTAGGTGTGAGAGTGTGTGTGAGTGTGTGTTAGTGTGTGATGCTGTGTGACATTATGTGTTTGTGTGAGTGTAGT